>NW_006921629.1:9074865-9156815 GCF_000298275.1 Orycteropus afer afer
CCAGGTGGGCGACTTTAAAATCAGGATCTCCTCAGTTGCTAATAGCAATTCCCACCTTGGAGTTTACAAAGACTTATGGGTAGAAAAGCCACACTAAGTAATTTACTACACTGCAAACTGTCTCACACATCTCCTGCAGCTTCAGAACACCAGTGGGCCTGTACTCTCCCTGGAAAAGGAATTTAACCCCATCTCTTCCTGCCTCTCTCCCAAGATTTTTCTTTTTGAAACATCTAGTTTCTCTGGGCCCAATACCTGCACTTTCTGGCCTTGGCTTCTCCCCAAACATTCAGTCTTCCTTCTCCTCTCTGGCTTCCCTAGGTCCGGCCACTTTGGGAGGCTCAAGGGCTAGATGATGCTATGAGCACCCTCTTTCCCCTTGTAGCCAGCCTATCTGGGTCCTTGAGGAGCACAAAGATTCTGCAGAAAGCAATGTCATCTGGGGAGGGGGGGGACTAAAGGGCAGCCCCCTTTCCCCAGCACCTTGGTGGGAAGCAGAAGCCTGCGGCAGCTGAACTCCCTTGCTACTTCATTAGAGAAAAAAATGCAGATCAGAAAATCTTGATGTAGCAAACAACTGTGTGGTCACCTCCTAGAATTAACAGATGTTAAGCTCAGAAAATATATGGCAAACCTTTCCTTAACTAAGGAACGAAAACTGCCCTTCCGTTCTCCCTAGAAGCTGCTACTGGAATAAATTTGGCGTGTAGCCTTCGGGGCTGCAGTTTGTATTTTTACCACATATCTGTATCTTTTTATGGCATTACATATACTTTTAAAATGTATCTAAGTGTATGTATGTGTCATATCTTATGTATTTTGCAACTCACTCAACATTTGTTTTGAAACTTGCCGGTGTTGCTTCACATACATCTAGCTCATTCATTTCAACTGCTGTGTGTTGCGTGGGTTTCCTTGTTGGTGAGCATTCATTTCTGATCCTTCCACTATGGGGAAGAGTCTCTTTGGGCACATAAGTACATTTCTCCAGAGCAGTGCCAGCCAATAAAATGTACTGTGAGCGTCATCTGTAATTTTAAATTTCCACAGTCGACTCATTTTTTTTTAAAGGGTGAAATTAATTTGAATATACTTTATTTAGCCCAGAGAAATCTAAAATACTGTCATTTCAACATGTCATAAAATATTTTTAAAATTATCAATGAGATATTTAACATTCTCTTTTTTTCATATTAAGCCTATGAAATCCAATGTTCATACCCAAATTGAGACCAGCCATCTTTCTAGGTGCTCAGCAGCCACATGTAGTCAGTGACTACTATATTAGACAGCACAGGCCTAGGATTTGTATGTAAGAGTAGAT
Source organism: Orycteropus afer afer (assembly GCF_000298275.1). Taxonomy (NCBI): domain Eukaryota; kingdom Metazoa; phylum Chordata; class Mammalia; order Tubulidentata; family Orycteropodidae; genus Orycteropus; species Orycteropus afer. Next base: position 9,076,190 of record NW_006921629.1, read on the forward strand.
TTGCTAAGTATATTTTCAGCTTTACTGGGTAGCTAGCTAGCTGCCACGGAGTTGACTCTGACTCGTGGCAACCTTAATGTGAAACAGAACGCAGTGTTGCCTGGTCCTGTGTCATCCTCACAGTCCCGGCATGTTCAAGTCCATTGCTGCGGCTGTTGGGCCAGTCTGTCTCACTGAGGGTCTCCCTCACCGTCACTGGCCCTGTGCTTCACCAAACATGATGTCCTCTTCCAGTGATTGATCCCTCCTAATGACATGTCCAGGAGCTCTGATAATGTAGTGCCTAAGGCACTTGACTGTTAACCAGAAGGCTGGCGGTTCAAACCCACCAGCCACTCCTCGGAAGGAAGGTTGGGCAATCTGCTTCCATAGTGATACCGCCTTGGAAACCCAAGGAGGGGTCGCTATGAGTTGGGTCCGACTCGATAGCACATAACAACAACAACAGCAACAACAACGACATGTCCAGGAACTCTGGTAGCATAGTGCCTAAGGTACTTGACTGTTAATCAGAAGACTGGCAGTTCAAACCCCCAGCCACTCCTCAGAAGGAAGGTTGGGCAATCTACTTGAGGGGTGGCTATGAGTCGGGTCCAACTCACCAGCAAATAACAACAACAACGACATGTCCAAGGAGCCCTGGTGGTGCAGTAGTTAAGTGTTTGGGTGCTAACCAGAATGTTGTGGTTTGAATCCACCAGCAATTCTGGGGGAAAAAGATGTGGCACTCTACTTCCATAAGGATTTACAGCCTTGGAAACCCTATGGGGCAGTTCTATCCTGTCTTTATAGGATGGCTATACGTTGGAATCAACTCGATGACAATGGGTGTGGTTTGGATTTTAATGATGTGTCCAGAGCAAGCTAGTCAGATAGTGTTCTGTTTTTACTGGCTAATTTTCAGAAGTAGATCACCAGGCCTTTCTTCCTCATCTGTCTTGGTCTGGAAGCTCTGCTGAAACCTGTCCACTACGGGTGATTCTGCTGATATTTGAAATACTAGTGGCATAGTTTCCAGCACCACAGCAACACACAAGCCTCCACAGTACAAGCTGGCAGATGGGTGGTGGTCGGCTGTGGTTGTGCTAGTCGCTCTCCAAATGATCATGCTAACTTATACCCTCCCAAGCAGTCTGGGATGCTCCTCTTTCCCTACAGTTTTGCTGACCCTGCAGATCATTTGACTTTTAAATTTTGGCCAGTCTGATGGATGTGAAATGGTATCTCATTGTGGTTTTAATTTGAATTTCCACCCTTTGCTTCTGTAAAAGGAAGTGCATATCCCTAGCACAGAGGAGGCTTTACATAAATATTTGAGAAATTGGATTAATGATCCTCATTTTCCCCTTTGCCGAAAGGGATGGTGAGATCTCTTCCACCTCACAGAGAGGGGAGGCCCTGTGTGGTGGGAGATTGGAAAGCTGTGTGTAAAGTTGAGTGATGTCAAATGGGTAATGAGACAGGAGCTTTGGCTCCTTAGAGGCCAATGGAGGAGGGGACCTGAGGACCCAGGGAGGTGGAGACTGTGTCTTTAAGTGCTGTGCCATACCCTCAGCTTGGGAGCTCAGCTTCAGGCTGAGCCGGCCACACACTAGCCATCCTCCTCTCCCCATCTCTGTCTCTACCCCCACCAGCTAATTCCAGGATGTGCAGGAGGTGTGAGGCATTAAGGGGCTTCAACCCCTGTGAGACCTTGACAATGCTAAATAAAGCCAAATGCAGTGAAGAATTGAATTTCTGGCGGCCAACAAAGGCCCTGTGCTGCCCCTCCACCCACACCCCCCTTGTTAACCTTATTGGCTGAGCCTGTTTCCATGGAAACCACCAAGTTCAAAGGGATACAGTAGTATGTATATCTCTGCCATTCCCCTCCGTACCCAGCTAGCCATTGGAGCTGAGCTGGAGGTTCTGAGCTCTAAGGGAATTCCAGGTGCTCTGGTTAAGCTTTCATCCATTCATGAATCTCCCCCCCCCACCACCCCACTCCTCTCTCTCCATTCCCTGTCTCTTCCCCGCAGGCCAGCCAGCTTGGTGTGTACAAAGCGTTTGTGGATAACTATAAAGTCGCTCTGGAGACAGCTGAGAAGTGTAGCCAGTCCAACAACCAGTTCCAGAAGATCTCAGAGGTGGGCAGCTTCCTCACACAGCCACCCCAATCAATGACAATAGCCTTGGGGGTGGCTCAGAGCGGGCCGGCCACTTACGCTGCTTCCTGGTTAGGGAAGTGGTTCCCCTGACAGATAACACTTCTCCTGATATTTGTTTTCCTGCACCTGACATTTTCCTTCTTAATGTAAGAATATCGATTTGTTTGATTTTTATTATTATTATTATTCTATTTTAGAGAGAGGAACGGGAGACAAAAAGCAGTGTTCTCCCACGCTGTGGTGACCTTGAGCAAGTGACTTCCCTTCTCTTGGCCCCTGAGAATCAGGCATCTGGACTTGTCATCCCAAACTTGCTTGATTAGAGTCCCAGGGACACAGTTTAAAATGCAGATTTCCAAGCACCTTACCTGCAGCTTCTGGTTCTGAAGATTCTGGGGCAGGGCCCGAGAATCTGTATTTTTTATCAGCTCCCCAGGTGATGTTTATGATTAGGAAAATTTGAGGAAGTCCGGACTGTACCTCGAAGATCCTTGTTGATTCTGGGATTCTGCAGTCCCACCAGCAAGGGCAAGAGACAGGGGCAAGAGCAACTCTTATGTGGAAAAGAACCCCTAGGTCCTCTGGTTGCAAACATGCCTGTGCCTGTTGCTGCAACCAAGGCGTCCCTCCTTGTTGCTCTGCAGGACAGGTAATGTGGTATCATCTGCTATTGACACATCTATTCTGGAAGTGGCAGGAAGGGGATGCATGCACTGGGCTCTTTCAGGAGCACAGCCCAACTCACCTCTTTATCTAGAAATACTCCAGTGATAGCCCTCAGCCACTAGCCTTGTAGTTGCAGTCCCTGGCTCCAGGCTCAGGGCAAGAGAACCTCTGGGGTAGGAAGCTGCTCCCACAGTTTTTCAGGTCCTGCCTTAAAGGCCCCTCTTGGCCCTTTGCTTTCCACATATCTGCTCTGATGCCAGAAAAGTTGGTGAGATGCAGGCTGGTTTTCCTGAAACTACTGGGGTCCCAGGTTATGCCCAGCTTGGAACCAAGAGGCGACACACGAGTTGCACAGATGGAGATCAAAACGTCAGCCTTGTAATTAGTCAAAGCAGGGTTGGAAAATGTGGATTTGCACCTGTAGCCACATTGGACTTGCTCACCGTCACCTCCAGAATGAAATTATGTATTCCGTTTCCAGCAGGGATGGGAAACCAGACTCACTTCCCCAATGATAGCAATACCAGCCCCCTGACTCAGTTTACAGCCACCCAAGCAGGTAGAGAGGAGAAACTGAGCTCAGTGTTTTCTCTCAAACCCATGGATCCAGTGAGTCACACAACCTGCCTGGGAGGCCTGAGTGAAGGGTGGGGAAGTCCCTCTATGTGACATCAGGAGGCTGGAGAATGGGGCTTCCCTTTGTGGCTCCCAGCCTCCTTGGCAGCAACCTGAATTCTCTGATCGTTGTTCAGAGTGGCCTTGTGCAGGCTGCTGGTTGCCCAGAGAACGTGGGGTCGCCTCTTGGCCTGGGTGGATTGCCTGTGCCCTGTAGCCATCCCCAGGCCCTCCTAAGTCTGCTGGCTCCCAAGGGCAGAGCCTGGCCTGTGGCCTCCTGCCAGGTGGCTCCTCACCCCGACTCACATGCTGACGCTGTCTCTTCCTGCTGGCGCTGCCACTTAATTACTGCAATTAGGCCCTTCTCCTCTGCAGAGGAGTGATTTCATACCTCTAGGCAGCACTGGAGAGTGTGCAGAAAAATTCCCTAAAGCTGGGAATCCAGGCACCAGGCACAGAGACAGTCTGGAGAAGCTGAACCTTCCCCCACCACACACACTCACACACACACACACACACACACACACAAGCCCTTGCTCCATCCCTTGGGGTTTTCTCTGTCTAGAAACAGCATGAGGCATGAGTAGGTAATGTGGGACTCTGCTGCCTGGGCATTTCCTCCCAGGCAGAGCAAGCGATATCCCCTGGCACTTGACCTTGTCCTTACTTTGTCCCCTGCTTGCCTGCTGCCACCCCCATTTGAGGCCCTGTGCACTGAGCCACCCAGCAGAGATTGCATTACAGCTCCCATTGCAGGCACATTGTCCCACTAGCCAGGCTGGACTGCAGCCTCTTTCTCTAAGCCTAAGAAAAGAGGTTTGGATCAGATGAGCCCTCCCTGGCTTATCTCACTGCTAGGTCTCTCTACCGGGAGCTCTGGTAGCATAGTGCCTAAGGCACTTCATTGCTAATCAGAAGGCTGGCGGTTCAAGCCCACCAGCCACTCTTCGGAAGGAAGATGGGGCAATCTACTTCCACAGTGATACTGCCTCAGAAGCCCAAGGAGGGGTCACTATGAGTCGGGTCCGACTCAACGGTACATAGCAACAACAACAACAGGTCTCTCTACAAGGCCACTTTGCTTGGGGTGCAGAGGGGTGTCAGCGCTTTCCTCCCTGTAGCTTCCTCTCTGATTGATGCCCAGTACAGGCACTGGTAGGCGGATAGTGTCAGGTGAGCTGGAGGGTGGGTGATTCCCTCCTCACTGAAGGTCCCTGGGTGTTACAAATGGTTTGTACTGAACTGCTAACCTAAAGGTTGGTGGTTCAAACTCACCCAGCGGTACTGCAGAAGAAAGACCTGGCCATCTGCTTCTGTAAAGATCATAGCCAAGAGAACTCTGCAGAGCAGTTCTACCCTGTAAGCGTCTGGGCTTGCCCTGAGTCGGAATTGACTCGATGACCACAGATATGGGTCGGATGTCGCTTGGACTGCCCTGACTCGGGCAGTGTCTCTCCCCAGTCTCCCTGCTTCCCTGTGTGTGGGGTGCAGGACGACTTACTCTTTATCTCAAGGGCTGCCCATTCCCAAGGATCAGCTGGGACACCTGGCACTTGTTGACCCAAACCCTGTCTGCTCCAGGCTGATGTGTAAAGACTCCTGAGTAGTGGCTCTTGCCACTGCTTATTCTTTGGAATACCCTCAATGTTGGTGGGGAGGGGCTTAAGGGGATAAATCTGAAGAGCCCCCATCTTCACAGTCCTCTCTAACAACTTGTTATAACTCTGACACCTAGAGTCCCCTCCCTCTTGGCCCTACCCTGGCTGGCCACTGGAATCCACCGGAATCCACGAGGCTCCAGGAGAGCATGGGTGGGGCACAGGGTGGTGAAACAGAGGGGGCCTCATGTCCCTTCATGTCCTTTTCTCTCACCCTGGCTTTCAGAGCCTCTCTTCCTGCTATGTTCATACTGGGGTGTGGGGGAGGTGGGGGACAGTCCAGGTAGTGATTCCTCTCTTCCCTTTGGCAGGAACTCAAAGTGAAAGGTCCCAAGGACTCCAAGGACAGCCACACGTCAGTCACGATGGAAGGTACTTTGGGGAATGGGCAGGATAGCAGTCAGCTTCCTTTGTCTGGTTTTGTGGACTAAGTGTGTGAATGCAGTGCCCTCCTTGCTGATGTGTGTGTGCGAGTGTGTGTGTGTGTGTGTGTGTGTGTGTACACGAGAGGAATCCAGCTTCACATGTCCCCAGGCAGCCGGCCAGCTACAAACGTGCTCCTTCTTAGGATGCCAGCAGGCTCTTCGCTCTGCTCCCCTCCGCCTCCCCTCTCCTCCTCCCGCCTCTCCACTTGCGCTCCCCTCCCCCTCCTCTTGCTGGAAGAGCACTCGGAAGCGGCGGCTTGATTCTGAAGGCTGTGCAGCAGCCGGCAAGGTGGCTGAGTGGCCGGGCTGCTGATGGGAGCTGGGGAGCCGGGAGCGATGGCCGTGTGCTCACGCCGCGGGGACCCAGGCTGCCATGGAAATCCTCCTCATCATTCGTTTCTGCTGTAACTGCACCTATGGTAACCCTGGCCCCCATCCCTGGGAGGTGGGGTGCTTTCCCGCCTCCTGGAGCTGGCTGCAGTGGGCTTAGATGTGCTATCAAGGTTTGGGAGGCAGCAGGGAAGGAAGAGTTGACAAGTGGCTGGATATGTATTTACCCCCATCCTGGCCAGCTTTCCGCCTTGAGTTGAAGAGCCTGGGGGTTGCTCACGGCAGCGTGGTTTTGAAATGGAAGGACTAGGCTAGAAAGATACAGGTGCCCCTGAAGATCTGTGGGCAATTGGCGGGTTACCTTGAGAGGTTTGGCTGACTTCCTGGAGAGGCTTTTAAGGAAAGAAAGTGACCAGGCTGTACCTGCAGATGTGGTAACCCTGGGGCCGGAGAGGGATCAACAGTGGCCAGTCGGAGAGTTTCGGATGGTTTGGACAGCAGCGCACTGAACAGAGTGGGTGCCAGCCTGGGCTGGAGGGAGAAGTTGGGAGTTTCTTTGTTCCCAGAGAGAAGAGAGGAAGGTTGTGCGGCCAGGGTATTGTGGGCGGAGTGCACATGCTGCCTCCTCTACATCCTCTCGTCTCGGATCAGCAGCAATGGGAGAACATGGATGCGGCTGGGAGAGCAGGAAGGGCTTGGGCTGCTCTGGGGAGGTTCGTTTCTAGCCACTGGCGACCCTTCGCTGCGTGCAGCAGAAGCTGAGGTCTTGGCACTTAGCCGGAAGGCCGGCAGTGGATAGTAGTGGGAGAAGGAGGTGTGGCGGTGTGGCTGGCTGTTGCTTTGTGAAGGTCACAAACCAACCCTACCATGGAAGGGACCCGGAGCATCCTCCTTGCCTTTCCCTCGGGTGGAGGGGGGCTCCTTGGCATGTGCTGTTAGCCAGGTTGTTGCTAATAGGGGCTGGAGGAGGTCTGGGCAGGATGCTGTCTGAGAGCTGGTGGGCTCTGATCTCTGATGCAAGAAGGGCCTTAGGGGTCACCATGTTTGCCTTTGGCAGAGCTGTGGGGGGCAAGTGTTGCCTACAGGCCAGCTACTCTGGGCCCCTGTGAATTGGAGTGGCAGGCGGCTGCCTCTAGGACCTTCTTCTTCCCTCCCACGAGGCATTTTTTTCTCTGTACCCTTCTCAGTCATTTTGCTTTCATATCTCCGTGGTAACTTGGAGCTCCTTGTGGAAGGCTGAATTGAGGGGAGTGGCAGGTTGCTGGAGGAGAGATGATGAAGTTTTCTGGGCTATCTCCCAGAGGTCACTGTACTGGAGGGGCTATGTGTGGCCAGTTGTCCCCTTACCTTGTCAGGTTACCCTGTGTCAAAGACCTGTCATGAGAGAGGTAACCCTGACCCTTCTCCCCTGCCCCAGTAGGACAGTGGTGGGAACTTGTGTTTCTGGGAGCACCTGCCCTGCCCCCTTCACCATGGCTCAGATTCTGTCGGCCTGGGGTCAGATGGCAAGCTGGACTTGCAATTGGCCTGTCTGAAGATCAGAGGGGAAATGCTCGTTTTGGTTTGACTTAGAAGTAAGCCGAGTCTCAACTCTGCCTCCCTAAAAAAGAAACAGGATGGCTTCTTTACTTCCTCCTCTTTCCCCAGAAGGAAGTGTGGGTCTTAGTAAAACTGGCCTGGGACCTAGTGTCCAGGATTTCTTTGGTCCCTGCAACACTGTCTTTGAAGTTGGCTTCAAAATGGGGGACACGAGGCACAAATGATCCCGTGCTGATCCATACTGATGAGAACCTTCTCAGCCTTCTGAGGGGTGCCAGGTCTGGGGGCCCTGCAATGACTGGGCCACCTGAACTCACTCTGGAGCTAACTGTCTCGACTGGTACTTACTCAGCACCCACCTGTACAGCTCCACGCCAGATCTGTGGGGGCCTCCCAGGTGAGTCAGATATGACCCTGTCTTCCTCCTGAGGTTCACTGAGCAATTACAGGTGCTGCCCTCCCCTCCAGAGGAAAATGGCTCAAAGTTAGGGGCCACTACTCCTAACCCTGTGACTATGAGCAAGCGGCATAATTTCTCCTGTGCCTCAGTTTCCTCATCTATAAAATGGGATTAATGATAATTGCTTTCATTTTTAATCCTGGGAGATCATGCACATAAAGCAGTTAACTCAATGCCATTGAGGAAAAAAAAAAAAAAAAAACCCCCTCTGCCATTGAGTCAATTCCAACTTATAACGACCCCCTTTTGGTTTTCAAGGTGGTAAAATCTTTATGGAAGTAGATTGCCCAGTCTTGCTTCTGCAGAGTGGCCGGTGGGTTTGAACCACCAGCCTTCTGGTTAGCAGTCACATGCCTTAGGCACTGCGCCACCAGAGCTCCTTGAGCACAGAGAAAGTACTTGGTAAATAAGGTAGAGGCTACTTTGCTGTTGTCAGTGGTCTGACTTCTAAATGGGGTAGGTGCTATTTGTAAAAGTCCTGGTCAGGAAGGGCTTCCTGAGGTAGAGGAGAAATGGGTTGTGCATTTTGGTGAGTGGTGGGCATCCCAGGCAGGATGGAAACAGCATAGTGAGGGGTGTGGAGAGGGTAAAGCAGAGGCTGGAGGCAGGTTGACCTGTCAGAGCCATGGAGCAGGTAAAGGGGCAGGGGTTGCGGGGGTGCTCCCTTGAATTCTCAGGTTAAGCAGGGAGCACAGGCCATGGGGAGCTCCAGCACTGGGCTTGCTCTTCTGCCCCTGGTTTCTTCGACATGTGCCTGTGGACCTAGAGCTGGGCCCCTGGGCTCTCCTTCTGCATTTCGCCCGCCACTCCCAGCTGTCCTTCCCTCCTCCCAGCCAAGACTGCAGGACACATTCCACCACCCCAGGCAGGTGGACTTGAGGTAGCTGCAGGCATATTAATAACTCTCTGAAACCCAAGCTGTTTGTGCAGACCTCTGAGATTAGTCAGAAACCTCTGCCTCCCAGGACCAAGAGAGGGAAGGAGGGGCTGACGGTGCATGTTCCCTGGACCTGGGGCTTGAGGCACCCCACCCCTACCCCCTGGTAGACGTCTGCTGAACTTGTTCTCCCCCTGGGTCTCCAGAGTTCTCTGGGTGTGTTCCCCACCCCCACAAGATGGGCTAAGCCACAGGTGGGACCTGAACCAGCCTCAGAAATGGGTCCCTTCTAGGCTGATAACTAGGCTCTGCTCTCACTGTCCAAGGACACTCCTGGAGCTGCCACCTCCCCATTTGAGCCCCCATAGCCCATGAGGAGAGTTTCTAGAAAGTAGTGCTAAGTAATTTCTAAGTAAAGTAATTGCTAAGTAAAAGGCTACAAATAAAACCATAGGAAGTGTGTTTGCATAAAGTAGTGATTTTCAACCCATATGCATACACCAGAATCAACAGGGGATTTTTGGGTGAAAGTTCACAGAACAAATTAATTTTCCATACAGCAGTTCATACACATTTTGTTTCATGACGTTGACTATAATTCCCTGCAGTGTAACAACTCTCTTCCCACTTCCTCCCTGTAGTTACCTGTTCCCTCTGTTCTTTCCTATGCATTCCTGCTCCCTGAGCTATCTCCCTGTGTAAATACTGCCCTTCTGTTCTCCCATGATTGATCACTCCAAGGAGTTTATCTACCTGAGAGAAATGTTCACCCTGTATGCCTGTCTCTTTGGCCAGAAGCCATGGGAGTGAGTTCAGTTCCAGGCCTGAAGGGTAGTTAGGGGCTATAGTCTCTGGGGTCTCATCAGGCTCTTTCAGACTAGTAAACCTGATCTTTTTTTTTTTTTGTATGATTTTGAGTTTTGTTACACATTGTTCTCCCACTCTATCCAGGATCTCCTACATGGATCCCCTTCCGAATGGTTGACGGTGGTAGCTGGGCACTATCTAGCTCTTCCGGTCTCGTGGAGCAGGGGAACTTTTAAAAATGCTGATACCCAGGTCCCACCACCCAGCGATTTGGATTTAGTTGGTGGGGATTAGGGAGCAGGCAGATGTGTCTTTGAAGAGCTCCCCCAGTGATTCTAATGGGCAACCAAGTAAAGACTCCAGAAGGGCTCGTGGTGTACCACTGAGTACCTCATCTTCTCTGGAGCCAGCACATTGTTCCCTGAGGTGTCTGCTTAGCAACACATGGGGGGTTTATATCTCAAGCTGTGGGGAACTCTGGTCTGGGGTCTAGCTAGGCTATGCGTGTTGGCTCTCTGGGTACCTGTCACACCCTGGTCCTATGGGCCATCTACTCCAGAGTCCTCCTTCTTGGACCACCATCTTGCCTCTTAAGATTCCTGAGATAGGAGGCCAGAGCTCATGACCCTGCAAAGAAGTGTCCAGGTGCAAGACTGAAGCTGAGCTGCCCATGTGGGGAGGGGCCTGGCACAGCTGCGTGCTGGGAATGGTTTTCGGAAGTGTTGGTCCACCAGCTGCTGCCTCCACCTGTTCCTGCTGAATCCTAGCCATCCTCACTTGGTGTCTGGGTTGCAGAGGTCACGGAGCGGTGTGGTGAATTGAGATCGGCCAAGCTTGCGTTTCCCAACTTCATCAGGGTCTTCCCACATGAGAGGCCCTGGCTTTCTTCAAAAAGGCTTTGCCCCCTTGGGCCATCACTTGCTTAAGAACAGACTTTCTGTAGCTCCTTGGCTTCCTTTGCCCCAGTCCGTCCTGTTTAGGGGTTTGCAGGAGTGTACGGGGGTCTTCCCCAGGGAGCTGAGGCCGGTTGTGAGGGGCAGAACGAAACACACTGTTTCCAGCAGGTGGTGCCAGGCCTCAGACAGGAGGAGTATGAGCATGATCGGGCAGGGGAAGCTGCCCTTCCTGGAAAACCCACAGGTCTCCTTCCCCATCCTGGGGTCCCATCTGTGACCCTGGGTGTGCTGGAGCCCTGCAGGAGGAAGGCTAGTGTAGCTTTGTGATTCCGGGTGGGATCCAGGGGAGCCTCTGTACCTGCTGTGAGCCAGGCTGGGTCAGGACGGGCCTGGAGCAGCCCTCCGAGAAGTCATGTCTGGTGGAGGAGGCAGGGGTAGGCAGGAGTGTGGGCTGCCAGGGCTGTGAGACTGTCTGTCTGTTCTGTGTTGTCTGGTCTGCCCTGTGGTGAGTTTGGAGGAACCCGCTTTGGCTTCTTGCAAGTGGGGGATCATGTGGAGAAGCAAGGCAGAGGGTGGAGGGGGAATAAAGCCGGTCTCTAAGGTCTGAAGTTGCTTCTGTATTTCATCCCACCCTGTCTCCTTCTCCCTGCTTCCCCAACAGCTCTGCTCTACAAGCCTATTGACCGAGTCACTCGGAGCACCCTAGTCCTACACGTGAGTGCCAGCCCCCTCAAATAGCCAGGAAGGGGATGGGAGTTGAGTGGGAGACTGACCTCAGGATAAGAAGGTGCTAGAGTCTCTGAGAATAGCCCTTGTAGGGAGTTGGGCAGAGGGTCCCTGACTGCACCTGCCTGGTCTGTGGTAACCATGCCAACGGGGCCAGGGCCTAAATATAGCTTGGCTACCAAGCTTGACTTTTGGCCAAATGCTCCTTAGGAGGCAGGCACTTCCTGCCTCTCCAGCCCCTGCCTCGTGGTCTCCTCTGGCCTCAGAGCAGCTGTGGGTGGAAGCAGGGGTGTCTCTTCCCAGCTGCTTGGTGAGATGAGGCTCCGCCTGGCCACCTCACCATGGGGAAGAATAATGACTGCAGCAGGAATGAAAGGGGCACTGCCCACAGGCCTGCTCTGCTGACCCTCGTGCTTAGTTCACGTTGCACAGGCATGACTGGATGAAACCGTGGGTCCCTGAGTGCTGCCCCCCTTGGAATTCCGTCTGTGAGGGTTGAGCGCTCTCAGTCAACCCATCTCCCCACTGAGCCCTCAGAACATTCCCCACTATTCACCACCTGCCCCTTCCCAGGACCTACTGAAGCACACACCCGTGGACCATCCAGACTACCCACTGCTCCAGGATGCCCTCCGCATCTCCCAGAACTTCCTGTCCAGCATCAACGAGGACATTGACCCCCGCCGGACTGCTGTCACAACTCCCAAGGGCGAGGTAAGCCTTGCACTCAGAACTTCTGGGGCCAATGTGAAGAGCAGCAGTGGAGCAGAACCCCCATTCCTACTTTCCTTCAAGCACAGGCATCGCCACCCTGTGCCCTTGCCCTCCAACCCTCATCTCCCACCAGCCAGAGGTTTTTCTGCACTGCAGAGATGTCTGCAGTTGGCAGTCACCCTGGGATGAGAGCTTTCAGTCCCATGTCTCATTCAGCCTCATAATAATCTGATGAGACAGAAAAGGAAACTGAGGTCTAGAGACGGGTGGTGACAGGTCCTAGGCCTCTCAGCCTAAGTATCAGAACTGGATTCTTTACCTGGAGATACTTGTCTGTAGGCGCCATGTATAGTCCTCCACACCAGGGAGCTGGGGGCTCTAGGGGCTTCGTTCTGAAATGTACCCATCACTCTCTAGCCAGTCTGGTATCCTCATTGGCCCACTGGAAGATACTGGCTCTGTCTGAGTGGGAAAGGGAGCCTTTGAGCTGCTTCTGATCAGCCTGAGCAGGCAGGTGGGCAGGAGCTGGGGAGTGAGCCTGCCAGCAGGGTGGTCGAGGTGAAGGGTATTGAGCATAACAAGGAATGTCCCGTGTGGGTGCCTGGCTATCGTACAGCAGCTCCAGTTCCCTGGGAGCCCTTCTTGGTGGGAGGGTGGGGGGCACACCAGTGAGGGGAGCCAATCTGAAGAATCAGAAGGACAGTTACCCAAGGGAGTCAGCAGCCTGGCCCAGATACAATGGAGATAATTAAGTGGAGTTTAGGAGTGAAGGCTGACTGGGTTTATGCTCCTTTGTTAGATTCTGAAGCTCCATTGTCTCCTGGGGAGGGAGGTAATGAGGGACAGGCTTGGAGAGTGGCTAATAGGGCATAGAAAGCTGTCTCCATGTGTAGTCGCAGCCCTGATTTGCAACACCCTGCAATGTCACTAGTGTTTTACTCTGTGGGTAGCTGAAAACTCTGCAAAGGGATTAGAGAACCATCACTTTCCAGGCGTCGTCATCGTATCCTATTGATGCTCACCTACATAGTGCAGTGTATGTAGGTCACACAGTTTATAATACACGCAGGACAGCAGATGATACATGGTACAGACAGAGAGGGCTGGGGAAGATTGTGACAGCTATGGAGAAATCCACCGGCTCTGGGGGCAGGGAGGAAACTCTGGAAGGTCCATACAGAGCAAAATGTTCCTGACCACCCAGAGCCCAGGTTAGAGGTGGCTACAGGTCTCCCCAGGGTGCTGCTGCAGTCCCACTGAGGGTTGCCTGGGGTTCCCCATCGATCTGGGGGTGGGCGAAGGATCCACTCAGAAGCAGCATGAACAGACCTGAGTGGATCTGCAGGTCTGAGATTGGGCTGAAACTAGATCGGCTTCTTAGGCTCAACTGGGGGCATCCCCGGGAGGGTTCATGCTGGAGGAACCTGGCTGTCCATCCAGGAAGGTGTGACGCTACCATTGCATAATCACCTATCAGGTGCCAGGCACTACATTAAGTGTTTTAACACCATCTTGAAGAACCCTATCTTATGAGGCAGGCATCATTACCCCCATTTTACGGAGGGTGTTAAGTGTGAGGTACAGAGAGGTCAGGAAACTTGCCTGAGATCACAGCTGAGATGTGGCAAAGCTGGGACTCAAACCCAGGTTCGTATGACTCCGAAGCCAGTGCTCTTAACCACCAGGCAACACAGCCCCTTTCTCCATCCCTCCCCAGCTGGATGGGGTTCCCTGGGCTGCGCTCCTCTCTGAGCAGGCTGGGGTGGGTGTGCATCTCCCTCAGACGCGGCAGCTGGTGAAGGACGGCTTCCTGGTGGAAGTGTCGGAGAGCTCCCGGAAGCTGCGGCATGTCTTCCTCTTTACAGACGTCCTCCTTTGCGCCAAACTGAAGAAGACATCGGCAGGGTGAGTGTGCAGAAAAAGCCCAGGGTGTGAGGGGATGTGGAGGAGGGGGAACCAGGCCCTACCCCTTATACAGCCCCCCATCAGCCTGAGGCAATCTGTCTTTTGTTTCCTTTTGGGGGGAAAAGAAATAGTAATTAATTTGATTTCACTACGTTGCCTTTTTCTAAAATAAATCATGTTTTTAATTATAGCGGTAATAGAAGCCACATTACAGCAAGAATCATCACCCGCCCGAACACAGGCACCAGCCTCCTGCTGCTGTATTTCCCTCCAGTTTTAATATTCTCGTGTTTTTCACATAGTTGTGATCAGAGTGAATACTCAATTTTGGGCCCTGTGTTTTCTATTTCAGGTCATAAGCGTTTTCCCTGTTTGCCTAATCTTCATAATCATGTGCATGTTACTACAAGTGGATATGCCGTAATTTACTTATGCGTTCTCCTCTTAGACATTTCTAAATTTTTGCTAACTGCAATTCAGTGACAGTTCACTCAATCTTCTGCTACCATGTATTGAGTACACATCCCGTGCCAGATGCCATGACAAATGCTTTGAATACATCATTTCTAAGCTTCTCAACAACATCACAAAGTAGGTACCATTATCCCCATTTCATAGGTGAGAGAAAAACCTTAAAGAAGTTAGATAAGTTGCCCAAGGTCACACAGCTAGTGATAGGATTTGAACCCTGCTTTATCTCACTTGAAAGCTTCTCAGTTCCATCTCAATACCCAGTGTGGTCTCACTCTGTGCCATGATCACAAAATGTTATTCAGTATTTGTTCACACCTATATTTATTCTTCCACCTATATTTACTTAAGTACTGTGTGCCAGGCACACTACCTTATGGTCTAGAGAGAGACAGGCCATGTGCTCAGTGCCCCACTGAGGGGCCAGAATAGTAGGTACAAGCCTAAGTCCTGGGGGAAGTCAGAGAAGGAGAGATTATTATGAACAACAGTTAAAGGATGAGTCTCTGTAACTAGATCAGATTTGAGATAGTTCTAAAATAGAGATGGCTATAATAACCATACATGCAGTCCTTTGTCCATGGCAGACATTACTAATCAACCACTGCACTCTTTCCTGTTAGACTTGGATGTGGCTTAATAATCATCAACCCAGTACACCATGTGACCTCTATCGATAAGAGTTGGCATTCAGAATAACATCTGTATTCTGTTTGTAGCATAAAGGATGATGGATATGAACTAAGTATGGCTAGGCTAGAAGGAATAAAAGGACATGGGATGGGGAATAGAAACAAATGAGCCCAACTAAGAAGCCTTCCTCTTGCTGATAATCAAGTAGTTTGGGATATTTAAAGACATCAGTTATACTGAGCTAGAAGACTGGCAAGGCCAAGGGTCACTGACCTCACTGCTCACTCACCCTAGAACCTGCTTGGTGTTCTGTTCCAGGACATCTTCAGGCCAAGGGTCTGATCCTTCTCTGAGTTCCTGCTCTCTCACCCACGCATTTTAGTTCTTGGCCGTCTGACATCATGGTTGATTATAATGACTCCATGTGTATACATCCTAATCTGGTTCCTCGAGGACAGGGACTACTCTTGTCTGTGACAAGCTCTCAGTAAATCCCTTCAGGTGACTTCAAGCCTGGCAGCAGTACAGTCTTGAAGAGCTGAGGTCCCTTGGGCTCATGTCTCTTTCCTGGTGTTTTGCAGGAAGCACCAACAATATGACTGTAAATGGTACATCCCCCTGGCTGACCTCGTGTTTCCATCCCCTGAGGAGTCTGAGGCCAGCCCCCAGGTACACCCTTTCCCAGACCACGAGCTGGAGGACATGAAAATGAAGATCTCTGCCCTCAAGAGTGAAATCCAGAAGGAGGTACATAGAGCCTGGCATCTGTGCTTGGGACAGGGGGGTGTGGGCCCTTTTCACTGTGTCCATTGGCCTGTGTGTGCTGGGGGAGGTAGAGAGAGGGCAAGTTGTAAGGTTTGGGAGTCCATGAGGGAGGCAGGATGCAACCGTGGAAGGCCTTGAGTGTCGATGTGCTAAAGGGTCCTCAATTGTGGCAGATTAGTACTGAGCAGATGGAGGGAGGCCTGAAGAGGCAGTGCTTGGAATTTGGTGGGGTTGATTATAGCAGGGGACTTGGAGAATGACACCATTCTCCAAGTTGAACACTACAGAACACTACAGAAGAAGTAGGAGTAAGAGGAGAAGAATGCCTTCTCTTAGAAAAGTGGGACGTATTCAAGAGAAAAGGACCCAGGAGGCCTCTCCGAAACTGTCCTAGCAAGTAGGCAAATAAATGAGAGCAGGGTCTTGAATTTCATACCTAACACGCTCGTTCGAAAGATACATAAAAGTTCGTGCCCTGGTAGAGAACTGACATTTTCACCAAACGTGCATGGAATATTCACAAACACTTATCAAGTATTAGACCTCAAGGAAATCTCAATTGTTTTCAGAAAATCGATGGCACACTGGTATGGTTAATGGATCACAATGCAATGAAATTAGAAATCAACAACTATAATAGAGTTGACGATACTCCTCAAATGTTAACATTTCTTCTTCTTTTTTTATTTTTTCTTTTGCTTTGGTGAAAGCTTACAGAGCAAATTAGTTTTCCGTTCAACAGTTTTTGCGCGTTGTTTCGTAACATTAGTTGGAGTTCCTTCAGTGTAACATCACTCTTCCTGCTTTCTCCTTGGGTTCCCTGGGTGCATTCATCCTTCTTTCCTGCTCTTGTTTCCTTCTGAGCTTTGTTTTGGGGCAAGTGCTGCCCTTTCGGTCTCCTATGCTTCTGAGGAGTATGCTCCTCACAGGCAGAAAGTTAAAACTTTCAAGTTAGAGAGATCAAAACAGAAACTGCAGGTGAGTTTAGAACAGTCTGAAAATGAGCGCACTATGTTTCAAAATCCATGGGATAGAACTTTCTTCCAGGTGCCTCTGGATGGACTCGAGCCTCCAGCCTCTTGGTTAGCAGCCAAACACATTCACTGTTTGCATCAGCCAGGGACTCTATGCTTATGCTGATGCATAGAATACTTACAAAATAATGAGACCAAACTGCCCCTATCATTTAACAGTGAACCCAAGCACTCTGGCTCTAGCTGATTCTTTCTAAAAGCTGCCTTTTATTATATTGCTTGACTGCACAGTAATGTGTTTGGCTATTTAGATTGTTTCTGCTTCTTTACTCCTAACAGCCCAGCCTGCAGTAAACATCACTACATTCATACGTCTCTGTCATAGCTTCCCTACAAGTGAGACGGCTGGGGCGAAGGGTTTGTGCGTTGAGTTGCCAGGTTAACCTTGGAGAAGGTTGCATCAGGTTATGTTTCCGCAGCAGGGTGCGAGAGTGACTGTTTCCTCACAGTCACAACACTGACTCTGAGTAACTGTTACAATTTTGCCAGTGTCATGGGTAAAAATTCTGCAGAGATGAGTGCTAACTGAGGATGGAGGACAGCTAGAACTGAGACATGCAGGATGATAGTTGTTAATAAAAAGGAGAGGGTCTTTATTAAATATAAACTTGACCATGACCCAGCAAAGAATCAAAAGCAGGAACTCAAAACAGGTACTACTGGTACACCAGTGTTCACAGCAGCACTATTCACAATAGCTAGAAGGTGGAAACGATTCAAATGCCTATCAACGGATACACAGAGAATCCAAATGTCATATATCTGTATAATGTGCATCATAAGGAGACATGAAGTTCTGACACATGCTATGACATGGATGAACCTTGAGAACATTATGCTAAGCTGAACAAGTCAGACATAAAAGGACAGACCTTATATGATCGCAGTTACGTGGAATATCCAAAACAGGCGTATGTATAGAGACCATAGTGGCACCAGGAGCATGTGGGAGGGAAAGATGGAAGTGTTACTTAAGGGAAGCTGAGTTTTTGCTAAGGGTGATGCAAAATTTGGGAACAGATTGTTACGCACCATGGTGAATGTGATTCATGTCTCTGCATTGTGCACATAAACATGGTTGAAAAGGCAAATGTTTTGTGTTACATATTTCACCACAATAAAAAAAAACCATACATTTATATTTAGAAAATTGTATAAAAATGGTGCCCTGAATAAAGAGGGAATAGTAGTACCCTGAGGCTGCAGTGGAGGTGCGTGGTAGTGCGGGGCAGGGCAGTGCGGTGAGAAATCAGGCCGAGCAGGGAGCAGCGCTGGAACCCAGCATCGGGAGGCCGCATATGCCAGGCCAGGCGCTGTGGCTTTAAGGAGGGGAGTGTTGTGTTTAGCTCTGGCAACTGAGCAGTGGTATCTAAGTGTCAGAGGACCCATGTGTGTTCTCCATCCCCTACAGAAAGCCAACAAAGGGCAGAGCCGGGCCATCGAGCGCCTAAAAAAGAAGATGTTTGAGAATGAGTTCTTGCTGCTGCTCAATTCCCCCTCGATCCCATTTCGGATCCACAACCGGAATGGAAAGGTCAGAAACAGCAGGATGGGACAAAGGCAACCTTTTTTCTTGGTCTGGGGCTGCCTACTCTGTGACTCCTAGGCCTGACTTGTGGGACTCAGGCCCCCTCTTCCCAAGGAGGCTGCCACAGATCTGGCTCTGGCCTCCTTCTCCCCCCTGGTGTGGAGCCACTGCCCTCTGCTGGCTCTCCCTGGCACTGCCATTTCTTTCACCCAACTTCCCAGGGAAGGAGGCCCCGCCCCCAGCTGCCTCCTTCTCTAAACCTAGGGGTGACTTGGTGAAAAGCATCTGTGTTGGGGCAGGGGACAGTGTCTGGGAATATGTTTGATTTGACCATGTTCATCCCACTAAATTCTTATCCTCCTCTCCTCAGAGCTACCTGTTCTTACTGTCCTCAGACTATGAGAGGTCAGAGTGGAGAGAAGCAATTCAGAAACTACAGAAGAAGGGTAAAGTCCCGCCCCGCTCTGCACTGCCCTGTGGGGTGGGGTGGGGTCCGTGGCAATGATGAGCTTTTGCATTTTTAAGCACTTTCAAGACTAACCTTTGCTCTTCAGTCCTCATAATCACCCTATGAGGTGCCAGGCAACTGAGACACAAATAAGTGTTTTGTTTAAGACATGCAATGAATTAGCAGTAGGACTAGACACATACCTGAGCTTCAGTTACTCATAGTTCAGTCGTTCTCATACTCTAATCCACCCACCCTCACCCTGCTGTTGAGTGTTGCTAAGCCTTTCACCTCCTCAAGGATCCTAGAGCCAAGTTGTTTTCTAGCAGCAGGTCCTACTGGACTTATGATGGTGTTTCCCCTTCTCTTGGCTCCTTCCACAGATCTCCAGGCCTTTGTCTTGAGCTCAGTGGAGCTCCAGGTGCTCACAGGATCCTGCTTCAAACTTAGGACTGTACACAACATTCCTGTCACCAGCAATAAAGATGGTAAGATCCAGAACCGAGGTGGTCCAACCTGCTGGTTCAAGCCCCCAGGGCCTTGCTGAGGCCTTCTACAAGGACTCAGGCAGTCACTTGGCTGTAAATGGCTAAGCCCTGCTGGGACTACTCAGTTGTCAGGTATACAGAGAGCTTGAAAAGCCGCCGTTGTCACAGTGAGATATGAACCATCAGGTCGGGATATGGACCCCAACCTCTCCCTGGCCCCTTCTGGCTTAGAAGAATCTGGCATCCTGGTAAACTAGGATTCTGTTGTTCACATATTATGATGGAGTCAGATAATGGAAGCCTTTTGCTTCCTTGGGATGGGGCAATGGGGTACCATGGAATGCCAGAAGAACTAACAAACCTGTCCTGGAGAAAGTGCAGCCAGAATGCTGTTTCGAAGCAAGAATGGCCAGACTTTGTCTCACCTACTTTGGTCATGTTGTCAGAAGGGACCATTCCCTGGAGAAGGATGTCATGCTTGGTAAGGTAGAGGAGGGTCAGCGAAAAAGGGGAAGACCCTAAATAAGATGAGATAGACTGAAACAGTGGCTGCGATGATGGGCTCAGGTGTAGCACAGATTGTGAGGCTGACACAGGACTGGGCAGTGTTTCGTTCTGTTGTACACAGGGTCACTATGAGTTGGACCCAACTCAGCAGCACCTAACAACAACAACATATGGATTAGGGCCACAGGTTTCCAGGGACCAGATCTTGGAAGGCTTTGAATACCAAGCAAGGGCGTTTGGACTTCTTGCTGTCAGCTGAAGAGCCTGTGGTGTTTCTGAGCAGGGGAGAGTTAAGATCAGGGCTGATTAACTGGCCCAGAGAGTGGATTCTGGTTGCCCATGAGTGCTTGGGAAGGGTCAGCTCTCTGGAAGGGATCTTAGAGGCAAGCTCGCCCTGGCATATGGAGGTCATGTAGAGCCCCCTGTGTCCCAGGCTGGAGGCAAAGGAGGATCATCTCTCTTCCATTACTGCAGAGTGAGTTACATTGGTTAATTTTCACTTTGAAAGGGTAGTCCAAGGAGGGCAGCCAAGGAATAAGCAGTATTCAGAGGGGGGTAGATAAAGTATTCCTGGGGAACAGGATGAAATCCCTGGCCCAGACAGTTGTGGGTTGGCCTCCCAGACCGAGTGCTGGGGAGAAGGGGCACCAGCACCCTCTGGGCAAAACTGTATTCCGGGAAGCAATAGGCTTTGGCATGTTTTTCATCTGGCCACCAGGTGGTGCTGTCTGACTGTCCGCCTCCCCACCACCCTGGGCTGGAGATGGGGATGAAGCCCAAAGCAATGTCTGATCTCCCCCTCCCCTCGGGGCTTTTCTCTCTTGCAGACGATGAGTCTCCAGGACTCTACGGCTTCCTTCATGTCATCGTCCATTCTGCCAAGGGATTTAAACAGTCAGCCAGTAAGTGCCCCGGACCACCAGCCCTAGGGAGAGGTTGGGTGGGCCATTCATTGCGCATCCCTTCATAAGGATGTCCCCGTGGACTCATTGCGTGGGATCTCCCATGCTCACCTACTCTGCTCTGCTCTTCTCATGCCTGGGCCCTGCCAGAGGGCCCTGAGATAGGGGCATTCCCCCAAAGGCTAGGAAACAGCTGCTCTTGACTGGAACATCTTCCTTGCTTATTGTCTCCAAGTCTGCTCAGCTACAAGCCTCTCACCCACCCCTTGGTGTCTGCACTCTCACCCTACATCTACCCTTTGTGTGTATGTGTGATTTGGGTGAAAATTTACGGAGCAAATTCACTTTCCATACAGCAGTTCACATACACTTTGTCTCATGACATTGACTACAGTTTACCCCAATGCAATAGCTTCCCTCCCACTTCCTCCCCACAGTTGCCCTTCCCTGTGTCCATCTCTCCATGCACTCCTGCCCCCTGAGCTGTCTCCCTGTGCATAAGCAGCCCTTCTTTCTCCCATGATGGTTCTCTCCAAGGAGTGTATCTACCTCAGGTACATGTTCAACTCATATGCCTGTCTTTTGTTTGGCTGGAAGCCACAGGTATGGGTTCAATTCCCGATCTGAAGGGCAGCTAGGGGCCATAGTCTCAGTGGTTCCACCAGGCTCTATCAGACCAGCAAACCTGGTCCCCTCCCCCCTCTTTTTTTTTTCCAAATGATTTTGAGTTTTGTTCCACATATCTATCCAGGATCCCCCTCTGAGTGGTTGACAGTGGTAGCCAGCACCATCTAGTTCTTCTGACATCTACCAATTTTAAGCTATGTGACCTTGAGCAAGTTTCTCAACCTCTCTGAGCCTCAACTTCCTTCTTCATAAAAGGCAGTCACACTTGTTAACACTGACCAGAAAGCAGGCTTAAATATGACAGTGTCTGTGTAACTCTAGCACACAGGCACATGCATCCCTTTTCCTTCTCTTCTTTATCATCATCTACTAAATCTGGACAATATTTAACACTTCACAAAATAGAATTATCCTTATTATCTACTTCTTACCCACATAAGGATTTGTGAGTAGGTTTGACAGCTAATAGTTTCTACCCATTCGCCAGATGAGGAAACAGATGCAAGGACTTGATGTCGTGCAAGATCAGAAACGCAGGACTCCTGATTCTTTTCCTTCCAGCTTAGCCCTTCCCACTCCTTTCTGGTGGGCAGGGGAGGACTGCCCTGGGCCTCTGTCCCTGCAGCATACCAAGAAGAAGCTATGCCATTGACCCACAAAACAGTCACTTGATGAACATTTACTGGGAACCCTTCCTGAGCTCCTGGGGTAAACCAGCCTCCTTTCCCTATGTCCCCATCACAGCTGGACAAACCACGTCCCAGGACCTGTTGTGCTGTCCTGCCATTTGTCATTTGTCTCCCTGCCCCGCCATGAGGTCTTTGAGGGCAGGACCATGTCTCCTTTATCTTTGCATGAACAGGAGGTCAGCAGTGCTGAATGAAGTAGTTCATTAACAGAGGGCCTGCTACCTTACTGGGTGCTAGAGAAAATGTGGACAGAGCCTTGGCATATTCAAAGCATTTTCAGGTTCATTATCTTTTCTCTGGTTGTACAGGCAGCCCTCAGAGGTCATGGTTATCATTCCCATTTTACACACGAGGACACTGAGGCTCGGAGCGCTCAAGTGATTTTCCCAGGGTCACACAGATGGTGGCATAGACCTCAAACCCATGTCTTCAGACATCAAGCCCAAGCTCTTTCCTTTGCAAAGTGTAGCCAGGACCTTCTACACTGATCCCTCAGTGTGCTTGTTAACATGGCAGCTTCCTGGCCCTTTCCTAGACTTACAGAATTCCCTTCTCAGAGAGAAGGGATGCTGCCTAAGAGTCTGCCAGGTTAATAAGTTCACAAGGGCTTAACACACCTAACCAGGCACCTCCCATCTCCATGGTTACAGATATCTCACCACTTCTCCCCCTCCTTCCAGTTGTCTGGGGACAGCCCTCAGGGAGCAGGCCCATCTAGGAGGCGCGTCCCCCTCCCCCAGAGCAGGTGTTCCATCTCCCAGAGTGGATCAGGTGGTTAGAAAAGGGGTGAGTTCCACCTGGGCTGCTGTGAAATGTTTCCTTGTCTCCAGAGTGTCTTCACTCCTCCTGTCTGCCATTGACCCTCTCAGGAACTCATTCAGACTTGAGGGTCAAGCCTAACTGGGCTGAGACTCTTCTACCATGGCTTCTTGTCCTCGTCAACTCATTAAGTCTATATAGTCGGGCCTAGGGTTTTACAGATGAAGGAACTGAGGTGGGAAGTTAGGTGATTCACACAAGGTTCCCTGGCTAGTAAGCAGCAGAACCAGGATTTGAACCCAGACAGTTTGGCTCAGAAGCCCTCACTTTTATCCCATGAGCTACCCCCAAGCCTAGCTGGGAGGCTCATTCACACCAAGATAACTAAATGTGACCGCACTTCAGTCTCACCATCTCCTAACCTCACAGACCCACATCCTTCTCTGGCAGAGGCGGGAGCCTTAGGCCTCTGGCATTGTTCAACTGTAAATCTGTGTCTGGATCCTTTGCATTTCAATACCCAGTTGTACTCCGTTGTACTCAGCTAGAGATTTCTCAGGGGTCAGCTCCACTCCCTTCTGCAGGAAAGCAACCCAGAGCATCTCTGTGATGGGGCGTGAGTGGAGTGAGTGGCCTAAGCATTATGTCTCCCTCTGACTTCCACCCCCTCATCCTCTCATATAGTGCATCAAAGTCACCCCTTGCCTCACCATTACCCTGGTAAACTTGGCACCTCCCGTGGAGGTGGGGGGCTATAGGGTCCAAGTCCCAGAAGGAGTGTACAGATTTGCGGAGTATTCATGGTGACCACCCAGTACTGTGACCCATCAGTGGGGTCTCATGGTAGAGAAGAGGAGATGGTCAAAGTTACAGGCCATAGTTTGAGATGGAGACACTAGGGAAAGCCCACCACCACCACCCACCCTGTACCACTTTGTTGCCGGAAGCTCTTGGGCAGTGACGAGAGCATCATTCACTCACCCCCACTGGGTGCCAAGCACTTTTTGTGGCACAGAGGGTACTCTAGTGGATAAGAAACACAAGGCTACCGTCTGCATGATGCTCATATAGAGGCAGTGGACAAAAGAGAGACAATAAACACACAGAGAATTTTAGTTAAAGCTACTTGCAGAAGCTCTGGTGGCATAGTGCCTAAGGCATTTGATGCTAACCAGAAGGCTGGAGGTTCAAACCCACCAGCCACTCCTTGGAAGGAAGGTTGAGCAATCTCTACTTCCATAGACATACCACTTTGGAAACCCAAGGACAGATTGACTCAATGGCAGTGAGTTTAGTTTGTTTTTGGTTTATGAAAGGAAAAAGCAAACCAGAGGGGAGTTTTGCAATATAGGGGGCCATTTTGGGTTATCACAGTAATCAGGGGTTACTTAACTCAGAGGCCAGGGCTGCTAAAAGCTCTCCAGTGATGTCCACCTCAAATGCCAGTGATAACCCTGTTGAGAAGCCCTGAGATCAGTGGGCAAGAAGAAACTCCTTTAGTTACGTGGTCAGTGAAGACCTTGAGGCTTCAGTGGGGAGGAGGCAGCCAAGCAGAGGTTGGGGATGAGGGGAGCCAGCTCAGGGCCCTGAAGTGGGAGGAGGCCAGCGAGGCTAGAGGGTGGAGAATGAGGTGGAGAGGGGCCGAGCCATCTGTGAAGAAGGCAGAGAGTAGGAAGGGCTGTGGGGAGGAGAATGCTAAGATGCCACCCCACGGGGATGTGGGGAAGGACAGATTCAGTGTTCTCTTTCCTTCCTGAGCCTCTGGGCCTCATTTGCGTCTCTGCCTGCCCTTCCTCCCGCAGACCTGTACTGTACCCTGGAGGTAGATTCCTTCGGCTATTTTGTCAGCAAAGCCAAAACCAGGGTGTTTCGGGACACGACAGAGCCCAAGTGGGATGAGGTGAGTGCAGGGATCTGGTGCCTCCCAGGGACCTCTGAGCGTGTTACCAACTATGTCCACCACCACCACCCCCCACCATGCTCATGTCCTGCCCAGAAACGATGGCTGAACCTGCTGGTAGGGCCAGCCTGGTCCCTTTAACCCCTGTGTCTTCCACTCATCTGGCTTCTGATGACAGTATTCATATTGACTGGGAGCAGACATCATCTCAACTCAGGCTCCCAAACTGCAGTTCATCAGTGATGGGAGACCTTGGAGAACTCGAGGAAATGTGGAAGTTCCTCCTTGTCTCGCAGCTCATCCTTACGTGCCCTTCTTACCCTGCCCCTGCAGAAAGTCCACACCTCTCAGGAAGCCATGTCTCCCAGCCTCAGAAATTCAGGGCCCTTTGTCTCCATCTTTCTGCAGGAGTTTGAGATTGAACTCGAGGGCTCTCAGTCTCTGAGGATCCTGTGCTATGAGAAGTGCTATGACAAGACCAAGGTCAACAAGGACAACAATGAGATTGTGGACAAAATCATGGGCAAAGGGCAGATCCAGGTGAGGGTCCAGGTGCAGCCCGAGCACCAAGGGGAAGCTGGGGGAGCTGCTAGGAGGTGGTGCCAGTTGAGAAAGAGTCCTTCCTTGGTGTCACCCATCTGCTTCGAAAATGGTGCTTGACCCCTTGTGACTTCAGTTGAAAGCTGGTGTGAGAAAAGTTCCCCAAGATGGTGGTCCTCTTCTGCTGGACACACATGCCTGGTCCCAGGCTTCCATGCCTGACTCAGGTGGCTTAGCCACACTCCCACAGGATGGACTGGAGGGATGGCAGCTCCCTTTGTTCTCACATGTGTGGATGATGGGTGACGTTTCTTGAACACTGTGTTGAGGATTCTGAGGCTGTATCCATGAGCAGGAGAGAAAAGTGCTGGATTTGATTAGCAATGTCTATCATAGGCGTGGGAGGAGGAATGAGGCACAGGCCTCTGCCATTCATCTGGAATGGGTTAGAATCCAGCTGGGACGCTGGGGAGCTGGTCTCTGGCTTGCTGTGAGGGTTGCACTGGGCCTTACTCATCTGTGCTGGGAATTATCTGGGTTAGGGTGGCCTGTCTGGATATTGCAGAGGCAGGTCCTCTGGTTAAGAGCATATATGCCTCAACTGTGTTTTGTGTGCAAATGGATGTGAAATAAAGGGCCTTCTTTGCAGCCTCCATCCCTGGAACATACTTCTAGTTTTGAAGATGGCTGCTATTCAGTTACCCATCGAGAGCACACAGGCCTGGGGGTGAGTGGCATTGGGCATGGAGCCAGCCACGCTCCTATCTGGCACCTCATGTGGCCTCATGTTTATGACACGAGTGGCCTGGTTTGGGAGTGGATTCAGTGACCCAAAAATCAAGAAAAGTAAAACCTGGCCTGGACTGGGTATTGAGCCCCAGGCATTAGGAGCTCTGGGCTTAGCAATCGTCCCAGGGGTGATCTGGGTGTGGCTACAATTGCCCTGTCTACAAAAAGGGTCTGAACAATGATCTTTCACAGAAAATGTTAATCTTCTGATGCATTGTTGAGGCTGCTTTTTGCTATCTGGCTCTTAACAGGTATTGATGGCATTACCCTTTGGGGATGCCTCTGGACCTCTCACTCTCCACACCTGTCTCAAGCTCCAGTGTTTGAATAGGGAGAATGGCACCCTTTGGCCATCTGCCTCACATCACTCCACATTACTGAGCACGCCCCTTCCTGACGCTATGAGACCTGTACCTTGCTCCTCAGCACTGTCGCCAGGGAGACAGTGTTGCTAGGTAACCAGAAGCCAGTCCTTCATTATTTAGGAAGTGGGGGCTGATGAGAAAGAGCTGTCTAAATTCAGTCCCTGAAACCTACTTTCTATAGGGATGGGAGCCCCATTGCCACATCTGGGATGGGCAGAAGGTTAGGCAGGAGAGGGTTCTGGACTGGGACCCAGACTGTCCCAGATACTCCCAGCCACGAGACATGACCGGCTGCCACACTACCTGTCCTATTTGGTGGCTTTGGAATGGAAAGAGTTAGAAAGGGTGTCCAGGGCAGCTAGCTCAGTGGGTACTTGGCCCCAGAGCCCTCTGGAGTCCTGATTGCAGGAGCCGTTGTTCTCCCCACCTAGACGTCAGCTCTGTTGCTCCCCTGCTTCTCACTGGCCAGCCACACAGCGGAAGAATACCATAAATCATCCCATCCTAGAGACAGGAGCAGATGGAGGCGGTGGGGGAAGGGGAGGAAGCCAGGTTATGTTTGGCAGAGCAGAAAGCACAGTCTGGTAAGGAAAACATTTTTGTGTTTAAGCTTCTCAGGCAATGTGAAATGCCTGCAAGTTGATATTAAAAGAAACACAAACCTTCCTGCTGCCAGTTGACCTGGGCCTGGGAGCGGGCAGTTCTGTCAGAGGCCTCTGGGAGGCTTTGAGGTTCTCCCAGGACTCAGGTCCCCAAATGCACTGCCCCTTGCTCTCCGCCACAGCACCATCTACCAGCCTTCCTGTGTGTCCCATCTAGGGGCATATTGGGGGGGGGGGTTCTGATAAAGTCTTATTCACCCTGTAACTGCCCTGAGAGCCACTCAGGATGGCCAGGCTGCAGGGAGGGCCTGCACTAAGCAGTTCCCACGTGACTAGGTCCCACTGAGCAATGGAATGGTCTGTTCCCACAGCTCTCTTCCACCTTCCTTCCTACCACGTGGACACAGAAGGGGATTGGCACCAGCTTCTGGCACTCAGTCCTGTTGCTCTTCTGCAGGTGCCGAGGGAGGAGCGGAAGGCGGCCCTGTGCTAGGAGCCCAGGCCTTGGGGATGTTCTGGTGGCCTGAAGGACAGACGGGGGGAGAAGACCCCATCTGTTGCCCTCTCTCCTCTCTCAGCTGTCCCACACAGGCCATCCAGAGAACCTGTTTCCTAAGCTTCTGGCATTTGCTCCTGCAGTGAATCTGCTTCTCTGGGTTTGCCTGGTGTGGCAGTGGGGGAAGGCGATCTCTGGAATGGAGTGGGGTGGACAAGGACAGCATTTAGTGACAGACACAGTGCAAACCACCACCATGGGTGTCCAGCCAGCATTTGTGTACTTGGAAGGCCATCCCCAGACATTGTCTCATGTAATAGCCCTGCAAAGAAAATGGCACTTGTGTCCTCCCCATTTTACAGGTGAGGACACTGGGGCACTTAGAGGGGAACTACCTTAGCCATGGGGGCCCTGCTGACAATGTGCAGGCAAGGCCAGTACTCTCTCCTCTGTACCATGCCCCAGGTCTCTTACCAGGAGTCTCCTAGCCTGGGCAGAAGGCCCTGGCATGGCTGGTGGCCTGCAGAAGGAGCTGGGGTGATGTTCTGCCTCAGTGTCCCACACTACAGCATAAGGTGAATGTCAGGCTTCCTCTGTTGAGTCTTATTACTTGAGCAGGGTCATGTCCACCTGGTATACCTGGAGGGAAGCAAAATGAGCATGTGTGCAAGAGAGCAAGGGGAGAGGGACCAGGTGTGTCCATCACGGGACTAACCGTTCCAAGAGGTGCAAGGTCCTGACCTCAAGTTGACTGTCAGTTTGGAAAGACAAGTGTATTACACCACATACATATTGTATACTGTATTGATATGCCAAGTCCTTATTCAGTTTGGCTGTACTGTGGTGGCTTGTGTATTGCTGTGATGCTGGAAGCTGTTCCACTGGTATTTCAAATACCAGCAGGGTCACCTATGGTAAACTGGTTTCAGTGGAGTGTCTAGCCTGAGAGAGACTAGGAAGAAAGCCCTGACAATCTACTTCTGAAAATTATCCCTAAACCCACTGCTGTTGAGTTGGATCCAACTCATAGCGACCCCTCTTTGAGTTTCCGAGGTGGTATCACTACAGAAATAGATTGCCCAGTCTTCCTTCCAAGGAGTGGCTGGTGGGTTTGAACTACCAGCCTTCTGGTTAGCAGTCAAATGCCTTAGGCACACTGCCAGAGCTCCTGAAAATTAGCTGATGAAAATCCTTTGTGCAAGAGAGCAGGGAAAGAGGATCACATCAGAGTATTGTTCGGTCTAGGGCTGAAAGGCACTCAGCATACACAGTGGCTACAGCCAAGGACTCGGGCACATACAGGGCAGCATTTCACTCTGTTGGACACGGGCAGTGATGAGTCAGAGCCAACTCAGTGGCAACTAACAGCAGCTGTAAGCCACGGTAGTGATAATGATAACGTCAGAGAGCAGATAGGAACCCCACCTTGTGCTAAATGCTAGCTCTGTTATCTCAGGGGTTCTTCCCAGTGCCCTACGGGGTAGGAATGCTGTCACTGTTTTACAGATGAGAAAGCTGCGGCTCTGAGGGGTCCAGTAACTTGCCTGGGGCCAACAGCCAGGGACCAGGAAAGCCAGTGAACCAGGGCTGGTGACGACCTCCAGAGCCCATGCCCTGCCCTCTCTAGAAACTCTGCTGTCTTCTGTGTTTTCTGAATAGTATGGTAGAAACTTGTGCTATAGGAATCAAATAAGGCTAGGTCCTCACGGGCTGGCATTAGGGAGGCTTCAAGGAGGAGGTGGAATGAGAAGGGTTTGAGAGAACTAGATGTTTTAAATTCCAAAGGGCTGTTTATAGTAGAAAGAAAATTGCAGAAATAGTAAAGCAACTTGAAAAATAATCACAACCCACCCTGACTCCCACTCCTGAAACAGCCATTTTCTCTGTGCTGTTTCCCTTCCTCAGGTGTACACATTGTTAATATGGTTTTAATCATAGGGTATATATTTTTTATTATTACTATAAGCCCCCCTCCCCTGCTTGGGCTGTATATAGTCTTTATAATTACCTTTTTTGGATATATTATTAAAATTACTTTATTTAACTATAATGGCCAACACATCAATTGCCCATTATAAGGTTCTGTGTTATTCTGTAGAGGTAGGCAGGCTCTGGATCAGCAGAAAGGAGCAGGCAGCATCGGGGAGCAGAACCAGCCTAGCCAGGGGTTGTTATTGTTATTTTGCTATCGAGTTGGCCCCGACTCATAGCGACCCCTCCTTGGGTTTCCGAGGCAGTATCACTACGGAAGTAGGAATGCCCAACCTTCCTTCCAAGGAGTGGCTGGTGGGTTTGAACTGCCAGCCTTCTGGTTAGCAGTCAAGTGCCTTAAGCACTATGCTACCAGAGCCAGGGGTAGGGAGGCTGTAATGTTCAGGGTGTGTGACCCAGGAAATGAAGGAGCCCAGCCTGCCCAGAGCAGAGAGCCCAGGCAGGAGGGGTTTTGAGCCACACAAGCAAGAGGAAAATTGAGCCACAAGGGATCCTAAAAGAAGAAGAGGGAAAAAAAGATGCCATCAAGTTGATTCTGCCTCATGGCGACCCCATGTGTTCAGAGTAGAACTGTGCTCCATGGGGTTTCTGTGGCTGGACCCTTTCAGAAGCTGGTCACCAAGCCTTTCTTTGGAGGCTAACCTTTTGGTTAGCAGCTTAACCGTTCGCACTGCACAGGGACTCCAGAAATGATCCTCAAACTAAAAAACCCCACTCAGCTGCCATCGAGTCTGGTTCGACTCATAGCAACCCCCATTGGGTTTCCGAGGCTGTAAATCTTTACGGAAGTAGATTGCCCCGTCTTCTTCCCTTGGAGCAGCTGGTGGTCTGAACCACTGACCTTCTGATTAGCAGCAAATGGCTTATCCACTGTGCCACCAGAGCTCCCTAGAGGACATTTAATTCAATCCTGTTCTTGCAGAGAGGAAAGTAAGACCAGAAAGGGTGAGTGACATGGCCATGGTGACAAAGTTCATTAGTGGCTGAGCAGAGGCTCAAAATTCATGTTCCCAACTCAGGCTGGTCACGCTTGCTCAGTTACTGGGCAAATGAGTCTGTCTGTGGCTCTCAGGGGTCTTGTCCTTTGTCACTGCAAATTGAGCAGAAGACTCCCCAGCCTGGTCCATTTCTCCTCCTCTGGGATCAAGAATCCTCCCTTTCTTCCCCAGAGCACAAGGAAAATTGCCCCCAGGTTCTGCATCCAGGCTCACCTCTTCCTTGCTGCCCCTCCCCCCCACACACAGGTAATAGCTCAGCCCGTGGGGCTCCCCATGCAGTCTCCTCAGCCTCCTGGCCCCCTGGGACTCCCTTTTGTTTGTCCCAGTCCATTTCCAACCATTCCACTCCCGGGCTCCAGATGTGCTGTCCCCAATTAGAACCTAGCCCCTGGCTGATTAGCGTGTTCCCAGGTCTAGCCCTTGTTGACTGGCTGGACCAAAGGCAGAGCTCTCCCTGAGGGCCCACAGCTCAGTTCCTGCCACTTAGACTGGAAAGGGCTTCGAGACCAAGGAGCTACTTCAGCTGGAGGAGTCCTCTGTGCCCTGCTCCCCCGTTTCCCAGTTCAGCCACGAGCCAGGGGACAAAGAGTCTCCCTGAGCTCTCCTCTCCTGGGTGAAAGACAGCTTCACTTTCCCATGAGCCTGCCAGGGGTGTCCTAAGACCCGGGAGTGGGAAAGGGGCAGGGTTCCAGACCAAGAAGGAAGCTTCAGTTGACCTATACCTGGGATGGCCAATTGCGCCTTGCCTCTGATGGGAAGGTTCAGGCCTGATGGGGTGCCTCCTCTCCACCCAAAATTTGGAGCCTGTGTCCCAAGGGGAAAAGGGAGGATACTTTCTTTGACCTCTGGACCTGGCCCTTTGGAAGCTTGTGAGAGGTCAAGACTGTTATAAATGATACTCAGAAGGAGGTCATAAGGGCAGCCCCCTGCCTTTGGGACGGGGAGAGTCCTCGGAGCCCAGATTGGCAAATTCGACAAAATCTAGACCCTCTTTCTTTCAGGTGAGAACAAGAAAGAGCCTGATCTCTGGACGAGGAGATTTCACTGGCTCCTCCTCCCCCTGACCCTGGGCTTTTCCTCTGATGTGTTCATCCCCCTCCAGCTGTAACAAGAGAGCAGGGCCCGTGACCTTAGAGCAAGACCCTAGCCTCTTATGGTTGAAGAAAACAGTAAGACCATCCTCTGGCCTACTCTCCCCCAGGTTAGGTATTCTGGCTTCTTGGCTCTTCTTTCCTCAGAGGTCCTGTTGGTCCTCTCCTTGGACAGTGGTCTGGATATGTTGAGGGTGGTTGACCTGACTGCTGTAGGAAGAACACTGGGCTGAGTCCAAAACCCCAGGTCCTGGTCTCTTGACCTCTTGGGGACTCGGTTTCCTCATCTGTTAAATGGGGATAGGTATTCCCACTCTGCCTCCATCACTGGCAGGTTAACAGGCTGGAAGGAAGGAATGTACCTGAGAGAGCTGGTCAGAGCTGAGATGTGTCCATTCATGCTCCCGGATGTCTTTATTCCCTTGTTTTTATTGAGACCCTCTAAGTGGCAGGCACTGTGCTGTGGATAGCAAGAATGAACCACGCTGCACCGTCTAGTAGAGGAAGCAGAAGAGAATTTTGATCTTTTGGCCAGTGTTGAAGGGACTTTGAGGATAGACGGATCTGGAGGTCAGAGTCTCTCTCCCTCAGCTCATTAGTTGTGAGAACAAGGTGAGTTACTTGACCTCTCTAAGCCACTGTTTAAAATGAGCTCAAGTGAGAACTGAATGTGGAAGTATGTAAAGCCTTTGGAATAGGGCCTGGCAAAGCTAGTATTTGGCCGATGGTGATGGCCAGCCTTGTGTCCCAAGTTGGCAGATCCAGGTATCCTGTCCCTTCTACCTTCCTGCAGGGATTCTGGGTATAGCTGGTCAAGAAGCCCCCTCCCCAAGAGGCTGTCACTTGAGAGCGGCCCTCTGTGGTTGGGCCTCTGGCTGACTGTTGGTAGCATCTGTTTTCTTAACCTGATGGCATCAGACCTCGCTTTGATGTACTGACCTCAGAGTAGGCAGAGAAGTCAAGGTTGGGGCCGAGGTTTCCCGCCTGGCGGCCTGCAGAAGGGATTGCTCTGACCCCCCGACCAGCATTCCTCCTTGGAGTAATTCTTAGCTTGGCTTGGTGCAGCCCCGCCCAGGCCCAGAGCACAGAGTGAATGAGGATCTGGAAACAAGGGGCCTTTGTCAGCCTGGTAACTGCTTCTGGTTTCAATTACTTTGCAGAGCAGGAGGGGACTTGGAGTGTGCATGGGTCAGGAGCCTGCTGGGACAGGAGGCAGCAGCTCCCCACCCCAGTTCCCTCCATCTGGACCCTGAGGGGGTCTGTTGTCCCTATTTGACTCTGCCCAAGGGTTGAATGTGCCAGCTCTGCTGCCCTGGGAGCATGGGCTCTGGGGCACCAGCCTAGTTGACCCAGAGCCCCTTCCGGCTTTGGCCCACTCTAGTCCTTACAGCTTGGAGGACTGTACTAGGAGAGCACCTGGGCCCTCCCTGGGCCAGGTGAGTCCTCTGACAGAGGGACATTAACATAGCCCTTCAGGCCCTGGTTTATGGAACACACTGGCCATGGTTGGGCCCCTGGACTCTGGACCCTGGACCCTGGACCCTGGACCCTGGACCCTGGACCCTGGACCCTGGACCCTGGACGAAGCCTTGTTTTGCTGAGATGGAGGGTAGAGTGGCCGCTGGGAGACCCTTGGCTGGAGGACTGATCAGAGAGCTTTTCCCTTTCTTGCCTTCCCTTAGTCCCTTGCCTCGCACACCTCACAGCCCTCAGCAGCTTCTTCTCTGGACTCTGATGTGGCCAAGGCTGGGGATGTTTTCCAGTCTTTCCTCTAGAAGATAGGCCCCTTCCCTGTCCCCATCCTGGCCCTGATACATGCCCAGAGGCAGCATCTGCCTCCAGATTTCATGTTTCCTATCCCTGCTGCCTACCCAGACCCATGTGGGGTTCTTCCCTTTGCCACCATCAATACCACCGTGCCAGTCCCGGAGGCACATGGGCTGGGGGATGTTGTGCAGCGGGACTGGTTCTGCTCCGTGCCCCACACTCCTCCCAACAGCCCTGGTGACTGGAGCCATTGTTCTGCTCCAACCCCACCCCACCCAGCTGTTCAGACCCATTTGTTCTCCAGCACCCCAGCTGCTGTCCCTCTTCAAGGCAGGTCTGGACACCTCCATTACACTTGCAGAGCATGCTGCAGCAAGCCTGTCCTCAGCTGGGGAAAAGCCAGGGCAGGATCTTAGGACAGCACCAGCTCCCCTGTCCGAAGGGTTTTCTGAACCTGTCCTACAAACCTCTCCTCCTCCTACCCCTGCTTAGCCTCCTCTCTCTCCCAGGTGTTCCTGATTTGGGGGCGCCTGGACCCTGCCTAGGGGCTTCTGGAGACAGGAAGCCTTCAATAAGAAGCAGATGGAGCTTGAGTCTCCCTCTCTCCCCTCCCCTATGGGGAGGCAGGCTGGGTGCCCACTCCCCTAGGCCTGCCTCCAAGGTTGGGCAACAAGAAGAAGAGATGAGCTGACAGAGGGGACTTTGGGAACTGAGCCGTTAAGGCCCTGACAGCACTCGGCCTCTCCATAAACCAAAAGAGGGGTGCTGTCCTCCATAGCTGGAGATTAGAAGGCTCTCAGACTTGGAGGCAGAAGCCCTGGGTTTTGTCCCAGCTCCACTATTTTCTAGTGGGGTGACCTCAGATGACCTCTCTGAGCTCATCCTTACTAGCCTGTGTGGGCAACAAATGAGTTCATGGAGATAAAGCGTACAGCACACACTCAGTAAGAGGCGAATCTCCCTGCAGGTGGAGGTGGGTAACTTGCCCTAGGAATCCGAAAAACCAGTCCCTAGGGTGGTCTCACTCAGACTAATTTTCAAAGCTTTTGAGAAGAGGACTTGGCAGAATTGTCAGGGAACTCCCTGAATGAAGGCTGCGGCTTGGTGTGAATGCCGATACAGGGGCACTTTAAGTACAGCAAGCCTGTGGGTGGTGGTGGCAGCTGAGAATGAGGGTCTAACCACAGACCCAACCTGTATCCCATGGGTGGGGGACAGGAGGACTGGCCTCAACGTGCTCATGCCCTTGAAGGTAAGAGCTGAGCTGCACTGGCTTCAGGTCAGACCCCAGAGTGACTTCAGAGCCAAGGTGACCCAGAAACACCAGCCTGGCTGACTGGATGAAATAAGTGTTATCTTGTTATAAAGGCCACTGAGAGGAACCCGCAGCTGGCAAACCCAGGGCCTGGAGTTTTCCCAGAGCAGAGAGAGAAGTGGAGGTGAGACATGAGTTTTAGATTGAGGACCCTGACCCAGCAGTTTCCTTAAAAGCCCCTAATTGCCTTGGCCTCTGCACCTCCCCAACCCAAGGGCCAATGCCATGGTGAAGAGCAGTGGTTTTTGTAAGAACCGTGTGTTGGAGCAGCTCAGAACCCACTCACAGAACTTAAGGACAAGGCCCATCACCACTCTAGTCTGTCCCCTTGAAAGGGGACCCAGGGCTTCAGATCTGCCCTGCAGAGTGTGGATATTGCTGAGAGAGACTTCAAGAACCCCCAAGGGGGCAGTGGATAAGGAAGTGTGAGCAATTAGGAAGGGCCCCATCACCCCACTTCAGCCAAAGCACTTCTGCTTCTGTCTCATTGGTGATGGAGAGACTTGGACCTAGATATCATTTGAAAAAGCAAAGGGGGTCCTCAGTTTGGGGTGGGGGTGGGGGAGGTGAGGACTATTTGTCTGGCCCACACTCCTGATCTGACAGCTGTAGAAACTGAGCCGAGAGAGAGAAAGTAAGCCGTCGAGTTCACCAGTGGCCAGGCTGCGTGGCTCCCACATCCTTGGAGCTCAGGGTTGGGTGAAAGGAAGTTGCTTAATAAAGATAAAAGAACATGGAGGCCCCGCAGACCCTGACCTACTTTTGGGCTTCAAAGCCTCCTGTCTAAAGTGGTTATGCTTCAACATGTGGCCTAGGAGGCCCCATGTGTTAAGAACACACCCCCTGAGGGCTGAGCCCACTGACTGTGACAAGGAGCAGACAAGTGGCCAGGGGGATCCAGGCATTGGTCCTGGCCATGACTTGTGTCCTGGAGACTGGAAGGAACAGATGGATGTGTGGTGGGTGCTCTGTTCACTCTGTCCCTGGGTGGGTTTGTTTTAGGCAAGCAAGATGTTCCCAATGGCTCAAGTGGATTTTCCACCCTTTGCTCCGTGACCAAACGTGCCGTGAGAATTACTCAAGGCTGCCAGGGACATGCTGTCAGGACATTTTCTCTGCAGTGGGCAAGCTCTTGGGCTCTTTCAGCCTCTCCCATCCACCTCGTACTGCCAGGCATCCACCCGAGACACCCAGCCTGAGGTGGTCAGGCTGAGTAGACAGAGAAGCCATGTATGAAATAGCACTTACTTTGTACTGCCCTGGGAGCCAGTGCAGGTCTTTGAGGCGTGGGAAGGTAGCTGTGTAGCACGAACAGTCTCTATCTGGGCTGTGTAGTGACTTGCTCTTCATGCTGGCTGAAGGGGCCCTTTTCCTAACATCATGCATATCTTAAACCTGGAACCCACCTTGGGACCCCCAACACTGGACATCAGTCTTCAGCCACCAGTAGCTTCTTATCTAAAAAGAGTTGAGGTGCAAGAGTTCAGAGAGCTGCCAGCCCACGCATAGCAATTTAGCAGTCAGGGACCAGCCCTCAGGGGAGGTCTGGGGACTCAGGCCTGGACTGCCTAAAAGGACCGCTGATTGCTGACTGGTCATCTTCTTGGAGGGGCAGGTCAGTGCTGAATGTGAAGAGGGGTCCATTTGGCCAAGTGCTGTGTTGGAGACTGTGAGCTCTTCAAGCACTTCTCTGCCTGCCACACAGTGGGTATTCATTCAATAGTGAATGAATGAATGAGTGAAAATGTAGCTCCTAGGACAGTGAAAAAGGGGAAGGCCCTCAACGAGATGGATTGACTGAGTGGCTGCGACAGTGGTCTTGAGCATAGCAGGGATTGTGAGGCGCCGCGGGACCAGGCAGTGTTTCGTTCTGTTGTACGTAGTCACTGAAGCCAGAGCTGACTCGACAGCACTTTACAACAAACAACAGGCTCAGCTCTGATGCTGGCTGGCTACTTAGTGACCCTGAGCAAAGTACCCCTTTCTAGGTTTAATGCAGGCCTGGAACTTAGCAGATATTCAGACAGTACTGGATGGACAGACAGAAAAACAAACAAATGAGTCTTAATTTCTGCCTCTGTGAAACTGAGAACCAAGCCTCTGCCCTTCCAATCCTAGATGTGCAGGAATGCAGGGACTACGGTGCCATTAACATTAGAGGATGGTCCCATCCCCTGGCCCCATCTTCCCATAGTTCTCCCTGCGATGTACCACCCTCCCCCAACTCTCTGCGCGGGCCCTGGGCTCTGGCGTCTCCCTCCTCACGTCCCTTGAAGGCTGACTCCCATGCCCGTCTTGAAGCAGTGATTGCCCCTAGGCTTCCTTCCTACCCTCACAGGCTGAGGCTCTGCCCCCAGCTCTGCCCCTTCAGGCCCCACCCCTACTGTTCTCCTCTGGAACCCAAAAGGAGTGCTCTTAGCTCTTCATCTTCAGCCTCCTCCCAGGCTCCTCTTGAGCTTCCAGCTCCAACACCAAGACTCTTGGGTGGCCTGTTGGGCCTTTCCTTCCCCCTCGCTCCCAGCTGGTCTTTGCTGGGGTGCCTGTCATCATGGTCCAGCTGGCTGCTCAGAAACACCCTTGCATGGCTTAGAGAGAGGCATTTGAGCTAGAGAACAGGGACCCAGGGATCAGGGTTCTAGCCTAGGCTGAGGGGGAAGATGCAAGTCATTCCAGTGAGGAAAAGGTGGTCACTCCAGAGAAGTGGCAGCAGCATCCCAGGGTTCTGAGAAAGATCCTGTCTTCCTCCTCATCCTTCTTCTCCTGTTCACAGGCTGGATAATTCTACTGGAAGCTGTCCCCACCCCCACAGTCACCAAGGCAGCACTGGTGGCCATCTCTTCCTCTCCCGCCCACACGTCTCAGGCTGTGTATTATTCTCTGTTGACCTTTTTTTTCTCAGCAATACCACTGCTGATCACTTCAACCTATCTTACCTCAATCACAGCCGTGCTGCGTGGCGTGCCCCCTCCCGAGGGCATCTCCCCAGTGTCCGGCCCTTCTCATTCCTTTGGCAGAGAGCCTGGGGAGTTGATGAGGGAGGATGGGACAGTCCACTAGGAATGTTTTTCATTCCAAAGGCAGTGACATCTGTTCGTGTGGGCCTTACCGCCTAGGCTGTTTATCCAGAGAGGGGGGCCCTTGCCTGTCGTCAGGGCTGGAGCTGCCAGGTGTGGCTGAACAGAAAAGCTAGACAGATAGGACAAAGCGGGGAAGGAGCTTCCTGGGTGGCTGGGAAGCCTGGGCCTAGCCTGGCCAGCAGAAACGAGGATGGGTGTCCAGGGGGCCAGAAGGAGCAGAACTCAGACTGCTGCTTTTGAGGAACTTCTGTCTTGCACGAGCCCTCCCACGCCTTGCTCCTAGACCATTGATTCTGGAAAGAGTGAGTCAGGCTTGGGGAAGAGGAGGCAAATCTGTGCTGTCCCTGGTGAGAGCCCCCTGTCCATGGGGAGGAAGCGAAAGATGAGCAGCTCAAGGGAAGAGCCTCCCAACTCAGCTCCCCATCTGGTAAGGCGCTTATGTCACCATGGAGACCAGTTGGCCATCTTTTCTCCAATCAAAGCTTGCTTTACCCAGACAAATGTTGAGCCTGGGGTTCCCAAGACAGACAAGTATAGGGTTTGGGGAACAGGATCTGCCCCCCTTCTCCCACCTACCAGGCGGGGAATTGGGGCACCTTGCACAGCGTTTCCTCAAACTGCACCCTGTGACAGTGACCCAGCTGAGGAAATAGAACCTTAGAAAGCCAGCATGGGGCCCGTTCTGGAGTTAACCAGCTGGTGCCAAGCGTGGGACGTGTGTCTGCAGCAAGTGAACGTGTGAGCAATTACAATGGCACCTTACCAGCCAGTTACACAACCAGCCAAGTGCCCATTTGCTGAAGGGATATAGAACAAAGATGGGGTCCAGCTGGGGTGATGGCCTTTCCTCATGGCCCTGAGGGGGCCCCATGCCAACCCCTCCTTCCCTACGGGTCCTTCCTGATTCCCTCCAGCTAGAACATTTCCGTTCTTCCTCTAAAGTTTCTCAGTACTTTGTGCTGTTCTAGGGCATAAGACTGTGGGTTTCTTCAGGACAAAGATGATGCTTTGTTCATCTCAGTGTGGTGCATCGTAGGTGCACAGTTGACGTGTCAAATGCATGAGTGAACTTTCTGCCTCCTGTTAAGAGGTGTTTAAGTCCACATCTCGTCTCCTGTCTTGGGCTGTCAGCTTTGTCAAGCACAGAGTTTGGATTCATCTCTGTGATTCATCAGCCCCTACCCCAGGATCAGGCTCAGAGCCAGGCCCTCAGTCAGTGCTTCTTGAATGAAATGAATGGGTGAAGAAAATGAAGGAATGAGTGAAGCTTCTTGGAGGAAGTTGGGTTGTACAGCAGCCATGGTGAGGGAGCTGGCTGGTCCCTCATGGGGCAAGAAGGAGATTCTTTGGAGGTGGCACCTAGGTGCCCTGGGAGAGACAGGTGAAGGACCGGTCAGGAGAGGTGGCTCAGGCCCTAGCCAAGCAAGGGGAACAGGTCTGTCAGTGTCTCAGTGTCTGTCAGTGTTTCCCCCTCCCCCTCGGGTCCTGGGAAACTGTGGTGGCTCGGCCCTGGGTTAGCTGCAGCGACTCTCGGCAGCTTCCACTGAAGCTGTGAAGAGGCTCTGTGGGGTATTAGCAGCCCAGCTGAAGAGCCTGTGACCGGCCCTGTGTCACTGTGCAGAAGCAGGTGCAGAGTGTGGAGCCCTGGAAGGGGGAGGCTGGCCCAGGCCCTGGCTGCAGCCCCAGGGCCCTGTCTCCACCAGGGAAGCAGAAGGCAGTGCACACTGGGATATCAAAGTGGGAAGGGCTATGGGCTTTGGGGCTAGCTAGACCTCGGTTCATGTCCTGCCAGCTGCTTAGGAGCTACGTGACCTTGAACAAGTTGTTGTTCAACTTCTCAAAGTAAAATGACTTCCTCAATGGTAAAATGGGAGTTCGGGTCCTTACTTGATAAGGTTGTGGGAGGATTCAGTGATTTATTCACTTACAGGTTTAGCGCGGCACTCTTTGTATAGTATAAACGCTGAGTAAAGGACAGCCATTATGAGCGGGGGCAGTGATAGTTCAATGGTAGAATTCTCACCTTCCATGGAGCAGATCCAGGTTTGATTCCTGACCAGTACGCCTCACGCACAGCCCCCACCTGTCGTCACTGGAGGCCTGTGTGTTGCTATGATGCTGAACAGGTTTCAGTGAAGCTTCCAGACTAAGATGCACTAGAAAGAAAGGACTGATGATCTGCTCCCAAAACTTAGCCAGTGAAAACCCCGGGATCACAATGGGCTGATCCTCAGTGGATCAGGAAGATGGCTCAGGAGTGGGGAGTGTTGCATCCCATGTGCATGGAGCTGTTCTAAGTTGGGGGGGCGGCAACTTGGCAGCTAACGACAACAATTACCGTGACCAGTTCTTGGCTATTTCTGCAGTGAAACTACCTCTTTCTCAAAAAGCAAAAAAAAAAAAAAAAAAAACAACTACTCTGAGTGCTCTCATGTAAAGCCCTGAGATCTGTTTGCTGGTGAATACCAAACAGGAGCATTCTGGATGCTAAGAGCTGATCTCTACCCCTGACTTATCTGGCCGCCCTGGCGATCAACTAAGAAATGTCCTGACCCAGTCTTTTTTCCAAAATCCAAAAACCATACACACCTTCAGAGAGTCACAGTAGTTGTAAGCGAAGGAGACCTGCCACTCCCCAGCCATATGACCTAGAGCAAGGACTTTACCTTCCTGAGCCCCACTTATTGCAACTGTAAAATGCACAGTAATACCAACTTCATAAAAGTTGTGAGGCATCAGTGCAATGCGGTGTTAGAAAGCCCCTTGTGTGGGACCTGGCCCATGATTGGCACTAGGAAAACTTGGGCTTCCCTCCTACCGTTTGCCTGGTTCTGCCATGGTGCGCCATCCTGGATGTGGCTGGGTTTGTGTGCCCTGACCATGTGGGGTTCAGACCTTTCTCTTTTCTCTAAACACCATCCTCTAACTTGTATTGTTACCTTGCACAGTTTGTTACCTTTCACTCTTGGGTAGCATTCGCTAACTTGCAGATCCAGAACAAGTTCTTTTTATGTCCCAAGGCGTCCAGCACAGAAAGTGACTGATTGCCCTTTTGGTGGCAGGGCACCTCTGGCCCTGGCAGCAGAATCTATTCTTGGGTTTTTTTGGTGAGGTATCCAGGGCCATGGTTAGAAGGGCGTACCTCTTGCAGGACACCTATGACCAGTGTTGTCCTTGGCTCTTGCCCATGTCACTGGAGAAGGCCCACAGCCGCCTGATAGGTGCTGGGGCAGCCGAAGGGATAAGCCAGGAGGCTACCCCACTAGGGATCTTCTTTACTCTTTATATTTCCCACGAAAGGAGCTTCGTGAGTGCCCATCCACGTGTGTCTAGCTCTGTCACCACGTTGGCATTGGGGGTAGCGTCAGTCCTGTGGTCCTTTGAGGTTCAGGAAGCAGAACTCCAGGGTAGTGGGAAACCTTTGCAGGGGGAGGAAGGCAGCCGTTTATGACCACAATCCCACAATCCAGCCCTGGCCCTATAGGCTCCCCCCAAGCCTCTCTCGGATACCCCAGACCCCCAGGGCCGTAGTGCTCGGAGCAGCTGGGTGGTGAAAGCTAATACAGGGATCTAAAGGAGAAGAGACAGGCTTGTGTTTCGCTGCTTGTCAGACTTTACTTAGTAGGGGCTCGAGGGAGGGACAAGGAGTCTGTTAGCTGGTTCCCCAGCTTGCCAAGAGTTAAAGCCTGGAGGTTGGGATTTTTGGAGGGGGCAGCCTCCAGCACCTCCTTTGAGTCACTTCCTTCGGTGGGGGTGGGGGCGGGGGCGGGGGTGCTCCCGCAAGGCTGCCTCTGGCGGTCGGTGGCGCACGCACTCAGCTCATCCTGTTAGCGCAGGACCCGCAGGCGGAGGCAAAGCCCCGAGGCCAGGGTGAGCTGCGCTCACCGGACCCTCCTCTCTAGTCTAGCACGCCACGGGCTGCAGTCTCCTGGGAGGGAGGGAGGGAGGGACGGAGGGAGGGAGGGACGCAGAGGGGAGGAGGAAACCGAGCGCGCACCATGCGCTCCTCTGCCCGACTCGGGTAACAGATCCAGGCAGGCTCCCTTCTCTCCCCGTGGCGGAGCCCCGGCGTCGCTGCCCGGCGTCGCTGCCAGCATCTCTCCTGCCTGCCGGGAGCTGGCCCCTGAGGCCCGGCCGCCGTCGGGGCTGGGCCCCGCCACTGCTGCCAGCATGACCGACGTCCTGCCTCAGCCAGAGTGCAGCCTAATGGCCGTGTGTGAGCCCCTGGAGCGCTGCTGTCTGGATCAGCTGGAGGAGCCTGGGAGCAAGCGGCCCGCCAACACGGGCGCCCGACTCTGGGGCCGGGTGCGCAGCAAGTTACTCCGCCAAAAGGTGCCAGTAGGGGACGGAGTGGGAGGGGGCGGCCGGAAGGATGTGGCTGGGGGCTGCCGGACTGCTTTGGTCATCCCTGACCTGAGAAGCCCTTGGAGTCCCAGGTTATGAGTGTGGGTCCACTCTAAATGGTCTTAATTTGATGATTAGTGCTGGTTGCTAACTTCCCCCTGCCCCCACAGCCTTGGCTTCCTTCTCTGCATGCATCCCAGTCTCAGGAAAAGGGGAGCTGGCTCCTCTTCTACTCTATACAGGCGGGACTAGGAACGGACTTCAGGGAGGGCCCCTGGGTCTCTCTTCTCCCACAGTGTCCAGTGGGCACTACCAACTGCCCCTTTGCTGAGGCACCCTCTTGGACCATGCAGAAGGTACCTTCACACCTTCTGCTGTGTGAGGTTTCTTTGTGTGGGCTTTTGGGGCTCATTCCCCAGCAGGGAGAAGGCAGGAAGGTTAAAGGGTGGTAGTAGTGCTGCTGAGTCTGGGGATTGTTGGCTCTCTTCAGGGGCCACCCAGATGATGGCTGGCCCAATGCCAGTAGGCATCAGGCAACTCAGTGTGCCAGGGGCTCCCTGACCCATCAGGCTGCTCAGCTCAGGCTGCACCAGGGCACTCTGCTGGCCCTGCCTGCAGCCCAGACCTCAGTCAGGATTCAAATCTGAGATAGAAGCAGACTGTCCTGCAGCTGGGAGGCTGCCCTTGGGGCTGGCTTTGGGCCCTCCCATCAGGCATCTGGGGAAGAGCCAGACCCAGTGCTGAGCACACAGTAAAGCACTTGATAACTCTGCAGACCGGAGGACAGCCTGAGCAAGATGTCGCAGGGTGCCAGCCCTGGCTTGGCTAGTCTGTGTGGTGGATGGGGATTTGCAAACCCTCCTGTAACTCAGAAGGGGTCCCTCTGAGCCAGCCCTTACTGCTGGCCAGCTTACAGGCTCCTGACACCTGCCAAGAGGAAGTGTTCTTGGCTCCTTGGGTAGTTTTGTCCCCTGCCAGTGGGGCATACTTGACCTCCCAGAGGTGACATCACTCCTGGAAAGTGCTAGGCAGGGCAGCAACTTGAGCTGTCCTGCAGTGGCCCCTGTATCACCTTCAGCCTCCCAAGGATCAGCCTAGCAGAACCCTGCTGGCCCCAGCTGCAGCCAGAGCCCCTTGGTGCTGAGGCAGCTGTCTGCCCAGCAGCATGGAGCTATCCCCTCCCATCCCCCCCTTCCCCCTCAGCCCCTGCTGAGGCCAGCAGACACCAGCCCACAGCTTAACATCATTCCCGAATTTCAAGGTTGCTGTGAAACCGATGCAGCAGGCTCCTGGCCCAGTGCCAGCCAGATAGAGCCCTTCTGGTTTACCTGGCCCTTTGGGGAGGTGCTCAGCGGGTAGAGGGCAATTTTTAAACCCTTAAGTCCCAGACTTTGTTTTGCTTTCCCTGTCCAATAGTGGCTGGCGAAACCAAGGAGCTGCTTCAGGATTTCCTCAGCTGGATTTGCATCCAAGATGCAGCTGGGTGATGGCTCCGTGTCTGACCATGCTCCTCTGTTCAAGGGTAGCGGGCCAGGCTGGCGCAGGGCTGCTGGTCTGGTTGGCAGCTGTGCACCTGCAGGGTGGCTCTGCCACAGGGACGTTCTCTGTGGCGGGTGATTCAGTCCCCCTGGCACGTGCTGTGTGACATAGTGTGTCAGTGTCATGAACACAGGGATTTGCACCGTGAACTACAGAGGGACACCTACCCTGCTGTGCCTGCTGGCTTTGAGTGGGAAGGCTTGTGGAACCAGGCCCGCTCTCTACTTTTCTTCTTTCCCCAGCTGTGATAACCTAGTTCTTCAGTGCACCAGGCTCCCAGCGGGGTTGGGATGAGGCAGCAGCTTAGGTGGAGTGGGGGAAGGGTGCCAGGGACTGCCCAGCCTGGCAGAAGGGCTTGGCTCATTAACTCCTCATTATCTTTGCCCTAAGAATTTGATGTGGTGGCTGCTGGAGACACCTGTGGCTCTCCTGTTCCCCCTTAACTAAAGGTTTGGAAAAAAGCTGGAGGGAAGCATGACTCATCCAGGGACCCCAGGCTGGAGATGAACAACCTGTTCAGATGGGAAAGTTCCGCTATTACAACTGAGCTTCTGAAAGACCTGTGGGCCCTCTGCCCTGGGAGTCTCCTGCTGCTGGGAGAGGCGGGCCAGCGACTACACATGGGTTCTCCTTTGGGTCCTAGGGGGCTATGGTTGGGTTCTTGTCTTCATGGAGGGTTCTGGGGCTGAAGCCTCAGGCTGGGCTCTGACTTGGCACTTGGTTTGTTGTGCAAGCGTTTAGCAGAGGAGACACGTGGCATTTGGGTTCGTGGGTACTGCCAGTCCTCATGGCATTTAACTTCCCATTTCTACTTTGCTTATTTAGTTGTTTATTCATTTTGTATGTGTGTGTGTGTCAGATCATACTCAAGTAGACGAGGCTCGGTGCCTTGCTCTTCCTCCCGTCCTG
The DNA here is from genome assembly GCF_000298275.1 of Orycteropus afer afer. Classification (NCBI taxonomy): domain Eukaryota; kingdom Metazoa; phylum Chordata; class Mammalia; order Tubulidentata; family Orycteropodidae; genus Orycteropus; species Orycteropus afer. The sequence goes on from NW_006921629.1 coordinate 9,120,530, forward strand.
CCTGCCTCTAGGCCTCCAGGACATCATCAGAAGTTTGAACTTTGGAGCGGGCATGGCTCAGGGAGGACCCCTACTCCCCACCACCCCCTGAAGCATTAAGGCTTTAAGAGTGTTGCTTATGGGGGTCATAAAAAGGCTAATAGGGCCCTAAGTCAGGCCAGGTCAGAAGTTTTGTCTGGTGGGAATACTGAGGCTCATCCTATCTTGGCAACCAAGACAGAGATGCTCCTGACCCAGACCAGGCCAGATATTGGCTGCAGAAGGGAATCGGGGTTGGACAGCAGAGTCCACAGGAATGAAGGAGAGTAAGGGCTATTTCTAATGATGTTGTCTATGTTTTGAGGAACTGCTATGTGAGTCTGAAAATTCTCAACCTCCAAAGAGATTCTCTTGAGAAGCTAGAGATTGGTGAGGTGAACTGAGGTGTTTGCCGCTGAGCCCAGAGTGACCCCGCTTGTTCTGAGGAGGCTTTGCCTCATCCTACTTCTAGAGAGGGTCACAGGTGTTACCTTAGGGAGGACAAGAGGGGAACCCCCTTTGGGCCACTTGTCTTGGGAATCTTTAGGTTCAGAGTCTTAGAGGAGAGTCCCTTTCTTTACCTCCTTGAACATCGCCACAGGGCAGCTGTACCCCTCCGATTCTGTCGCCTAACTTGATAATTATTCTTGGCAGTACCAGATATGCAGTCCATGTGCATATCACCCTGAGAATTAAGCTAGTGACAGGCCATCCCAGGCCGTGAGCTGGGTGCTGGTATATAAGATCTAGATATGTCTTGAACTCAGTGACCTTATTTCATAATATGGCTCTGGGCATAAAGAAAAGATCCTGGATAATGACCAGAATTACTGGTCAGATGGAGTCTGATGAGACCCCCAATACTATGGCCCTGGAATACATTCTGCACCTGGAATAAAATTCACTCCCAGGGGTTGGCTCTCAGCCCAACAGTTAACAAGATGTACATGCAGACCACTCAACCCAGGATGACGCACCCACATACTCTATGGTAATACATCCTTTAGAGCAATAGACCACGGGGCACCAGAGGGGCAACATTCACACTGAGGAAATGCAGGACAGACAGGAGTGCATAACTATGAGGGGCACAGGGGGAGGGTTACTGGGCAGGGAGGGGAGGAGACTAGGTTAGGGTTGAGCATTGTAAATGGGGAGTGAAACTAAATGTACATGTAGTGTTGAATGTAAAACAAACTCTGAAAAAAAAAAAAAAAAAAGATCCTGGAGCTTATGCATTAGAGATCTGTCCTGACCCTGGCTGGCTGTGGCTGTCTCTCTGCCCTAACCCCCCGCCCCAACCGCCCTTTTCCTCCCTTGCTTAAGGGAAGGAACCTGCATCCTGTGTCTTCACCAATCACATCTCTCCTCACACCCTGTCTTGCTCCCTCAGCTGTAGAATAGGGACAGCAGCACCTCACCCTTGGACTGGGGACCCTGCTGCTGGCCTGTTTCCCCTTAGGCCCTTCATGTGGGACAGGATTGTGACCAGGCCACTGCCAGGATGAGGGGAGTGGAGACTTCCCTGCCTTCCTGCAGCCATTATGCTTTCCACAGTACTTTGCTACTTCTCGAGGTGCCTGTGAGGAGACCTGATTCCTGGGAGAACATGAGTGGTCTCCCAACCCCAAGTACCTCTGCCTTTCCACCAAGCTGGCTCCTAAGAGTTCTGCTAGATTCCTCAGAGCGAGAGTCCTTGACTTTGAGAATCTGATGAAGGCCGTGGAGCCCCCTTTCACACACACAGAAAGCCACCTCATGCACAAATTATATGCCATTTCAGGGTGGGTACTGACCCCAACATAGGAACCCTGCTCTAAGTGACGTTGGCAAGGTGCTGGCTCTTGGCACTTGAGGAAGAGCGAAAAGGCCTGGGCCCTCACTGACATCTCTGTGACTCCATGGGTGGCTTGGCTAGTCAGCCAGGCTGGGCCTGGTGCCCCAACTTTTGGATGGCCCCCAACCGGGGAGAGCTGAGCCTGCCAACAAGGTAGTTCCTGAAAGACCAGAACTGCCAGGGCCCAGTACTACAGGAGTATTCAGAGGCCACAGGCCCAGGCCACCAGGTATTTTGGAAAGCGCCCAGAGCCCTGCAGATGCCAATTTGGGGCCGTTGCTGGGCTCCAGTCTGGAAAGGCCCAGCCCTCTGCAGCCCTTGCTGGGTGGCCAGACTGTTGGGAGCTTACAACCAGGTACCATTCTGGCTTCTTGTCCCTCTCCAAGTCACGCTGGAGGCCAGAAGCGTGTTTTGTTCTGAGGTCTCCTAGCATCCCAGAGAAATGCACAGCTCCTGCATCTGGGACCTGCCTGCCCACTCCCAAGGAGAAAGCCAGCTATGGTCCTGGGTCCCACTGAGCCTTACACTTGGGCCCTGGAGAGGTGGGAAACAGCCCTTGGGATTCTTCTGCAGAGAGGCCTCCAGTATTCCCACCATGATCCCCTGCCCTGTGTCAACTAGGAGACAGTAGAACTTGCTCCAAAGCCAGAAGCCAGAACGCTCTCTGTCCTAGATAGTGTCTCCACCCACTGCCTCAGATGGGCACACCCAGAGCAGTGACATCCACAACCCCTCGCCCCCTCAGATGCCCGAATGACCCATTCCTGCTCTAGGAGGCCTCCATGGAGCACCTTTACCCCATCAGACTCATATGGTACAGGGTGCCAAGTAGGGCAGAGCACCAAGCTGATAGGAGCTAGGAGGCCTCATTTTTCTAGTCTTAGATCTACTGTTTTAACTTGCTGTGTGACCTTGGGCAAATTTCTCCACCCCTCGGGTTCTCTGGCATCAGTCCAATGAGCAAGCTGAACAGGATGATCTCCTAGATCCAGTTCATATGATGATCTTGGCCGTATCTCAAGATTCCTATTCCTAAGCCTTAAACTCTCAACATGCTGGGAAAGTCTGGGCGGAAGAGGTTATGAGGCTGCCCCTGGGCCCAGGCCAGCCATTCACCCCACACAGCAGAAAGGAGGCTAGCAGGAATGTGGGACTACTTGACCCTTATCCTGAAGGAACCTTGACAGAAAGACATTGCTACCTCCATCTCCCATATCCCAGGTCATTCATTTGGTCCATAGATGTTGATGGGGTACATTCCATGTGGTGGGCACCCAGGCACTGGGAGTACAGAGGTGCCTAAGGCAGGCACGGTCCTACTCTCTTGGAACTGTCTATAGGAAGAGTTGGATGATAAACAAGTACTGTGAAGAAAATAAAATTGGGCAATGGATGAGAGAGTAATAGGGAGAAGAGGAGGTCCTTGCTTAAGGACATAATTGTGTGTGTGTGTGTGTGTGTGTGATCTGAGTGAAAATTTACAGAGCAAATTCACTTTCCATACAGCAGTTCACATATACTTTGTCTCATGACATTGACTACAATTTACTCCAATGAAATAACTCCCCTCCCACTTACTCCCTCCATGCACTCCTGCCCCTGAGCTGTCTCCTCGTGCATAAACAGCCCTTCTTTCTTTCATGATTGTTTTCTCCAAGGAGTGTATCTACCTCAGGTAAATGTTCAATTCATATGCCTGTCTTTTGCCGCAGGTGTGGGTTCAATTCCAGACCTGAAGGGCAGCTAGGGGCCATAGTCTCAGTGATTCCACCTGGTCTATCAGATCAGCAAACCTTGTCCCCCCCCCCGCTTTTTTTCCCCCAAATGATTCTGAGTTTTGTTCCACATTGTTCTCTCTCTCTATCCAGGATCTCCTACATAGATCCCCCTCCAAGTGGTTGACAGTGGTAGCCGGGCACCGTCTAGTTCTTCTGGTCTCATAGTCATATAGGCTGCGGATCACATGATGTATCAGTCTCTAGGACTAATTGTTTCCATGAATCTTTGGTTTTCTTCATTCCTCTTTGCTCTGGATGAGGAGAGACCCATCGTTGCATCTAGATGGCTGCTTGCAAGCTTTTAAGATCCCAGTCGCTATTTGCCAAAGTAGGAGGTGAAACAATGTTTTGTGTAGTATGTTATGCCAATTGAGCTCGATGTAAGGACATAATTTTTTGAGCTCAGATTTAAATGACAAGAAAGATTTAACTATGAAAGATCTGAGGACAACATATTACAGGCACAGGAGCCGGCAAAGTAGAGCCCTTGAGGCAGGGATGGTCGTGACATGTTCAGGTGCAAATGGATGCCATGTAAAGAGGGGCAGTAGCCAGGCCACACAGGGCCCTGCAGGCCATGGTGAGGAGTTCAGCACTCCCCCTGAGTGTGGTGGGAAGCTACTTGGGGACGGAAGCACAGCTTTAGTGATGTGTGTTGATCACATTCTGAGGACCAGGCATTGTTCTTATCTTTGACCTGAGTTAGGTGATGTAACGCTTCTGAAGACTCACAAGGCCAGTGTTGTTATTATACACTCTGTTTTATATATGAGGAAACTGAGGCTCAGAGAGTGACCCAGACAAGATCCTATGAATGGGTTAGTAGAGGAGTCAGAGTTCAGACCCAGGCAGCCTGGCCCCAAGCACAGGTTCTTAACCACTGTGCCTTTCTGCTTTAAGAGGCTTCCAAGTAGAAAGTTAAGAGCTCATGCTCGCCCTGTGGCTACTTCTCAGTTATCCAGTTGTCTGGGTGGTCTTAGGGCAAGTTGGGATGGGACTGCATGCTTTAGATGGGCTGCTTCTGGAAGCAGGGGCCTAGTCCGACAGCCTTGCTGCACGTGGGACCAAGCCTAGCATGCTGTGCACAGAAATAACAGGCTCACCAGTTACTTCTGATGATGCTTCATGGATGCGAGACTCCAAGTGGATGTGGGGCCTGGGGAGATTCCCTGAGAGGCTTGTTAGTGCTAGAACGGGCAGTGGAAATCCCAGTGTCGCTCATCTCACTCACAGCAGGCTCCAGGCCCAGAAAGGGCTCCTGGACTGGACAGGTAGGATGGAGTCAATTTCAAAGAAGGACTTGTGTTTCTTACCGAATCACTCCAAGTCGAAAGGCCACAGTGGTCTTAAAGGCCTTACTGGGGCAATTAAAATGAAGTTTCCCAGTCAAACTCTAGTTAGCCTCTTGACTCAGACCTTGACCTCCATTTGAGAATAAGGCTGCTAGGGCTGCCACTACATTGCTTTGGCCCTGTTCAGTGTCTTTTCCCAGGAGTTACCCACTGCCCCTGCCCTTGCCACCCTGCCTCCACTCTAGCCCCGGGCTGGGGCAGGGTCAACTCCCTGCCATTAGTTTGAGGCCTAGTCATGGGGTGAAGTCTTCAGGCAGTTTGGGCCAGGAAGGGCTGGGATGGTTGGACCAGCTCTGAAAATGGCGGGGCTCCAGGCCTCTGGGAAAGACATGCCCAGTCTTGGGACCTCCCAGAACAAGCCAGGTTTGAGTTCTGTCCAGGGCAGGCTGAGCTGCTGGAATGCAGAGCACTGGGGGAGGCAGGTCGCTGTGGGTGCCACGGGACTGACCTGGCTTCAATAAGAGCCTCACTCAGAGCTGCTAAACCCCTTCCATATGTGGGTCTCGGGGACTTCAAAGCTCTTGGGAGGGGGAGGGGAGGGAAGCCGAAGAGAAGGGGCCTGGGGCCTCCTCCGTACCTTGAAACAGAGAACTAGCTCAAGCCTGCTGTGGGGCTGGCCTGGAGTGAAAAGGGCGCACTGGGACTGCAGAGCATCCTAAAGGGAGCCCCCGGGGCCTGGCCAGGCCAGCCCTGCAGGGTGGTAGGAAGGGGCAGGCTGCTGGGAAGATGGAGTGACAGTTTCCTGAGCCCTGGTTGCCCCCAATCCAACTACTAAGCTGGAAGCTATAATGGGGGGAGGCCCTGGCAGTTCCCCTCCTCTCTGCACAGCCTTTCTCTGAATTTCCTCTCAGGGCAGCCATGTTAATGGAATCCTCCAGTACTCTCCCCAAGGGAGGCAAGGCAGGCCCTTGGCAGCTCCATACCCCACCCCTTCGCCAGCCCCACCATGCCTTTCACGCCTGTGGTCTGTCCCAATGACAGGCTGGCTGTGGTGTCCCAAGGGGACCCAGCCCTGAGTATGTGGATGCAGTTGTTGGGGGAAGGCAGGGAAGAACCAGCCAGGACTGCCACCGTGGCCACTGGCCTGGGAGCCACAAGAGGTGACATCAGCATCAGATGTGACATCTAGCCCAGGGCCAGCCTGGAGTTCATGGCCTGGCCCTCACTCAGTCTCTGCCTTCCTTTTGATACCTTGTTCATGGGTCGATTTTATAGAAGTCCTTTTTTTTTTTTTTTTTTATTTTTTATTGTGATTTGGGTGAAAGTTTACAGAGAAAATTCATTTTCCATACAGCAGTTCACATACACTTTGTCTCATGACATTGGCTGCATTTTCCCACAATGCAACAGCTGTCTTCCCACTTCCTCCCCATAGTTACCTCTTCCCTGTGTCCTTCCCTTCCATGCACTCCTGCCCCTGGAGCTGTCTTCCTGTATATACACAGCCCTTCTATTCTCCCATGATTGATCTCTCCAAGGAGTTTATCTACCTAACATAAATGTTCAGCCCATATGCCTGTCTTTTGTTTGGCTGGAAGCCACAGCAGTAGGTTCAGTTCCAGACCTGAAGGGTACTAGGGGCCATAGTCTCAGTGGTTCCACCAGGCTCTATCAGACCAGCAAACCTGATCTACCCCTTTTTTTATGATTTTGAGTTTTGTTCCACCTTGTTCTCCCACTCTATCCAAGATCTCCTACATAGATCCCCCTCCAGGTGGTCAACTTTATGGAAGTCCTTCTTGAATCACCTTCTGATGTTCCTATCCTACATCTTGGGGTGACAACTTCTGTATACAGGATGTAATGCCCTTTACTAAGTGCTATTAAGAAGCACTTAGTTTTTAGTAGCCCGAAAGCTAACTCCGGGCTTTGGGGGAAGTCTTCCCCCTTCCCAGAACGGGGCGGCATGCCAGTCCCAGAGCTCAGGGAGCCGAGGACAGTGGTGCCTGACATGAGAGAAAGGGCTGCAGCCAGGGCCTGGAGGGGCACTGAGATCAGGAGTGGTGCCCAAGGGCAGGGTCCTCTGGCCTCTGATCGCCTGGGTGTAGGAGTGACAGAGGGAGGTTCCAAGTGTCTCAGGCTTTCAGAGGTGGGCCGAGGGGCTGTGGAGAGGGAGGTGGAGGACCTGAGGACCCTTGGAGTCCTTGGTGAAGTTTGTCTTCGTGGGTCCCTGTCAATAAGTGGGCCCCTGCATTGCATCCTGAAGTCATGTTCACCAGAGTCTGCTGCACACCTGGGCCTCCCCTGCCACTGAGCTTGTAAGTGTCCAGTTCTGACTGTCTGTCCCCGGTAGCCCATAGTCAGGGCTACCACAGGTCTGTTGTAGATGAAAGAAGCCCATGTAAGGGTTTGGAGTCTGAGTGGTGCCTATGGTTAACATGCTTGTTGCTATCTGAGAGGTTGGTGGTTCGAGTCCATTCAGAGACTCCGTGGGAGAAAGGCCTGGTGACGTACTGAAGAATCATCCATTGGAAACCAGGGAGCACAGCTACGCTGGCACAGGGTCTCCTCTTACCCATGACTCAGTCTCAACTCTAGGGCAGCTGGTTGGTGGATATGAGAACTCTGGGAAAGGGTTGCAGCAGAAATAATTACCAGGAAACAAGTTACATAATCGTCAGACAAGTTGCCATGGTTGAGGGAGTGGGTACAGTGGGAAGTGTGGCCCAACAGTCAGAAGGACCTGGGTTTGATTCTGGACTCCGTCACCTACTAGGGGACAGGAATGGGGATCCCAGTGTTGAGAGTGGCCCAAAGTCACTGGGTGCCTTCTAAATCCCAGGCACTTGGAGACAGACAGCCTTGAATGGCACTCAAGTCAGAAGGAAGAAGGTCACCTGCCCCAGGCCTGTGGTTTGGTCCTCTCAGAGGGGATCCCTGAGGAGATCTCCTAAATCTAAGCTGATACCCAACGTCTGGGCAGTGCTTATGTGTGCACAGGCCATCCGCACTGCCCTTAAATTCCCATGTCCCCTCAGCCAGCCTGAAGGCCGCTGTGGTGCCGCTTCCTGTCCCGAATATGAGGCCACTAAGACTAGGAAAGTGAGGCAGCCCTCTAGCCACCCTGGTTGCCAGCAGGGACATCCCAGCAGGGGCCCAGGGCTTGATTGCCAGAGGACCCGGTCCTCCCCTAGACATGGCCCCGAGGTCAGCCATTCCCCTCTGGGAGAAGTCTAAATGTGGAGCCATGATTTGACCAAGCTGAAATACAAAGACAAAAGAAAATGTTGAGCGGCTCTTGGTGGCTGTTTATGGTCCAGTCATTCATAATGTTCTCCAAGGTGCGTTGTATCCTTGTTTCCATCTCCTTTAGGCCACAGTAGGGGACTCTGGTGTACATGTGTATGTATGTGTATAACTTACAACGGGAAAGAGAGTCCTGTGTGCTTCATAAGCCCACCTGCCCCTCCCTCACGTGATCAGATTTCCCTCAGGTACCTGCTCCCCAGTCCCGTGGACAGCGCCTTCTGCTGGGACTGGAGTGTAAGCTACCAGGTGTCCCCCTCCACTGATGTCCCAGGGGCTAGTTTCTCACCCCAAGAAGTAATTTAATCAGGAAATAGCAGAGTCCACATTTCCCAGGGGTTATAAATAGCCACAGCTATTCAGGCAACATCATTTCTGTCTCCACTCCTCACCCTCCCTCCTTTGTGTTTAAATGACATCCTGAAATAGACTTGGTTTCTGGAGACTGCTGGCCTCCTGGGAGACAGAGCTCCACTGTTGGGGTGCTGAGGGGCTGGGCAGGTATCCCAGAGGGGATGCCGGGGGTACACCTGCAGTAGGACCAGGAAGATGGCAGTGGTGGGGACTCATAGTAAACCAGGAGACCTACACCTTATCCAGGTCTGGCCTTGGAAAGACTGGTGCATAAGATACAAAAGTAGAAGGTGCTCCACAGCCTGCAAGGGGCAGGTGTTTTTTGCAGCAGGAGCGTTAGGGGGAAAGAGACGATCCCTGTGGCTTGGGATGATCCCCAACACTCTCAGGAAGAGGCGGGGCTAGAACTGGGCTTTAGCCTCAGGCCTTAGCTTTTCCAGTCTTAGACGCTCCCAGGAAACACAAGGTTGCTAGTCCACTGGAACAGAAACAACGGGAAGGGAGGGAACAAAAGAGTTGTACTGGAGGCAGCCTGCCAGCACCCTGGTCTCCCTGTAGTGCCAGACCATGAGCCAGGAGACCCGACGTCTCCTTTCTAAGTAACAGTGACGGTCACTGCCCTTAAATGCTGAGAGGTGCAGGCGCCAGGCTGGTACTTTACACGTTATCTTGCAGTTTTAGCAAAGTGAGTGAATCAGGGAGTCTTGGTTTTGTATCCAGCTCTCACTTCCAAGATGTGCGGCTCTGGGCAGGTTCCTTATTCTCTGTGGCCTCTGTACCCTCATATGTAAAATGGGAACATAAAGGCATAAACCTCACAGGCTTGTGATGCTGATGGATGGAGATGCTGGGCATTGAGGGTTTGTCACTGTGTCTGACTTACAGGAAGTGCTTAGAATATGTCGCTTGTGCTTATTTTCCATAACAACCCTGAGAGGTAGATTGGGTTAAATTGAGGTTTAAGGAGGGTAAATGACTTTACCAACAAGTGGAAGGGTGAACATTTGGGCCCACGTACTTCTGACTCCCATCCCTGAGTTTTCCCCACTTGGGCCCTTTGTCCAGATATCCTGCCTGGACTAGACTCAGGGAGAGACCATTGGCTTAGTCTGTGACAACTGCCAGGAGGTGCAAGTCATGGGAAGCAGGGGTGGGGCGGAATTTTGGCACAGCCTACCAGGTACCAGGGCCATGGAATTGGGCGGGGCCTTATGCTGATACCTGGAGAGACCAGCTTTAAAAGGGATTGGTCACTCCAGAATGTTTCTCCCAGTAGCATCTGCCTCAATCAGTTGCCAAAAAGCAATTAAGATCTCTCTACCTCATGTCCAAGGAGGCTGGTGGCACAGTGGTTAAGTGCTCAGCTGCTGACTGAGTGGTTTGAACCCACCAGCTGCTCTGTGGGAAGCAGCCTGCTTCGGTGAATATTTACAGCATTGGAAACCCTGTGCAGCAGTTCTACTCTGTCTTACAGGGTCGCTATGAGTCAGAATTAACTCAATGCAAGTAGGCTTGTTTTTTTAATGTTTTATTGTGGTTTGGGTAAAAGTTTACAAAGAAAATTAATATCCCATTCTGCAATTTATATACATTTTGTTCCATGACGTTATTTGCAATCTCCTCAGTGTAACAGCACTCTGCCCACTTCCTCTCTGGTTTCCACTTTTCCATTTGCCCATGTTTTCTGCTACTTCCTACCTTCTTAACTTTGTTTTTGGGCAAATGCTGCCTTTTGGTCTCATATGGTTAATTATTCTGAGGAGCACATTCCTCATGAGTGTTATTGTTCGCTATGTAGGCCTGGTATTGTTTGGCTGAAAGATGACCCCCAGGGCTGGGTTCAGCTCTAGGTTTGAAGGGTGTCTACGGACCATAGCCTTGGAGGCCCCACCAATCTCTTTCAGACCAGCAAGTCTGATCTTATTTTTTCATTTTGTGTTTTGTTCTGCCTGTTTCTCCCGCTCTGTTCAGGACCTTCTATTGTGATCCTGATCAAAGTGGCTGCTGGTGGTGGCCAGGCACCATCTGTTTCTTCCAGGGCCAGGCTAGTGGGGGCTGTGCATCATGTAGCCTATTAGTGCTTTGGACTAATTCTTCCCTTGAGTCTTTGATTTTCTTTACTCATTGCTCTGGATGGGAAGAGGCCAATAGTTGTATCTTAGATGGCTGCTCACAAACTTTGAAGACCCCAGTTCCTACTCACCAAAGTGGAATGTAGAACTTGTCTTTTTGGACTATATTATGCCAATATTTAGTCAATCTGTATGCTGAGTAAATAATCCAAGAAGCTGGACTATATGATGAAGAACGCAGCATCAGGATTGGAAGAAGACTCATTAACAACCTGCAATATGCAGATGACACAGCCTTGCTGGCTGACAGTGAAGAGGACTGAAGCACTTACTGATGAAGATTAAAAACTACACCCTTCAGTATGGATTATACTTCAACATAAAGAAAACAAAAATCCTCACAACTAGACCAATAAACAACATCATGATAAAGGGAGAAAAGATTGAAGTTGTGAAGGATTTCATTTTACTTGGGTTTACAATCAGCGCCCCTGGAAGCATCAGTCAAGAAATCAAATGACATATTGCATTGGGCAAACCTGCTGCAAAAGACCCCTTTAAACGTGTTAATGAGAAAAGATGTCACTTTGAAGACTAGGGTGCACCTAACCCAAGCCATTGTCTTTTCAATAGCCTCATATGCATGCGAAAGCTGGAAGTGAATGAGGAAGACCATGGAAGAATTGATGCATTTGAATTACAGTGTTAGCAAAGAACACTGACTATACCATGGGCTGCCAGAAGAACAAACAAACGTCTGTCTTAGAAGTACAGCCAGAATGCTCCTTAGAAGTGAGGATGATGAGACTTTGGCTCTTGTACTTTGATCATATTATCAGGAGGGACCAGTCCAGGGAGAAGGGCATCATGCTTGATAAAATCTCGAGGGTCAGCAAAAAAGGGGAAGACCCTCAACAAGATGGCCTAACTGAGTGGCCGCAACAGTAGGCTCAAGCCTAGCAAGGATTGTGAGGATGGCACAGGACCAGGCAGCGATTCCTTCAGTTGTACAAGGGGTCATCGTGAGTCAGAACTGAGTCGGTGTCTAACAACGTGCCAGTTGACCTAGATGTCCCCAAGACTATGATCCTAAGCCCTGAAGCCCAGTGAGTCAGTCAGTCCCTCAAGGTGTTTGGTTATGGCTAAGAAGTTTGCTTAATTTTGCCTCCTGTGTGCTCTACTACATACCTGGATATATTTGCAGCACATACAAATACATATGTAAAAGTATCCTCTGCCAAACCTATATGTGGTCATGGGTATACTCCCATATGCCATCGCATGCCTTTCAGCTTACATGTCTACCTATGTATCTGCTCATAAACTGCTATTTGTTATTACTGTTATTACAGGATTGTGTGTGTGTATAGTATTTACTATCATTGCCTTTACTCTTGAGTATGTCCTGGTTTCTTCCTTTATGTTGGTCACATGCTGACCTCTTACTGTGTACTGTCTTTCCCCTCATCTAAGTTAATATATGTCTACTATCTATTTAGGAGGCGGCACAATGGTTAAACCATTCGGCTGCTACCCAGAAGGTTGGCAGTTCAAATCCACCAGCTGTTCTGTGGGAGAAAGATGAGGCAGTCTTTTTCTGTGAAGATTTACAAGCTTGGAAACCCAGTAGGGCAGTTCTACTCTGTCCTATAAGATTGCTATGAATTGGAATCGACTTGATGGCAGTGGTTTTTTTGGGGGTTTATCTAGTTAGTGACTTTCTCTCCCTCCTCTTCCATCCCTAGTAACCCTCAAAGAATGCTTCTTTGTGTGCATAAACATTTTCTTGACTTTTTATAATAGTTGGCCTTTTGTGATTGACTTATTTCATGCAGCATAATGTCCTCCAGGTTGATCCATGCTGTGAGATGTTTCATGCATTTATCACTACTCTTTAAGGTGACATAGTATTATCCCATTGTTTGTATGTACCATAGTTTGTTTATCCAGTCATCCAATGATGGACACTGACGTTGTTTACATCTTTTGCTATTGTGAACAGTGCTGTGATGAACATGGGTGTGCATATATCTTTGCCACAGCTCTTATTTCTCTAGGATATATACCTAGTAATGGGATTGCTGGATCTCTATTTTTAACTTTTTAAGGAAGTATCATACTGTTTTCCATAGTGGTTGTACCATTTTAAAATCCTGCCAGCAATGTAGGAGAGTTCCAGTTCCCCATACCCTCACCAGCATTTATGGTTTTCTGTTTTATTGACCATTGCTATTATTGCTGGTGTGAGATGATATCTCATTGTTGTTTTGGTTTGCATCCCTCTAATGGCTAATGATAGTGAGCATCTCTTCATGTATTTGTGGCTACCTGAATGTCTGTTTTGGTGAAGTGTCTGTTCATTTTTTAATTGGATTGTTTGTCTTTTTGTTGTTAAGATGTTGAAGTTTTCAGTACGTTTTAGAGATTAGTCTCTTGTCAGATATGTCATTGCCTGATTTTTTATTTTTTCTGCCAATCTGTGGGTTCTCTTTTTATTCTTTTGGAGAAGTTTTCCAATGCACATAAAAGTATTTAATTTTTAGGAGGTCCCAGTCGTCTAGTTTATCTTCTGCTGTTTATGTATGAATTTTTAGTTGTTTGATAGATTATGCCATAAATTGGGGCCCCAGAGTGTGCCTCTATTTTTTCTTCTGTGCTCTTTATAGTTTTGGTTTTACATTTAGATTTACATTTAAATCTTTGAGTTAGTTTTTGCATATGGTGTGAGGTATGGATCCTGTTTCATTTTTCTGCAAATGGAAATCCAGTTTTGCCAGCACCATTTGTTAAAGAGACTATCTCTTTCCCATTTAATGGATCTCGACCATTTGTAGAACATCAGCTGTCCATAGGTGGATGAATTTATTTCTGGGTTCCTAATTACATTCTGTTGGTCTATGTGTCTGTCATTGCACCCATACCAGGTTGTAGTGGGTTTGGTTTTTTGGTTTTACCCCATTGTCTGGGGCAGTGGTGATTCAGTGATAGAACTCTCCCCTTCCCTGCAGGAGACCTGTGTTCCAATCCCAGCCAGTGCGCCTCATGCACACCCTCCACCCATCTGTCAGTGGAGCTCCCAGATTAAGATAGACTAGGAGGAAAGGGCTGGAAATCTCCTTCTGAATATCAGCCAGTGAAAATGTTATGGATCACAGCAGTCTGATCCGCTCCTGATTGTGGGGTTGGCCCAGGACTGGGCAGAGCTTTGTTCTTTTGTACATGGTGGGACTATTAGTTAGAGACCAGTCAGTGGCAGTGAACTACAACAACCCTGTGTGCGTCTGTGTGGCTGCCACTTGGGGAAGAGCCAAGGGCAGACCCAGTGGTCTGACTGGGGTGAAGGAACTACAAGGAGCAGCCTATGCTATAGGCTCAGTGAACGTTTGGGATATGAAGAAGTTAAGAGGGGAGGGAAGCTTTAGGAGAGTGATTCCTGGGGAACCCACTAGGACACTGGCCTCAGAGTCTTCTGCAGTAGAGAGCCTGGCCCGTGGCTAATTCTGCACACCACTCAAGTCTGTAAGAAACAGTGGTCAGGCTGGTGGCTCCCACATGCTTCCTTTGTGTGTTAGAGGAGGTACTGGGGTAGGGAGGGGGATTGGTTCTCTCCATACCATTCTCCTTCCCTCCTGTTCTTAGTTCCATGCCTCCTCCAGGTCAGGAGCTAATTTCTAAAGACTGAGCCTGGGCCAAAGCTGGCTCAGGTACAGGGTCTAAAGTGAGCTAGGTGCACACCCAGGTGCTATCAGAGACTTGGGTGCTTCCTGTCCCCAGCCAGGCTGTGTGAGCATAGAAGGTACTGGAAGGACTCACGTCGTGGGGGTGGTGTAGAAGCCTCAGGGCCCAGCCCACCCTAGGCTACCCAGATCTCGTTTTCTTCCTCTCTGGAGGGACAGTGGCTATTAGAGCAGCAGTGTTCAAACTGGTACATGTGTCCCTGGGGGTGCACAGACTTTCCAAGGGGTGCATGAGCAGGAAGCATTTTAAGGGCATCAATTTATAGATCCTTAACTTCCATAGGTGCTATTGCCAAAAATTAACTTACCTGAGAATAGGCCTCTCCCCATCCCTTCTCTCCTTCTACAGAGGAAAAGCCCCAGGGAGCTGTGGTTCAGTGGTAGAATTCTTGCCTTCCATGCAGCAGACCTGGGTTCGATTCCCGGCCAGTGCATTCATGCACAGGCACCCCCTGTCTGTCAGTGGAAGCTTGCTGATGAAAACCTATGTATCACAGTGGTATGATCTATAGCCTGTAGTGGGGATGGCATAGGACCGGGCAGCTTTTTGTTCCATCATGTATGGGGTCGTCATGAGTCCGGGGCCAACTCCACGGCTGCTAACAATAACGTTAATTGCTGTAATAACTAATCCAGGGTATGTCTTGAATATTTGGAGCCTCATGGTCTCAAAATCAAAACCAAACCTACCGTCATCAAGTTGATTCTGACTCATAGTGACCCTTTTGGGCAGAGTAGAACTGCCCCGTAGAGTTTCCAAGGCTGTAAATCTTTACAGAAGCAGACTTGCCTCATCTTTGTTCAGCGGAGCAGCTGGTGGGTTCAAACTGCCAACCTTTTGGTTAGCATGTTTTAACTACTACACTACCACGGCTCATTGTGGTCTCAAGGAAGTTTTAAATTTCAACTTATACAGGTATATTTGTTATAATAGGGTGATGAATAGAAGACTTTAAAATATAAAAATATAAACTAGGACAAAATTCTTGAGGAGAAACAGGATAGAAGTATAAATTCAAGAAGAAAGGGAACGATGTGGGGTTTCTGCAGAGGAAAGAAGAGCTTGTTCATGCATTTTTTTAAAATGGATGATGGTAGGTATCAAATCGCTAAGATAGATTCCATTGGATACATGTGAAGGAATGATGTAACCATTTTAAGATGTCAATATTTACATTATTCTGGAAGTGATACTCTTTTAACTATTTAGACTTGCCATGGAAATATTCAGATGTCAACTGAAAAAATGTGCCAGGGATTGCATGTTTTTTCCAGAATTATTTAAATTTTTCAAAATTTGCCCTAAAAAACAGTTTGAAGCTACTGAGTTAGAGAATGAGTCCTGTGCAGTCCCATGCGAGGGATGCCTCTAGTCTTCCCTGTTGTCCCCCCTCCTCAGGGCTTCGGCCCAAGTCGTTGAGGCCTCCCCCTGTAGAGCATTCAGGGACTGTCTGCTCAACCCGAGTTACATCATTGCATCCTCACACCAGTCCAGTGAGGCAGGTTCTGTCACTGGCTGCATTTGACAGACGAAGACACTGAGTCTGAGAGAGGTTGAAATGTGCTGAGGTCACACAATTGGAAGAGACAGAGCCGGGATTCAGACGCAGGCAGCTGACTTCCTGAGAATGGGCTCCTAACCACTGCCTCCCAGTCAGCAGCCTCCACCTGCCCAGCACAGTGCTGCGTACCCTCCTGTCAACTCTAATTCTGTGGCTAAGCAGGTGGCTTACCTTTTCTGAACCTGTTTCTGCATCTGTCAAGTGGGTGATGATAATACCCATCTCATAGGATGGTCAGGTGTCCAAGAATGAGATGGGCAAAAGAGCCCATCTGGCCTCTCCCCATCCATCACGGGGCTGAGAGGGCCAGGAGAGTTCCTGTTCGCAGAATGGAGCCTCCGGAAGGGTTGATTTCAAGAAGAGCATCACGCCCTGCTTCCGCCTTCCTGACCATTCAGCCGGCAGAAGAGGCCTTCACTTGGGAGGCGCCGCTGACCAGCAGGGGGAGAGAGCTCTGGCTGGGCGTCCGAGAGCTGCCATCTCTCTCACTCACATTGTCCTTTTCTTTCTCTGCAGTTGGACCCACAAACCGTGGAAACCAAGAACTGGCACACGGATGTGATTGAGATGAATGGGGTGAGACAGCAGAGATTGGATGTCTGCACAGCGGGTGGGAAGCCCTTTCCCTGCCCCAGACTGTTTCCTCGGGCAGCTGAGCTGCCTCCATCCACCCCTCCAGCCCAGTTCCTCTGCCCGCCCCCCTCCCCACCCCATCCCACAGATGTTTCAAGGAACCCTGGGTGCCAGAGGTAGTCCTTGTCTGTAGTCCTGGGGAGGAGCCCCTCCCTATGTTTTGGGGGACACTGCTTGGGTACTTGTGCCCTGGAGGATTTGTGCCTGCCTCACTCCCAACCAGATCAAAGTAGAATTCTCCATGAAATTCACCAGCCGAGATATGAGCCTGAAGAGAACCCCATCCAAGAAGCAGACTGGCGTCTTTGGTGTGAAGATCAGTGTGGTGACGAAGTAGGTGTTACTTCTGGGGTCTGGTGCAGGGATCGGTGCCCCAGGTCCCGCCAGCCCCCTGCCTTCCCACGCTCCCTGCCATGCCTGCACCTAATCTGTCGCCATCACACGTGGTCGGTTTGGAAGCCAAAAGTGACCCACAGGGGAGTGTTCTCTGGCTCACATGATGCATTAGGAATAAATGAGCCAGTACTGATCCATCTCAAGGTTTCATGGGAAAAGCCCTGATTGCCAGCTTCTTGTGGTAAATGGGAAGATCTGGCAGCTGCAGCCCAGCTTTTGGCAGCAGTGGGCTGGAATCCAAGTGGTGGCTGCCCCTCTGGGAAGAACACAGTCTTCAGTTCACCACCACAGTCCTCCCCCTTGCTCCATCACGTTGTTTACCTACCGGGGACCTCTGCTGTAGGGAAACATGTAGTCTTGGGGCTTATCTGCTTCCTGTGCCCCAGGCGCTGACTGATCCTCAGCAGACAGCCCTAAGATGGGGTGGGGGTGTATGGGCTCTCTCAGCTCTCTTCTGCCTCACCCAATCCCAGAGGCTAGAGCTGTCCAAGGCCAAGGCATGTTGCGGGGGTGGTGGTGGTGGTGGTAGTAGCTACAGTATATCTGTCATGGGGAGACTCTCCCCCTGACATCGCCTGCCCTCCTAGGCGGGAGCGCTCCAAGGTACCCTACATCGTCCGGCAGTGCGTGGAGGAGGTGGAGAAGAGGGGCATCGAGGAGGTCGGCATCTACCGGATATCGGGGGTGGCCACAGACATCCAGGCACTGAAGGCCGTCTTTGATGCCAGTGAGTCTGGGAGGCTCAGCTGGGGTAGGGGAGGCAGGGGCTGCTAAGTAGGCTTCTAGGGCTGATGGGCAGCTCAGTAGAACCAGGAGGCCTGGACTAGCCAATGGCAGAGGTGCTTAGTCTGTGGCCTATAGGCCAGCATGGCATGAGCTGGAGGTTTCTGGAGTCTGTGTGGTGAGAGCTTTTCCTGAATTTTTCACGCCACCCTCCTCCCTCCCCTCCAATCTCCTATCTATTGCTATAGATAAAGAAACTCAGAGAGGTCAAGTGACTTGCCCAGGATTACCCAGCTTGTATGTTTTGTACCTGGATTTAAACTCAGATCTTTCTGACACTGGAGTCTCTGTTCCTCACTCTCTGCTAGCTCCTGAGTGTCTCACGGTGTTAGGGGAAATTAAGGGGCTTTGAGCCTGGGCTGGCTGGCTCAGCTCCTCTCTGGCATCTTCGGGGCCTCACGTACCCCTTGGGAGGGTCACTTCTGCCTCTGGCATTGACTGAACTCCTTAGTGGGGAGGCCTTCCCATTCTGCTTTCTTTTCCTCCATCCTGCTAATCAGGCTACAGGGTAGCAGGGAGACCCAATAGTCAAAGAGCCTGAATAGCCCGGCAGTGATGATTCCATGCAGGGAGTGACCAGTGGCCCTGGTGGGTGTTCCTGGGCAGCTGTCAAGCAGACGTGGTGGGGGAGCCTGGGGCAGCGGAAAGTATGGGGTACTGGGGATGTGTTGGTGCGTGGCTCCCGTGTGGCCTGGAAGCTGAGGCTTTGCTGGAACATGATTTTAAGTATAAAAAATGTGCAGTGCCTTCCAGAGAGGAGCTTAGCAATGGGGAGATTCCAGCTGGAAGGAAGGTACATGCCACGTGGTATGAATGTGGCTCCAGAACTCTGGGTGATGGCCTTGCACCCCTCCCCCTTCCCAGGGCCAGAAGGAATTAGATTCCAGCCTGTTTCTCCTGGCCCCCATCCCCTACCCTCGACAGAACTGAGTCACAGACAACCTGCCTGCATCTTGCCTTTCTGGGGAAGAGCAGAACCAGAGGCAGAGTGGGTGGGGGCTCTGCTGGCTGGGCTGTCTCAGGACGTATGTGGGTGCTGGAATAGGCCAGCCAGGCCCCTGACCTCGCACCTTCCTCCGCAGACAACAAGGACATCCTGCTGATGCTGAGTGACATGGACATCAATGCCATCGCTGGCACCCTCAAGCTCTACTTCCGGGAGCTGCCCGAGCCCCTCCTCACAGACCGACTCTACCCAGCCTTCATGGAGGGCATTGGTGAGGCTCCCGGGGCTCCCGAGGGCTAGGCTGTGCCAGGCCGCCCTGACCAGCAAGTAAAGACAAGAGAATGTATCTGTGGGTCCCCTTGCTCATCGATGCTTCCCAGTGCACCAGGGCCACATGGCAGGGTGCCCCAGAGGGGCACTGTGTGGCCTGCTGGGACCTGATCCAGAGATGCCTCCTCTGTCACCTGCCTTTCCCCCTCACTGTCCCCCTGGGCTGCCCTCTGTGCTTGCTACTTGGACACGAACTCCTTGCTTAGAAACTCAGGCATCTGGGAAAAACTACCCTAAAGTAGGCAGTCAAGGGCTGGCACCCCAGAGCCCAGAAGTAGCCTGCCTAGAGCCAGAGTGCATTTGAGATGGCTTGTGCTGAGCCTTCCAGAATGACAACCCCCTTGTCTCCTCACCATAAGCAGGGGAGAGAGCAGAGGATCCTGGCCAGCAGGGCTTCTGCCTCCACTTACCTGGGCCCCATCCAGGCCTGGGCATCCCTGCTGGCTTTTCTCCTCCTGGCTCAGATTAGGGCTCCATCGTGTGGGGAATGAGGAACTCATAGAAGGCTGCTCACCCAGCATCAGAGGTGGTTGAAAGAGAAAGACTTTCACAGCACTGGCAGCACAGCCTTACAGAGAATGGGGATGAGCACCAGTGGCTAAGGCCTGGGCAGTGAGGGGAAGGAAGGGGTCTGCTTCCCACTAGCCCACCAGCCTGCCTTCTGGCTGACTTACCAGTCGTGGAGGGGATGGCCCACCCAGATGCCAGGTCCACCCCTCCAGGGTCTGCTCCCTAGGCACGGGCAGCCTGGGCTGTCCCTCTGGGTACCTCAGCCTCACAACCATGGGGACTCTGCCTGCTAGGGCTGTGGAGCCCTTTCCCACCCTGGGAGCCGAGCCCAGCGCTGTCTACCCCCTTCTGTGCCCCCAGCCCTGTCTGACCCTGCTGCCAAGGAAAACTGCATGATGCACCTGCTCCGCTCCCTGCCTGATCCCAACCTCATCACCTTCCTCTTCCTGCTGGAACACTTGAAAAGGTAACGGGGCCCAGGGGACAGTTCAGATGGGCCTAGGCCAGGGGAAACAAGGACCCCACCTCCCCGCCACCTCCTCATGGGCGTGAGCCTCTGCTGGATCAGCCACAGCAGAATGAGAGTTTGCTTATCAAATTTTCTTGCACTCATATTCTTCTGTTTTGAGAAATTACTGGGTCCTAGAAGCAAACTCAAATATTGGCACAGAACGCTTACAACAACAAGGCTACAGCCAAGGGCTAGAAACAGATTTTACAGTCAGTGGGTCCCAGCTTATCAGTGGTTCACACAGTCAGTGTAGTATTTTTAAATGAAACAGAATAACAAAAGCAGTAAGCTGAGGTGGGTATAGGAGTCCCTGGGTGGTGTCAACAGTTTGACTACTAGTCAAAAAGCTGACGATTTAAATCCACCGAGGGGTGCCTGGCAATCCGCTTCTGAAAGGCCGCAGCCTTGAGAACGCTGTGGAACAGCTGCACTTGGCACACACTGGAGGCAGCAGCAGGTCTGTCCCACAGCAAAATGCACTGCCGTCGAGTCGGATTTGACTCGTAGTGACCCCTCCTTGGGTTTCCGAGGCAGCATAGTGTCACTGTGGAAGTAGATTGCCCAGCCTTCCTTCCGAGGAGTGGCTGGTGGGTTTGAACTGTCAGCCTTCTGGTTAGCAGTCAAACCTGTATCTCCCAAACCCTAAGCTAAGGCCCTTCTCCCAACCCCTGGGTCAAACCCAGAGCTGCTAAAGTTGAGACTTGCAGTGAACTTCAGAACTGAAACTGGCCCCAAAGATGTCTCTCTCTATCAGTCAGTTTGTGTGTGTGTGTGTGTGTGTGTGTGTAGTAAAATCTACATAAGTAGACATTGGCCACTTGAACCATTTTACACATGCCATTAAGTGACATTAATTACGTTCACCATGTTGGGCAACCATCCCCACTATCCATTTCCAAATGTTCTTCATCACCCTTAACAGAACTAACTCAGTGCCCCTTAAAGTAAATTTCCACTTGCCCTGCCCTCAGGCTGTGCTCTTGTTGTTAAGTGTGATAACATACCGAGTTGGCTTTGACTCAGCGTGACCCTGTGTATGACAGAAGGGACTGCCTGGTCCTGTACATTGCCACATTTGAGCCCATTGTTGCAACACCGTGACAGGCCGTCTCATGGCGGGTCTTCCTCCTTTGCACTGACCCTCTGCTTTACCAAGCCTGATGTCCTCCTTCAGAGACTGGTCCCTCCTGATAACATGGCCAGAGGATGGGAGAGAACAGCTTACCATGCTCACTTCTAAGGAGCATTCTGGCTGTACTGCAGCCTATGGTAACCATGAACTTTGGTCTATACACATTTGCCTACTTTAGGTATTTCATATAAATGGATTCGCACAATATTTGTCCTTTTATGTCTGACTAATTTCACTCAGCATAATGTTTCCAAAGTTTATCCATGTCTTCATCACTCACTTTTGAGCCCAGACTGGTCCTAGGCATGAAAGGGTAGGAAAAGTCATGAGGTGTTCCTTACATCCACTCGTCACCCAGGAAGAGGGGCTAAAGAGCCCCCCACCCCCAAGAGAGGGCTGCGAGGAGAAGAGGAGGCTGTTCTTGTGGGCTCATTCCTCCCTGAGGCCCCAGCCTTGGTTCAGCCAGGCCAGCTCGGGAGAAGGAGCAGAGACTTGGAAGCCCCTTGAGCTGATGTCTTGTTTTTCCCGTTATGAGACACTTTTCCCTCTGGTTTGGCCAGGACCAAAGCCCCAACCAATTCCCAAATAATTTGCCGAGTGGTGGGAGGAGCACAGAGGAGGAGTGGGAAGGGAAAATCCATTAGGTTTTCCACCCTGGGAACTGGGCACAGTCTGTTCCCACATCTGGGCCCTGGCACACACACGTGTGTGTGTGTGCATGTGCGTGTGGCCCGGGTGTGTGTGTGTGTGTGTGGTGAGGGGCTGGGCTAGCAAGCCACACAGCTGTCTCCTGGCATGGCAATGTTTGTCCTTCTGTTTCCAAAGCAGCCAGTGGGCACATCCGTGGCTAGCCCAGACGGTGGGAGTGGTGATGGCCTAGGGAGTGGGTTGAGGGGTGCTGCTTGGGGCTGAGGTGGGGGTCTCAGCCCCAGAAACATTTCCTCTGACTAGGGGTGGCCTGCTGTGTGGCAGTGGTG
The DNA here is from genome assembly GCF_000298275.1 of Orycteropus afer afer. NCBI lineage: Eukaryota > Metazoa > Chordata > Mammalia > Tubulidentata > Orycteropodidae > Orycteropus > Orycteropus afer. The sequence goes on from NW_006921629.1 coordinate 9,142,704, forward strand.
TCTGGACACCAGCCACAGATGGCAGTGCTTGCCTGTCACTTGGGAAAAAGCTACAGAGCATCTGGCCTGTTACGTAAGAGAAGGGAGTGGGATCCAAAGGGAGGCAGCTCTAGGGTCCCATGAGGCAGACCCTTCTGGAAAGGTGTGGGAGGACAGCCCCTGGGCTTAGGGATTAGGGACAGACTTCTATCTAGTTAGTAACTGCTGCTGGGCTCCAGGCCCTCTGACCTTCCTCTCCTGCCCCAACCCCATTCATTCTGATTCTTCCTCTGGGCTACATACCACTTCTTGACTGACTGAGAGTGAATAGTGTTTGAGAGCAGACTCTGATGGCTAACTGCCTGGGTTCAGATCTCAGCTCTACTAGTTACTACTGCATGACTTCAGGAAGTTATTTGCCCTCTCTGCACTTTGGTTTCTTCATTTGTAAAATATGGATGATGGTGATAACTGTACCTGCCTCAAAGACTGTGATAAGGATGACTTACTAAAGGGAAGCCTCTTCCAACAGTAAGACAGAGGAGTTTGATTTGGTGATGTCTGTGGATCCTTCAAGGAGTGGCCCAGGAGCTAGGAATATGTATAGGAATATACTGGGACATAGCTAGAACACTAGTTGTTGCTGGGCCAAGCCTGGCCAGGCCTACAAGGTCTCTACCCTTAGGAGAAAGGAGATTAGGAGAACACCTCCTGGGAGTTCTTACTAGTCAGGCCAGGGGCCCTGCAGCACAGAGTGGCTACTAAGAAAAGATTCCTTTCTTCTCCCTTACCCTGCCTTTCAGGGTTGCCGAAAAGGAGCCCATCAACAAAATGTCCCTTCACAACCTGGCTACTGTGTTTGGCCCCACGTTACTGAGACCTTCAGAAGTGGAGAGCAAAGCACACCTCACGTCGGCTGCAGACATCTGGTCCCATGATGTCATGGCACAGGTATCAAGCGCCAACCCTGCTAGGCCCTACGGCTGGTGGAGGATTCAGAGTGCAGCTCCGAGTCCCCACACTCCTCCCCCTTCTAGCTGCTGGTCACTCATCTGTAGGATGTCACCAGGGAGGCAGGGCTATGGCCAGTCCTGCCTCTCTCAAACCAAAACAAAGTGTATGAGCCCAGATCAGGCGTCCCGGGAATGCGTTTCTCGGAAGCTGACTGTATTCCCAGGACTGTCTCAGTCTCAGAAAGCAAGCTCGGGTGGAGGGAAAAGCAGAAGCCTTGTCCTCATGCGTAGAAGCTCTGGTACTGCTCCAGGGCCAGGAAGCTTCCCTGGGATCCCTGCAAGACCAAGACCAGGGCCAGTCTGAGACAGGGCTGCCAACCTCAGTCGAGCAGGGAGTTGAAAGTTGCCCCAGACTCCCCACCCTCTGCCCTGCAGCGCCCTCTACTGCTGAAGATGGGCAAACACACCTGGGCTTCCAAGGAAGGGGTGGCCAGAGCCGGCCCTGGGGTAAGTGGGACAACATAGACCTGCCTGCAGCCCAGGGACCATTTCTACTCAGCAGATCAAAGGAGGAGGACCAAGAGGCCAAGGACCCAGCCTCAGTTTCCTCTCTCTTCCCACAGGTCCAGGTCCTCCTCTACTACCTGCAGCACCCCCCAATTTCCTTCGCAGAACTGAAGCGGAACACACTGTACTTCTCCACCGACGTGTAGCCTGCGGCTGGGGCAGCTGCGGAGGATGGCCCAAGCCAGCCTCTCCAGCTGGGAGGCCCAACACAGACTTGAAAGACTGCAAAAGAAAACTCCCAAACGCAGCCTCCAGACTACAGGGGAAGTAGACTTCCAAGAACTGGAACATGTGCATCTTTTCTGCCACCTTGTACAAAGCCAGATGACCCAGCCCCAGCCCTCACCACCACACCCCCAGGCTCCTGCCCTCTGTATCTCTAGTTGTGTCTAATGCTCTGTGCTGTTCGGGATTTGTTTTATGTATATTTGTCATGCAGAAGAGGTAGTAACTGACCCGGTCTGGGCGCACAGACAGCCTGCTTTGTTCTTTCATTCCTCCAACACTTTCTTTCCTTCTGAGTCCAGTGCAAGGGCTTTTATTTTGCTCTGAGTAGCTGCTGCCAGCTTATCCTCTCCTGGCCCGACTCCCAGATTGCAGTCTCCTGGCAGCCTCCCCTTGGTTTTCCCTGCCCTCTACTCCTGCCCAGCTCACCCGCATGCATGTGAGGCCTCAGTTTCCGCTCCATCACTTTGGAAGTTCTGAGGAGGCCCCGGGTGACAGCGGCAGTGGTGGGTCTGCTGCTGCCCCCAGCCCTCTCCTCACCCTCTGCCTGTGGAAGCAACATCTGCTTTGTCCTGCTGCCTGTGCAAATGTTGGACAAGGAGACAGAACCACACTAATCCCCAGCTTAGCACAGAGCTGGAGAGCAGATTTCTGGAATTTTCCATTTGAGATTCTCCATTTCTGGGGTTTATCTGTTCTGCTTCCTACCTTGCAGTGAGGAACCTTTGACTGTTTTTTTCTTCTACTGCTTTTCAGTTCCTTTTCCCCTGGTGTTCTGTTTCCTTTGAGTATAAAGACTTACAACAAGTGACCTGCTATCAGAATAGCCAGGGGGTCAGGAAAGAATCTGGGGGGAGGCAGAGAGAGCGGGGGGCTGCCGAGGAAACAAGGGAGGTTGGACATTCAGAGCAGTGCTGGGCAGCCTGGGTGTCTGGGTTGTGGGGGAAGCAGCCTTGGGAGTTGCAGTGGCTTTCCTAAGGGAGCCAGACTTCCCGGAGGGCGACAAATAGGACTGATGCAGGTGTCCGGAAGCAGGCGCCATCCAGGAGGCTAGTCCTTCCCCTGGCACCTCACGTACCTCATGGTACTTTTGCCTTAGATTTTACATGTTCTCCACAGCCAAGCGCTGCCACGAGGCAGCCCACTGCTGCGTGTGCTCCAGGGCCTGGGGAAGAAAAGGGCACAGTCTGGCAGTGGCCAGAGCCATGGTGCTGCCCCTCCATATTCAGCTCTGCTGCCCCACCCCTGGCTCCTAGATGCAGCCCTATGGGTGAACTCTAGGACACTCCAGATGCTGGTGAAGGACGAGGAACAAGCAAGCACCTGCCTCTTGGGACTAGGCTTTGCTGGGGGGGGGGGGTCCTCCTTGTTGACACTCCAGAATGAGGGATCAGTGGATTGCGTTCCCAATTTTTGAGACCTATTTCTCAGTCCTGGAAAGGAGTGAGACGTGTCTCAAAGTGCCGTTTTCTCTAGAGCAGTGGCCACGAGCCTATGGCAGTGAGTCTGGGAGGGCAAGGACTCCCGGCTGTGAGAGCCTGGGCTATCGCAGGCAGCTCCCTGGCTCTCCTGCTTGGAAGAGGGAAGATTCTTGGTCCTCGAGATTGGGGACAGCAGCTGCCATAGTTTGTGCTCAGGGTTGTCTTAAAGAAGGGTTTGCTCAGTTAAGAGGCAGGGCCCCGGTCTGATCCTTGTTTACACCTGTTGCCCAGACCTTGGGCAGAATGGTACAGTCTGTGCACATGGGAGGAAAGACATAAAAGAAGGACTGACCACTGAGCTGCCGTTAGCAGCTTAGCAAGGAGCCCTGCTCCCTGGGACGGGAGACAAAGGAGAGTATGGCTGGAGTCTGACGATCCCAGCGTGTGACTACTCCTGGGGTTGGTGTGTGGCATGGAAGCTTTTGCTTGCTTCCAGTGATTGACAGTAGCGGACTGGAGGCCCAACTGGAGTGGGCTGCAGCAAAAAATGGGTGCCTCCCACCTGCCTAAAACCAGTGAGAAAAGGAAATGTCTGCTTCTCAGCATCAGGAAGCTACTGCAGCCCCCAAGCTTGCTTAGGCAACGGGAAAGCAGAGGGAAGGCTGGGAGGGCTGAGAGATGCAAAAGGCTCCTATTTATAAACTCCACCCCCGAGTGGGGAGGGGTGGGTACCAGACCTGGACTAAGCTGCACAAGGAAATGCCCTGTGGGTTCTCCTGAGACAGGATGGACTGTGCAACCCAGAGCCCCCTGCAGCCATGTGCCTGGTAGCAGGTTATGCCACCAGGAGCACAGCAGATGGGCAACAAGAATCCAGGTGGGCCTGTCTTGCCGGGTGGTGGCTGGGGGTTCCCAGGAGTATTTGCCGATACAGATAGGATGGGACCCTTCGTTAATACCTGACTTTAATAAGTTGGTAAGGATATATATTTTTTTTTTGTCTATGTTCTGTTTCAACTTATGTAGATTATTATAAATTTGATGTAAACCACGTGAAAGGAAAATGTTAATAAAAAAAAATTTCAAAGCCCCAACATTTGCACAAAACTCAGCCCTGTGGTATGGATGTTTGTATTCTCAGTAGTCCAAGGACGACCACTAATCTAAATATTTAACTCTTCCAGCTGTACCCAGATGTGTTTCCAGGAATCTCTTTACCTAGTTAGCCTCTGGTCTATGGGGAATGGCAGAGCTCAGGGGGAGGTGACCCCAGCCCCTCTCTTAGCCCTTCCCAAAGGCTCCCAGGTTAACCACCAGCCAGGCTGTGTCTGGCCTCGTCATCTTCAGCATTTGTTGCTACAAGGGTGAAAATTCCTCCATGAGGGGCCTGGCCATCAACATACCTCAGTGAGATGGCAGGAACTTGTCCTTTAAAAAGGCTTTATGTAAACTCAAAAATTTGCTTAAATGCTTCCCTTTGAAGTGGCACACCTTTGGGGCAGCCTTTGGTCTTATCCACTTGTTGGAGATGCTGGACCCCAGCCTCCCTTCAGGAGAGCCCGTGGGGTTAATTCAGGCTCACACCAGCCGAAGCCACTGGTCACTGTTTACTCTGGAGATCAGGAACAGATGTGTGTAAGAACTGGTGTTTGGTTTATGAGCTCATACTGGCTCCCCAGCCATCTAAAACAGGAAACTATTCATCTCCTCTCTTGATTGAATAGTCAAAGTGGACAATGCATGGTTTATGGAACTGATGGCTACCGATAGCCCCAGGGCTCTTTTCCAGGGCAGTAGTGAGCCTCTTCATAAGCTCACTGTGCTTGGTCTCACATTTAAACAGACTGGCGGAGTCCTGGGTACCCCCGGCACTTTGACAGGTGCAAGTATGACTGCCCTTGCTTTCAAAGTGCTTGCAGTAATTTCAGGACAATATAGGAAACTTCTAAATTTGTTTTCGGAGCTCTGGGGTTGCCCAAAGAGCCTAACAGTGGGGAGATGGGGATGAGCATCACACAGACTTCACCATAGAAGGACATGAGCCCTGGGTGTTAGTTCACATTCCAGAGTAAACAGCAGACAGGGCAGAAGGTGTTACCAGCTGACTTTGACATCACCACTCACATACAAATACACATTTGGGATGCCTACACATTTAAGCTGAGTCTGGATTCTAGTTTGGGTAGGTGGGCTAGAATACAGAGCTGATGAGGGGGAAAAAGCAGAAAGAGAAGACTCGGAGTTATCATACAGTAGGAAAAAAAGAGAAACACCAACACTGGCTAACGTGGGCCAGAATTACATGATCCCCACCAAGTCTACCTGCTCGCCCTCCAAGAGCAAAAGTCTGAAGCCACCAGCTTCATGTCTCTTCCAAGCACTGAAGTCAGGAAGTACCAGTGGCATATCCTAGTTGTAAAAAGCTATTTTCTGCTTATGACACAGAAGTAGGCTAAGATACTGCTGTCAAAAACAGGCCACAGGTCAAGTCAAAGACACTAATGTTAAAACAAATGAAAAAGCCAGTGATACTGGAGAACAAAGGTAGTGGTCTTAGCCAATAGCTACTGAGAGTTTGGTCATCAGGATGACCACAGCAGGGCCTTCGCACATGTCCTTGAGCCGGGCCTGTTTCAGTGTTCAGTTCATGAAACAAATGTGTGGTTCAACACACTGCAGGCATGTCCAGCAGCCAGCCCACAAAAGAGACTATTAGAAGATGCCAATTGAGCTTATCCATGGAATTTCAATGCAGCCTAGGAAATGGCTAGGCTGGGCTCCGTAAAGGGAAGGCCTGGCCAATGTAACGGTCTTGGTGAGAATAATAGAGTATTCTGAAAAACCCTTAGAGAGTCTAGTATCTCCACACTTTGTAAAAGCTTACTCACTGTTTCCTTTTAGATGTTCAATCTTTGGGCCACTTTGGCACCTTTTTTGGGAAATGTGGAATTTGGAAATAAAAATATACCAACCTTTGAAACTATTTTATATATATATATATATATATATATATAATATATACACACACACACCCAACCAAGGACGGCAGAACGCTAAACAAAACGACATAACTGGTGGGCCAGTGTGGACTGACTTCGCCCTGCCCTGATGTGCAAGACGGCTGCTGCATGCAGGAGGCAGAACATTTCCCTGGACATCTGTGAAGAACGAGCGTGCCTCCACGGCACCACACCACTAAAGCACTGGCTGTGCTCAGCACTGAAACTCTGTGGGGATTTATTCCTAAAAGTCAACACGTTATCTCCTGATCAACTCTCAGGAGAACCTGACATAGTATATCCCCCATAAAGCCCCGGCTGGAGTCCAGGATGGCAGAGAATGTTGTTCAGGAAGCAGGGGACAGCCCGCAGCCAGGCAGCTCTCTAACAACAGCAAGGAGATGAGGGAAAACAGTTGATTTCTTCAGTTTTCCAAACAGTGCCCTGGAGTGGTGCAGGAACTGTCCTCTCAACAGCTCTGAGCCTGAGCTGACAGTGTCTTCCACGGGGACTTCTCTCATCGTAGGTAATAATCAATTGCAGCAGAAAAAGCAGCAAAACCTCCACAACCAATGACTCCAGCCTTTAAGCCAGCTATAAAGCAAACAAATGATGTATTACCGTGGTGACAGATGCTGGGTCAGGCTGCTTTGCAAAAGTTCGCACACCTCCAGATGCAAGAAAGCCAGCCAAAGCGTTCTAAGTCATTCCACCTGTCTGTCATAGATCTGTTAAGACCTCAGCGAGGCTGTGGAGTCTACCTAATCCAAAGTGCTTTATCTAACTGTTCGTTCATTTAACTTCTCTCATCCCAAAGAATAGTTCTAGTCTCATGGAAATTGCCCCTTACAGGCAGGAAACTGGTTAAGAGAACCAGCCCTTGGAATCAAGTGAAAGCGTATGGCCTTTTACCCTGGTTTGTTTATGGAATAAATTCCTGGGAAGGTGATCAAAGCAGTCCTGGAGGGAGCTGAGCGTCTCAAAGAGGCCCTGACAAAGCTGAGTGACAGGAAGACCAAAGAAGAAGTCACCCTATAAATTACCAATGGCTGTCTGAGGACCCAAAGCAGGTTTTCATGACCACAAATCATCCTCGCTCTCAGAAGATGAAAAACAAACAGGCTTTTTTGCTCTGGGTAAGTCAGGGCACAACAGATGTCAAGTGACCCAGCAATGGATACTGCTTCTAGGGAAAGCCAAGTCACTGAGCCCAACACAACAAGGTTATAATGAACATGCTATCTGGGAGAAGTGGCGAGGAAATGTTTTGGGTTTTTGTTGCTTATAGCTGATAAGCTAACATTTCTAGAATACTTATATTTGGTTTTCAATAAGTAGAAATTTAAGAATCTCCAACTACAGAAAGACATCACTGTAATAACACACACAAAATTGAAACTGACAATTACACAGTATTGTTAAGAAAAATGTCGAAGTACTTGAAATGCATGGAGCTGAAAGTTCTGCAGACCCTGGTATGAGGACAAATGGGACAGACGGGGTAAATGGGCCCTAGCTATGCTTCTTGATAATATCCTGGCTAACAACCACCCCAATGATTACCTATGTGGAAGTTCTTACTCATGGCTTCTCCTATACTGTCAAGATGGGGACAATTTTTGCTGCCCCCCCCCCCTTAAGAACAGATCTAGATCAGTGGTTCTAAACTGGGGGCAATTTTGCCCACCAGAGGACATTTGACAATGTCTGAGGCATTTTCTGTTGTTACGACTGCAATGGTGCTCCTGACCTCTGGTAGACAGAGGCCAGGCACGGTGCTAAACACCCTATAATGCACAGGATAGCCCCTCACAACAATGAATTAACCAAAACATCCAAAATATCAAAAGTGCTGAGGCTAAGAAACCCTGATCTAGATCCTAGCAAGTTTCCAAAACTGAGCTAACACAAAAGCAAACATGATTTATTTGTCAGAAGGAAAGAGTATCAAGTGTCCACATATGCCTTGGGCTGTCCCTGGAACACTCATCTGTTTGGAAATGTCAACTTCAGCACGTTGTCCAAGGCCACAAAGAAAAACTATTCGAGAGTTGTTTACTAACCTCTGAAACCAATGGCTCCTCCAGTGATGCAACCACTAATGACACTGTTCTTCCAATCTGATTTTCCTCGGTACTGTGGGTTGAGAAGTGCAGTTAGAGCCAAAGAAACAACCCAAACAAGACGATTAAGGGAAAAACACACAAGGTTTCTGGTTTGCTGATTTAGTCCCTTCCCAAAGGAAACTTTCTCTTTCAAAATCATAGTTCCTAAAATTTGAATGTGTTTAGAGAGACACTTCCTGCAGGTGGCACCAAAGCACCAAAACCAAGTAGGCATCTGAGGCCTGCACATCTCTTCTCATGAAGCCCAGGGAGTCTCCTATTTAAAATCATATCACTAGAGAAATTCAATCTAGCAAGTATCTGACATTTCTGATCTTTCTAATGGTAACATTCAGAGCATTTCCCTTTAAAGGCAGGGGGATGATAACAGGCAAGGATTTCACAGACAGCAGAGACACTTACAGATTCTACCAAACACTCAGTGCAAGAAAACATGGCGCCCACAATGGCAAAGTTTTTGGCGTAGGACATTCCTCTCTGCCCCATATCTTTAAGAACTTCTTTTGCAGTCGGCGTTCGATAGGGATCCTTAGGGTCAAAGCCCACATTGGTGTCGATGCCAGCGGTGAACACCCCAAATGCACCTCCCAAGACAAATCCTAAGAAAAACAGAGATGAAGTTTTCTTTGGGTTTTCTGGATTACTGCAGAGGGTCATACTTGAACACAACCTTTTGGGTGGCCATTAGTAAGGTATAACTGACACCCTCTCTCCTGGTTTCCAAATTACATAATCCTGGGTTTATCTTAAGCAACCCCAGTGGCGCAACGGTTAAACACTCAGCTGCTAACCTGAAGGTCAGTAGTTTGAACTCACCAGCCATTTCACAGGAGAGAGATGGAGCAGCTTGCTTCTGTAGAGTTCAGCCTTGGAATCCCTATGGGCAGTTTTACTCCGTCCCATACAGTTGCTGAGTCAGAATCGACTCAGAGGCAGTGAGTTTGGGGTCTATCTTATAGCCGGTTTCTTCTCTATTTCCTCTTGAATTTCCTTCTCCTTTCATTTCCCAACATTCCTCAAGACTCAGTCTTTATCCCTCTGTTCTCTCTATACTCTTATATGTAACTAAGTCACCCTCAAAGTCAGCTATCAACTTCTGCAAACAACTCCCTTGACAATAAGCCAAAACCAAACCCACTGCCATCAAGTCAATTCCAACTCACAGGGCACAGTCATTTACTAAACACCATGTGCCAGGCGCTCTGGTACATTAAGTGATTGTCTCATTTACTCCTCACAAGAATCCTGTGAGGTAAATAATATTATCATCTCCTTTCTATACTACAGATGAAGAAATCAAGGCTCAGAGTGGTTAAGTAACTTCCTCAAGATCAAATCCTATCAAATGGCAAAGCCCACACAGCTGTCCACATCTGACATTTCTGAACCTGCTGGACATTTCCACATGGATGCCTTTCATCGCCTTAAGGTCAATACATGTTCAATGAAATCATAGCATCTTCTCTCCAGACTTTTCTGTAATATAGCTCCTCAGCTCTAAACCTCAGTGGCATAGCTGATTGCTTCTTTGCTTCTCTCTACAATCGATCATCAAATAGGGCAAAATCTTTCCTCCTAGGTTTTCAAATATGTTCATCTCAGGCTATAGCCACAATTATCATCCTAGTCTTTATCACTACCACCGTCAACCACTCAGAGGGGGATCTATGTAGGAGGTCCTGGATAGAGTGGGAGAACAATGTGGAACAAAACTCAAAATCATAAAAAATAAAAAGGGATCAGGTTTGCTGGTCGGATAGAGCCTGGTGAAACCACTGAGACTATGGTCCCTAGCTGCACTTCAGGTCTCACCGCTATCTAGTCACACTGGCCTTTTTCTGTTTTCTGAACCTCAAGCCATTTCATGCCTTGGGGACCTCTGCACTTGCTGTTCACATAATAACAACGTCTGAAGCACTCTTCTGCCAGGGTTCTTCTCAACATTTTTCTATATATTAATATATTAGCTTCATAAGAACAAGGCTCTTGTCACTTTCACTCAGTATCACCACCGCCTGGCACACGATAGTTGCTCAGGAGCAATTTATGGAATTAATTATTATTTAAATTAATGAACCAACGAGTGAATGAAGTCAATCATTTTATAACCTTCAGGCCCAGATAGTAGTATCACATTCTATGATCCAATTTCCATAGGCAAAAGTTAACCTCAGGAACAAGAGAGGCATTAGCAGAGTTCACTGAATGGGACGAAGACGTGTAGGCAGGGTCGAGCCCATCCTTCCCTCGACTCCCAGGCGTGTGGTCTTCTTGGCAGAGGTGCTTGCTGCCGTCCAAGCCCTCAGCCTCCCAAGGGACCCACTCGCCTCGCCTCACCTCCCACGCAGGCCAGCGCTGCCTTGAAAGCACAGCTTTCCATTGCCTTCTCAATCATCTTCTGCTCCTCAGTCTTGACCGGACTCGGGATCCCGCCCAGGCTACCAGGCTCCAGGATCCGGGGCTGACGCTTGTCACCCACCAAGTATTGCAAAAGAAGGCTGTATTGCAGCGGGGCTTCGGGGGAACCCGCCACCTCAGGCGTGGAGCCGCCAGCATTGGGGGTTGTCGCCGCCATGACAGTAGCTACCCAAGCTACCCTACCGTCCTTTTTTCCGTAGCAGATTCCTCAAGCGTTATGTCACTGCACAGCAACGGCAGATTCGCCATATCGAGCAATACACCCGGTAGCAGTAAAAGCCAAAGTCCACTCTTGCACACCTAGCAGAAGAGCTATCATGCTTCTCAAAAACCTCTTATAAAAATTTAATGAGGCTCGGGCAGCACTGCCAATGGCACGAACAAATAAGATTCAGATTCACCAAAAAGCGCCCTCGTAGTCGGGGCTTTTGAGCATGAGTACCGGGATTTGTAGTTCTTAACCCAGTCATTCAACTACATTTCCCAGAAAGCTTTGCGTGGGCACTCGCACTCCGGCCTCATCAAGAGCGCGCTGGAGCTCCTGACGGGAGCTTGAGGAATGGTTGCGAGACTGCAGCGCGCCGAGGTGTCGTCTGGGGGCGCGCGAGGTTTCCAGCCCAATAATTGAGGTGCTAAGGCTGCATCCTACATTCTTTGGGGGGTGTTGAAATGTAAATGATTGAATATGCTTTGTAAATAAGCCAAACCAGTTGCCAGGGAGTAGATTCCAATTCATAGTGATCCCTTGAGCGTCAGAGTAGAACTGTGTTCCTTAGAGTTTTCAGTGGCTAGTTTTTACAGTAGATCACCATGCCTTTCCTCTGAGCTGCCTCTGGGTGGACTCGAACTTCCAACCTTTGGGTAAGAATCCAAGCATGTTAACCAGTTCTAATACCCAGGAACTCCTTTGTAAATAAACAGACTTCCCTCACTGCCATCGAGTTGATTCTGTCTCATAGCAATCCCTCCTTGGGTTTCTGAGGCAGTATCACTACGGAAGTAGATTGCCCAGTCTTCCTCTCGAAGAGTGGCTGGTGGCTTTGAACCGCCAGCCTTCTGGTTAGCAGTCAAATGCTTTAGGCACTACACCACCAGAACTCCTGCTTAGAAGGTGGTGAGCGTAGCTAGTCAATGCAGGCAGAGATGTGCCTTTAGTACCCAAAGTTCTTCTGTGTTGCCAAGCATAGAGAGCATCTGATTCCCCCTGCTTGTTTCCACCAGGCCACTGAAGGAGCTCTTTTCTAAGGCTCCCCCAGTCACTTCCCAGTTGTCAAATCTAATTGAGATCTCATTTTACTAGACTTCTCAGCTACATTTGACATTGCCGACTACTCCCCCCTTCCTTGATGTCTCTTCACAGTTTCGGTAGAGCCTCTCTCTCCTAATTTTACTCCAGTCTCTCCAGTTGCTCCTTCTCCGATTTCTTTGCAGGCAACTCCACCTGACCCTTTCCTGTTGATCTCTCAGGCTTTGTCCTCTATTCTCTTCTCCTCATGCTGCTCACTCTACCTGGTAATCTCATCCACATTCGGGGCTTCTACTGCTATGTCTAATTCACTGGCGATTTCTAAATCTTTATATCCAGCTTAGACCTTTCTCGTAAGCACAAGAACTGGTTGTTTCTCACAGACACCTCTCACTCAATATACTCTGCCAACCACTCTCCCCGGTCAGATGAATGAGGCTGCCAGGGCCCTGATTCATGCTTAATATTTATGCTTAAGGTCTTAAGACCCAAAATCAGATCTGAGAGAAGTTAGGACAGGCCCCCAAGCAAGTCCTAGGCAAGGTGGCTTTGAGAAGCAAAGGCTGATCTGACCAGCTAGTCCGTGGGGCCAGTTAAAGAGCAATAACCAAACCCACAATGCAGGAACTCAGGCAAGATCTAAGTCAGCATGTGAAGAAATTCCCTAAGGCAAAGGTCCATGAGATCAGAGGTGGGGAGGGAACAGTTATAGACATTGATCTGGTACCTAACCCCACCCTCAGCCTCTTCCATAGATGGAACAAGTTGCACCTGATGGAAAACTTCACCCTCCTCAAGCATATTCTGAAAGTGAGAAGTAGTTTCCCATGTCTGTTTCTCTGGGCTGAGCCTTTGCCAATGGTCTAGGGACCTTATCTGGCCATGGCATCACTGGGAGTCTAGCACCTCTCAAGTTACAGTTTGGTTCTCCACCCCAGGTTGTCTGGTCTGATCATAAGGACATGGGTAGGTAAGTATCTCAATGGGTCAGAGAGAAGAGGGAACAGTTAAAAATGAGTTAGATTCACAGGGAGGGTTACAGGAAGAGTCACAAGACACTGAATTGATGATCCATCATTTGAAGGACTCCAGGTAACAGCACAGATGGGTATTGTGTTGAACTGGAGGAGAGCTTGATTATATCTCACCCACGTGTCCAGACTATAGCCAGCCTGAAGTTCTCTGAGGTATTGGCTGACAGCTGGCATGTCACTGGAGCCCAGGAGTGAAAGAAATTACATGAGTTAGTATGGAATGATGAGGACAAAGTTGAGGCTTTTTTTTTTCAATTGTGATTTGGGTGAAAGTTTACAGACCAAATTCATTTTTCTTACAGCGGTTCATACACATTTTGTTTCATGATGTTGACTGCAATTCCCCACAGTGTAACAGCTCACTTCCCACTTCCTCCCTGTAGTTACCTCTTCCCAGTGTCCTTCTTTCCTATGCATTCCTGCCCCCTGAGCTGTCTCCCTGTGAAAATGCTGGCCTTCTGTTCATCCATGATTGATTATTCTAAGGAGTGTATCTACCTGATGTAAATGTTCACCCCATATGCCTGTGTATTGTTTGGCTGAAAGCCACAGGAGTGAGTTCAATTCCAGGCCTGAATTGTAACTAGGGCTCATTATCTTGGAGGTCTCACCAGGCTCTGTCAGACCAGTAAACTTAGTCTTTTTTATGATTCTGAGTTTTGTTCCACATTGTTCTCCCATTCTATCTGGGATCCCCTCCACTGATCCCTTTCCAAGTGATTGACAGTGGTAGCCAGGCACCATCTAGTTCTTCTGGCCTCATGGTCATATAGGCCAAGGTTTTCATGGTCCACTAGTCCATCTGCATCTTTAGTTTTCTTCATTCTTCTTTGCTCTGGATGGGGAGAGACTAATTGTTGCATCTACATGGCCACTTGCAAGCCTTTTTTTTTTTAATACATTTTATTGAAGTATAATTTATGTACAGTGAAATACACAAAACTAAAGTGACATGGGTCAATGAATTTTTTTTTTCAGTGTTCCCTCCTCCCCCACCCCTGGTAACCAGCAAAGAAAGTTTCCTTCCACATATAAACCTTTGCTTGATTTTTTATTTTTTTATTTATTTTTTATTAGGATTTGGGTGAAGAGTTACAGAGTAAATTCACTTTTCATACAGCAGTTCACATATACTTTGTCTCAT
>NW_006921629.1:9163290-9178678 GCF_000298275.1 Orycteropus afer afer
ACAATAATGAGCTAATACTGTATTTGTCCTTCTGTGATTGACTTATTTCACTCAGCATAATGTCCTCCAAGTTCATCCATGTTACATTTGCAAGGTTTTAAGACCTCAGTTGCTACTCACCAAAGTAGGATGTAGAACAATATTTTTGAGTAGTATGTTATGGCAATTGAACTTGATGTACTCCACGACTATGGTTCTGAGCCTACATGTCCAAAAACTCACTCCATCATGGTTGTTGACTATGCCTGAGAAGTTGTCATAACTTTGCCCCTTGTTAGTTCTATTAATATGGACATTTTTATGGTACATACAAATACATATGTAGAAATATCGTCTGCCAACCTTATGTGTGGTCCTGGGTTTATTCCCTTTTGTCTAGGAATACCTGATCATTCAGCCTGTGTACCTGTGTATTTACCCATAGATTAATGTTGTTATCACTGATAACACAGTGTTGTATATGTAAAAGTGTTTATGTTTGTTGTCTGTACCTCTTGTGCACCTCTCTGTGTCTTCCTTTTCCTTAGTGCTATTGTGTTGGTCACTCAACTTGGTATATTTCCTTTCCCTTCACTCAAATCAACAGTTGTCTCTTGCCTATCTAGCATTTTTCCTCCCCTCTCCTCCTATCCCTGGTAACCGACAAAGAAAGTTTCCTTCATATATAAATAAACCTTTCCTTGACTTTTTACAATAATGAACTAATATAATATTTGTCCTTCTGTGATTGATTTATTTCACTCAGCATAATGTCCTCCAAGTTCATCAATGTTATGCAGTGTTTCACAGATTCTACATTATTCTTTAGTGTTACATAGTATTCCATTGTATGTTTGTTTATGCATTCTTCTATTGATGAGCACTTAGGTTGTTTCTATCTCTTGCTATTGTGAACAGTGCTGTGATAAACATGGGTGTGCCAACTGATTCACTGTAGTTAGTAGGTACTGTTGTTGTTGTTGTTATTAGACAAGTGAATTTATACTTAAAGGGTTTTGTGTCCTGACTCTAACTTCTTTAGGATATATACCTAGTAACAGGATTGCTGGATCAAATGGTAATTCTATTTCCTAGTTTTAAGGCATCGCCATACCGATTTCCATAGTGGCTGTATCAAAGGCATTTGTTTTTATGTATTTATCTGGGGAGATTCCGTAGGTTCCAGAGTCAGGTTGACTGTAATCTTTATGGAAGCCACTTGCCAGGCCTGGATCTTCTGCAGTGCCACTGGGTGGGTTCGAACAGGCAACCTTTGGGTCACTAGCTGAGTGCAGACCGTCTGTGCCATCCAGGGACCTTGAGGGGGACCAAGTTGAAGAAGTGCAATTCAGTGAGTTGCATGCAAATTTGTTAACATTGATTAGTTTGAATAATACTGTTGCTGGTAGGTGGTATGACCACACAGATATTCCAAGTAGCCAATTGATTCACTGTAGTTAGTGGGTACTAGATAAGTGAATAGGAGTTCTGGTAGCATAGTGCCTAAGGCACTTGACTGCTAGCCAGAAGGCTGGAGGTTCAAACCCACCAGCCACTCCTCAGAAGGAGGGTTGGGCAGTCCTACTTCCGTAGTGATACTGCTTCGGAAACCCAAGGAGGGATCGCTACGAGTCGGGGCTGACTCGACGGCAAATAGCAACAACAACAACAACAGACAAGTGAATTTATACTTAAAGGGTTTTGACCAATGTCTGCCAAAACCAAAAGATAACTAGGAATTGAGGATGGAAATATCGTGGCTGAGAAACTCATGGAAAGAGAAGATATTAATAAATGCCTGGAGCTGGGCTGGAGCAAGAACTGACATATATCAAGGTGACTATATCTACTACCATCACCAAGATAGTTTCATACTCCCGTGGGGAGTGCAGGTTAGAAGTGAGACCTGGGAGTGTTTCGAAATCAACAATTGGGCTGCCTGCAACACATGGTCACATAGGGCAAGGTGTTCATTTTACCACAGGGCTACCAGAAGCCCTGCAGATTTGATAGGCTGAGTGGTTGGTGAGGAAGGAATGATAGGTCAGACACCAATAGAGCAGCTAGATTTACCAGGTGAGGATTCCAAATAAGGGTCATTCCCACTCCCCTTGGTCCTCTATATTTTCTTCCCAGCAAGTTTGACAGGTAAACTTGAAGTATTCTGAGAAAGGTGAATCACTTGCATCCTTGTGAACCCTGAGATGCAAAGCAACTACGTGGAATTTGAGAATCACAGAGGTAATGCTAGCATCCCATTGGGACAAATCTGTACTAGCAAGGTTCTTTGTTATTTGTGTCATGGTTGGTCAGTTCTTCCTTCATCTGTGAAGGGCTGGGCTTGGTAAATTGTCACCAGTCTTCTAAGAATGTCATTCCCTGCAGCCTTGGCCTTTTTTTTTTTTCTAAGAATTACAAGTCAAGAGGACAAAAGCATGAAGTGTTTCTGCAAAATTCATATATTTTTTTTAATATCGTAAGATAATATGCATGCTTGTTACTTGATACTGTACCCACTCCTTACTTGCTACAATGATGGGCTCAGGTATAGCAAGGATCATGGAGCTGACACAGGACTGGGTAGTGTTTCATTCTGCTGTACATAGGGTCGCTATGAGTCGGAGACGTCTTGATGGCACCTAACAACAACAACTCACTTATTGACATGGTTAGGTTCCAAAGACCAGGTTGTTACGTGAAAATCGGTGTTATGTAAAAATAGAAGGTGACACCATCATTACATAACTGCCAAATTACATCATTATATGAATGCCAAACCACTGAGAATCATGGCCCAGCCAACTTGACACATAACCTTAACCATCACAGCCAGCCCTGCACCTTGGATAGATTTTTACTATTGCTGTACATGTGAAATGTCAGAAAATGAGACATTTGATAAGTGATGAATAGGTACATTTAACATGTATACTACTATTGTAATACTTTTTGATATCTAAAAGTTACAGTTGAAAAATAATTTCTATCTAACCATTGTGGTTTTTTAAAAAGGAAGTTAAGTTACCCCACTTCTTGGAAGCAGTGGTCAAGTTATATCCAGTAATGAACCTCTTTCTGTCAACCCCTCCTAAGAAGGCCGGGAGAGTTCTCCACTGTTTGGACTTTTGAAGCCAGATAAATGAAACAACCTTTCTAGAAGGGGGTTGAAAAAGCAGCAAAGCTGATTGATCATTAATAAGCATTACTACTGTATTACTGAGTGCAGAAAATTAAGACACTTTGTAAAGCCCTCTTGACTGCTCTTTATCTCTTGAGGTTCAAAATCTTTGAGATAATTATGAAGAAGAAAAAAAAAAAGATCAACTAATTAATTTATAGCCTCGCAAATAGAAAGGCACCTCCTCTCATCTGCGGCGAGGATTCCCTTAAGCCCAGAAACCAAAAAACCAAACTCACTGACATTGAGTTGATTCCAATTCATAGTGACCTCCTTTGGGTTTCTGAGGTGGTAAATCTTTACAGACGTAGATTGCCCCATCTTCCTTTCATAGAGCAGCTAGTGGGTTTGAACCACCAACCTTCTGGTTAGCAATGAAATGCCTTTGACACTGTACCACCAGAGCACCTTTTCTTAAGCCCAGAGCAAGTATTATTTTGGTTGCAAGCAGTGGAAACTGCTTCTGGCTGGCTTGCCCCAAAAAGAGGGTTAATTGGAAGTATAGGAAGCTTGAGTGGTGCAGTGGTTAAAGCAAGAGTCATTGCTATGTCATCATCAACTCAATGGTAGTGAGTTTGGTTTTTGAATTCTACATCATTGTACATTCTACAGTCACTTCTCACTGGAAGTAGGATTACACCACTCAGAGTTCCATTGTGATTGGAACACCTGTTATGTGATACCTGGAGTGCATCATGGGGTCAAGGTCCCTTGGTAGGGTGGCAAAAGGTCAGAGTGGAAGAGGAAGATGGCACACTGCCAGTTTCATCTCCTATCTTTAAAGCCAGGTTTCCTTACTCAAAAGGTCAGCAATTCGAACCCACCAGTTGCTCTGCAGGAGGAAGATGGGGCAGCTCTACTCTGTCCAATAGGTCACTATGAGTTGGAATTGACTCCATGGCAATGGGTTTATTTATTTATTTATTTCTGGTACTGGAAGGAGCCCTGATGGCACAGTGGTAAAGTGCTTGGCTGTCACCCAAGAGGTCTGTGGTTCTAACCTACTAACCGCTCTGTAGGAGAAAGACTTGGCAGTCTGCTTCTGTAAAGATTCACAGCCTTGAAAACCCTATGGTGCAGTTCTACTCTGTCCTATAGTGTTGCTATGAGTCAGAATTCAACTTGATGGCAGTGAGTTGTGGTTTTGTTATTGGAAGTGTACTGGGGTGACTCACAGAAGCTGAACTACTAAATTTTGGTCAGGTCAGCGCCAGGGACCTCAGGAAGCTCCTTCCAGATTCTGTTATCTGCAGATAACAGGTGTCATCATGAGGCTAACACTTATAGTTCCAATCAATTCTGTGTTTATTTAAAATTTGGATATTTTGTTCATCATGAGTTTTTTCACAGTAATTTAAAAATTTCAAACTATTACATTTAAATATTTATTTTGATTGTTGAGTTCTAGTTTGACTTTTTTGGCACCCCCTTCAATTTTGCACCTGAGGCATATGCCTCACTTATGTCACCTTAGCCCCAGCCATGTGTCTCAGGAAGATCCTCTTACCAGCTGCAAAAGTCAGCAGTGGTGTGCTGGGATGAAGTCCTACCCACTCACAAGAGCTGATGGTTAAAATTTCAATAATTTGGCAGGATCCCAGGGGAGACGCTGGGTGTTGCGAATGGTTAACACACCCAGTCACTGACTGAAAGGTTGGAAGTTTGAGTCCACCTAGAGGTGCCTCAGAAGAAAGACCTGGCAATCTGCTTCCGAGATCTGAGCCATTGAAAACCCCATGGAGTACAGTTCTGACACATATTGGGGCACCGTGAGTCAGAACCAACTAGCCAGCAACTGGTCAACTGATCAAGATCCCAGGTAGGGCATTAGAAATTTGCATTTCAAATACATTCCCAGGTGATGCGGTTGGTGCTGGTCAGTGGCCACACTTTTAAGAACCACTGTTATACATCAAAGGAGCTCTGGTGGCATAGTGCCTAAGGCATTTGACTGCTAACCAGAAGGTTGGTGGTTCAAACCCACCAGCCACTCCACGAAAGGAAGACTGGGCAATCTACTTCTGTAAAAATTTACCACCTCAGAAACCCAAAGGGGGTCGCTATGAGTCATCATCAACTCAATGGTAGTGAGTTTGGTTTTTGAATTCTACATCATTGTCTATAGTCACTTCTCACTGGAAGTGGGATTAGGCCACTCAGAGTTCCACTGAGAATGGAACACCTGTTATGTGACACCAGGAGTACATCATGGGGCCAGGGTCCCTTGGTACGGTGGCAAAGGTCAGAGAGGAAGAGGAAGATAGCACACTGCCAGTTTCATCTCCTATCTTTAAAGCAAGGTTTCCTTGCTCAAAGGGTCAGAATTCAAGGGTTTGTTAATTAATCATGGAAAAAGAAGTCACTGATTTCTACCTGGTCATTCATATAAATCCAGAGTGAGGAGGTCAACTTCACAGGTCCTACAATGGCCTGGCAACAGCATGGATGACCATCTCCTGCCAAGTGAGGACCAGACTTGAAGCTTGATCCTTAGGAGGCCTCAGGGAGTGTCTGCAGAGTGGAAGACCTGGACCAAGATGAACTCATTGCTTTGCTATTCCCTTGAGGCAGAAAGCCACCTTCTTCCCACTTAGCATCCTGCCCAAATCCAGAGCTTCTGTAATCTGATCAGTGTAGGATTAACCAGGAAGCATAGTATGCATCAGTTTACAGTAGCGAGGTATGCATGGGCTTAATTGTGCTTACTTACTAATCTGTAGTGAACAATTTCACCTGGATTTTATCTGTAGTAAATAATTTCACTACCCATTAGTAAGTAAGCACAAATAAGCCCATGAGTACCTTGCTTCTTGGGTGTCTGGCCCTGAGATCACTGGCACAGCTGCGTGAGAAGAGCCTGGAGCTTCTCTGGGTTGAGAAGGAACTTCTCTGGGAGGGGCAGCAGCACGGCAGGACTGCATTTTTGCTGGGGCAGTGAATTCTCTGTTTTCTTGTTATAACTTCTTTAGCTAGCCCCAGATGAGTCACCCATCACCCAAGGGCATACTGTTAGTCTGCAGGGACGCTGGCAGGTTGTCCTCTTGTCAGATGCCAGAATAAGAGCCTGGCACTGAGTGCCTTGGGCCTCACTGCCTCATACAGATGAAAAGAGTTTATAGGATTGAGAGTAGGACCAGAATTCAGGATGCTGAAGACAACCTGGGCTTTAGGGGAAAACTCCCACCCCTCCAGCCCTACTGCCCCAGCATGGGGTTGAGAGGAAACGCTTCGGGCTCCAACTGGGAGCAAAAGCCACTGAAGCCTCAAGCCCTATCAAAAGAAGCCTTAGGAAGAAAGGAGTAGCATGAACCAAGGAGGCAGTTAGAAAGCAAAAGTTAGAACCCCAATCAGGCTCCCAACTAAGGTCCGGTAAGTGGGTTTGAGGGCCAAAGTAGAGTGCTCACCTATGAGGGTGTCATCCCCATTGCTGGACATTATTCTGAAGCTAAGAGGTTCAGGTGGACTTAAATTAGAACTTATCTTCCGCTTCTCTCTCTTCCTCTCAGGTGAACACTACTTCCACGCACTTGGTTAGTCTTCATAGACTCCTTGCTTCCTGTATCCCCCGCCCCTTACCTTCTAGATATCTTTAAAACTCATCTTCCTTTTCATACTCATTGCCAGGCCATACTTTGGGCTTATGTTATTTCTGACTCATAGCCTCTTAATTAGTCTTCAGACCTCCTACCTTGCTCCTTTCCAAACTATCCACAGAATGATCTTTCAACACATATATTGGATAATGTCCCTGGCTCAAAATTCTTCTTCATGCCAGGATAAACTCTAAACGCAATATGTTGCTTTTACAGTTGGTGCCCAGGAAGACATATGCTTCAGTCCAAGTTTAAGTTCTTATTCAAACATTTCCATTCCCAGGGGTCTGCTTTTGACATTCTTTTTGGATCTAGAAGTAATGGTTCAGAATCATTCATAGTTCATAGTGTTCTTTAGTTTTTGAGACCTGAATCTGGACTTTTTTGACTGATTCTTTGGTTTGTACACTGTCCTCAGCCACGTGTAAAATGTTAGAAAATATTTACTATTATTATTTATTCTCTTGGAGCTCTGGTGGCATACTGGGAAAGGCAGTTGGCTGCGAACCAGAAGGTCGGCAGTTCAAACCTACCAGCTACTCTGTGGGAGGAAGATGAGGCAATCTACTTCTCTAAAACTTGACAGCCTTGGAAATGCAATGGGAGTCACTAAGAGTTGGAATCAATTAGATGGCAGTGGGTTTGGTTTTGGATGATGATAGCCATGGTGAGAGCCAGGATATCCTATATTATTCTGGTGACAGCTCCTTAGATTCAAGCCAGCTTCTGGTGGATGATCATAATGTTCTGGACAAATTTCTTCCAAAGCATAATTGTTTGGAAGTTTATTTACACACTCATACCCAACAATCCAGATTTGCTTACTATCTCTTGTGCTGTTGCTTTGGCTTTGCTTATATACACACACACAAAAAAAAAACTGTTGGAAATGTGGCAGACAGTCTGGCAGTCTGGTGAGTTTTTAGGACTTACTTCAGGCTTGGTTAATGAATCATATATACTTTGGTTGTATCAGCCACAGAGTCACATCAATGACCATTTGGAGGAGCTCAGGTACATGTTGCATTCCTAAAATAAACCTGACCCCTGAGATTTGATCTGAAAAGTATTGCAGGAATATATAAATATTTTATAGAAGAATCCTGATCAACAGGGGGAAATGCAGAACAGAATTTCAAATTCTCATGGACTTTCTGGAGCCATGGAGGCAAGATGAACCCTTGAAGCAATTGCTCTGAGAAAATCTTTAAATCTTAAACTAAAAATATCCCCTGAAGTCTTCATAAAACCAAACAACAGTTTAGGTTAACAAGTAAACATTGTTTTCCTTGAGCACTGTGCTCTTCCCAGATCTATCTATACAGGATCAGCTTGACAACAGCAACTTGAAAGTTTAGATAGGAACTGTAGAGGGCAGTGAGTTTATGTTAATGAGGTAAGAACAGTTCCAAAAAAGAGGATGAGCGTGGTTGTACAGCTCGAAGAATGTAATCAATGTCACTGAATTGTACATGTAGAAACTGTTGAAGTAGTGTATGTGTTGCTGTGTATATTTTCCACAGCAACCAAATAAATAAAATGTATGATTAAAAAAACTCACTTTCATGTTTTATTTCACTCACCTCTCCATTATTTCACTCCATTTCCTTTGTCAGTGGATCTGCTTCAAAACATCAGCTTCTAAAAAGGGAAAAGAAAACACAGATGTAAAAACTGTAATAGAGCATTAACCTACAGGTAAAATCTTTTAGAGGGGAACTCCAAATGAATGGTCTTCATTTTCTTTTTGAACTGAAATTTCATCATCAAATCAGCTATGACTTGAAATATGTAGACTAGGAACATTTTTATCATCAAAGTCTTTGCTCTTCAGTACTTGAAAGAGGTCCTTTGCAGCAGATTTGCCCAATGCTATATGACATCTGATATCTTGACTGCTGCTTCCATTGGTGTTGATTGTAGAATCAAGAAATATGAAGTCTTTGACAACTTCAGTCTTTTCTCCATTTATTATGATGCTGCTTATTGGTCCCATTGTGAGGATTTTTGCTGTCTTTATATTGAGGTGTAATCCATACTGCAGGCTGTAGTCTTCAATCTTCATCAGTAAGTGTTTCAAGTCATCCTAACTTTTAGCGAGCAAAGTTGTGTCGTCTGTATAACGTAGGTTGTTAATGAGTCTTTGTCCAATCCTTATGCCATGTTCTTCTTCACATAGTCCAGCTTCTTGGATTATTTGTTCAGCATACAGATTGATTAAGTATGGTGAAAGCATACCACCCTGACTCACTCCCTTCCTGATTTTAAACCATGCAGTGTCCCCTTAGGAGCTCTGGTGGGATAGTGCATAAGGCATTTGACTGCTAACCAGCAGGCTGGTGGTTCAAACCCACCAGGCACTCCTCGGAAGGAAGGTTGGGCAATCTACTTCTGTAGTGATACCGCCTCAAAAACCCAAGGAGGGGTCGCTATGAGTCAGGTCTGATTCAATGGCACATAACAACAACAACAGTGTCCCCTTGTTCCGTTCAAATGACAGCCTCCTGGTCTATGTACAGGTTCCTTATGAGCACAATTATGTGTTCTGGAATTCCCATTCTTCTCAATGTTTTCCATAATTTGTTATGATCCACACAATTGAATGCTTTTGCATAGTCAATAAAATACAAGTAAACATCTTTCTGGTATTCTTTGCTTTGAGCCAAGATCCATCTGACATCAGCAATGATATCCCTCATTCCATGTCCTTTTCTGAATCCAGCTTGCATTTCTGGAAGTTCTCTGTCAATATACTGCTGTAATCGTTTTTGAATTATCTTCAATAAGATTTTATTTGTGTGTGATATTAATGATATTGCATGCAAATAAAATGATATCCACATTCTTTGGGATCACCTTTCTTTGGAATGGATACAAATACGGATCTTTTCCAGTCAGTTGGCCAGGTAGCTGTCTTCCAAATCTGGCGTAGCTGAGTGAGTGCCTCTAGTGCGGCATCCATTTGTTGAAACATCTCAGTGGGTATCCCGTCAGTTCCTGGAGCCTTCTTTGTTGCCATTTCCCTCAGTGCAGCTTCGACTTCTTCCTTAAATACCATTGGTTCTTGATCATATGCCACCTCCTGAAATGCATGCACATCAACCAATTCTTTTTGGTAAAGTGACTGTATTCCTTCCCTCTTCTTTTGATGTTTCCTGCATCATTCAATATACTGCCCATAGAATCTTTCAGTACTGCAACTCGAAGCTTCAATTTCCTCTTCAGTTCTTTCAGCTTGAGAAATGCTGAGCGTGTTCTATCCTTTTGGCTTTCCAACTCCATGTCTTTGGACATTTCATTATAATAATTGACTTTGTCTTCTTGAGCTGCTCTTTTAAATCTTCTGCTTAGCTCTTTTATGTTGTCGTTTCTTCCATTTGCTTTAGCCTACTCTCCACTCAAAGGCAAGTTTCAGAGTCTTTTCTGATGTCCATTTTGATCTTTTCTTCCTTTCCTGTCTTTTTAATGACCTTTTGCTTTCTTTATTGATGATGGTCTTAATGTCATCCCACAATCCCTCTGGTTTGTGGTCATTGGTGTTCAGTGCATCAAATCTATTCTTTAAATGGTCTCTAAATTCAGGAGGGATATAATTAAGGTCATATTTTGGCTCTTGTGGACTTGTTTTAATTGTCTTCAACTTCAACTTGAACTTGCAAATGAGCAGTTGATGGTCTGTTCCACAATCAGCTCCTGGCCTTGTTTTGGCTGAAGATACTGAGCTTCTCCACCGCCTCTTGTCACAGATGTAGTCAATCTGATCCTGTGCACTCCATCTGATGAAGTCCACATGTATAGTTGCCGTTTGTGTTGTTAAAAAAAGGTATTTGTAATTAATAAGTCATTGGTCTTGCAAAATTTTGTCATGTGATCTCCAGCATTATTTATGTCACCAAGGCCAAATTTTCCAACTACCAGTGATTCTTCTTTGTTTACAACATTTGCATTCCAGTCACCAGTGATAATCAGCACATCCTGATTGCATGTTTGGTCAATTTCAGACTGCAGAAGTTGGTAAAAATCTTCAATATCCTCATCTTTGGCTTTGGTGGTTGGTGCGTAAATTTAAATAATACTAGTATTAACTGGCTTTCCTTGTAGGCATATGGATATTGTCCTATCACTGACAGCATTGTACTTCAGGATAGATCTTGAAACATTCTTTGTGATGATGAATGCCACACCATTCCTCTTCAGTTTGTCATTCCCAGCATAGTAGAGCATATGGTTATATGCTCAAACTCTCACTTTCCCAGGCGCCAGATGCTGGTTTGGAGCATATGATTCAAAATGGCCAAAACCAATCCATTTCAGTTCACTAATGCCTAGGATATCAATCTTTATGCATTCCATTTCATTTTTGACAACTTCCAATTTTCCTAGATTCATACTTCGTACATTCCGTGTTCCGATTATCAGTGGATGTTTGCAGCTTTACCAAAGCTTTACCCTCTACTTTACCAAACATGATATCCTTCTCCAGGAACCAGTCATTTCTGACAAGATGACCAAAGTAGGTAAGATAAAGTCTGGCCATTCTCACTTCTAAGGAGCATTCCAGCTGCACTTCCTCCAAGACAGATTTGTTCATTCTTCTGGCAGTCCATGGCATTTTCAGTATTCTTTGCAACACCACAATTCAAATGCATCAATTCTTCTGCAGTCTTCCTTATTCATTGTCCAGCTCTCACAAGCATATGTGTCTATTGAAAAAGACCATGGTTTGGGCTGGGTGCACCTTAGTCATCAAAGTGACATTTTTGCTCTTTAGCACTTCAAAGAGGTGCTTTGCAGCAGATTTGCCCAGTGCAATACGTCCTCTGATGACTGTTTCTTCCATGGGCATTGATTGTCGATCCAAATAAAATGAAATCTCTGACAACTTCAATCTTTTCTTCATTTATTATGATGTTGCTTATTGATCCAGTTGTGAGGATTTTTGTTTTCTTAGATATACTTCTAGATACATACAAATTTCCTCAATTTTTTTTCAATGACCAGATTGTATTCTAATAAATGGATGTATCACAATTTAATCACCCTCACTGATACACAATTAGTTTTCTAGTCTTTTTCTAACTTCACCAGTGTAGCAATAAATATCTGTACAGATGTGTGTTTATGCACGTGTGCTAGCATACCTGAAGGGCAAGGTACTTGTGGTTTCTGTGTTTTATAGGACATATACATCTTAGAATAGAATCTCCCAAGAGGAAAACTGTGTAATATGTATCTTTGGTACAATGTCAGGTATGCTGTGGCTCCTTAATATATATTTTAAAACAACAATAATTTTCAGGATAGCCAGCCTATTCAGGTAACATAACTAGCTAAACACCAGTAGGGAGAATCTCTTTAAGTGGGTCTCTTGTCCTACCATAGGCAGAGAGAGTACTTTCCAGAGGCCGAAGGATATTGGCTATTCTTTATAGAAAGTCAAATGGGTCTCCTTGGACTTCTTCTTGTAACAAACACCCACTAGAATTAGGATTTTGGAATCATTTCCATTGCAAATCCCCTCTTTCCACACCCCTTTAAGAAGCAGCTGCGATATTTGGCTTCCAACCAAGGCCTGCTGCACCAACAATTCTCTAAATTTTATTTATATTTCATGTGCAGTATGCTCAAACTCTCACTTTCCCAGGCGCCAGATGCTGGTTTGGACACACTCCAGTGGAAAGTACTTTCCTATAAAATAATAACAGTAAAATACTAACAAACTGCTTCTTTATATCAGACTTGCACCTACTATACCAAAGCAAGCACTCTAATAATGACTACACTGTTTTCCCAAATTTGCATTTCCCTAACTCCCTCTTCATTGACCTCTCCTCCCAGTATCTTGTCCTTTGGCTTCCATAGGATACAAATGCTTAGAGTCCTCTATGTTTCTTCAGTGTTTACTTGAAAACTCTGGAGTGTAGGAATCTCTCTGCTTAATTTGGTGCAAATAGCTAACATGCTGGACTGCTGACCACAGGGTTAGAACTTTGAGTCTGCCCAGAGGTGCCTTGGAAGAAAGGCTTGGCGATCTACTTCCAAAAATGAGCCAGTGAAAACCCTTTGGAACACAATGGTCTGATCTGCAGCTGGTCATGGGGCTGGTACAGGACTGGGCAGCTTTTGTTCCGTTGTACATGGGGCTGCACGTTGTGGCTGATTGGGTGGCTAACAACAATAACAACATAACATAACCCACTCGGGTGTTTCAAACAGGATTTGGATGAGAGGTTAGAGCATTTTAGCCTAGTGGTAGTATTTTAAAAAGATATTTTATCATTTAATATGTTACGTTAGGAGCTTTAACATGTTTTCAAGTGATGCTTTCTCTATGTTTTATGACAATACCCTTCCTGCCGTGGCACAGAATTTGGGCATGACACTCTCCTTCGGAATGCATATGGAATCTTCATGCTGTTCTGTCTCTGTGATAGGATTTTGCCTGCTTAAAGGCAGTCCTCAATCCAGGGACCCTACTTGTGAAATCAGCTACAACATTCTAAGAAAATCCTAAGAAAGTGCAAATAATTTGTAGGGTTGCCAATCCGCTTTTGGCTTCCACTTGCTCGTGTTTCATTGGTTTATGCGGTAACTTTTCAGTGAGCTGAGAACCAGTACGATTCCGTGTTCTCCCCTAGAAACTTTGAGGTAACTTTAGGCCTGGAAGTTCGTGTTTGTGCCAAAAGCTTGCGGTTATGTTCTGGGGTTTAAATTAACTCTGGTAATTTATGATTTTTTTTTGAAGAAAAAATTTTCAGCTTGGCTCGCCAGTATCTCTATCCACATACTGGGTATAGTAGACCTCGTTTTCTTTTTTAACTCTTTCCATTAGAGGGCGGTAGATGCCCAAGAAATCATTCCAAAGGAGCGGTGGTGGTCGCAGAAATCTTTTTTTTTTTTCGCTTTCACAGATTTTTGGTAGCTCAGCTGATCCCCCCCAAAACCTCTATTCCGGGTGGGCGTGGTGTACATTTTGTTTTCGAGAGTAGGGGGTGGGGCGCGGAAGGTTGGCCACAGACCACCTGTTAAACTCAGAATCTCCTTAAGCGTCGGATAGCTTCTTGCCAACTGGCAAAAAAAAACCAATAGTATCGAAGGAAGAAGTCCAAGCTGCACTGAAGGAATTGGCAAAAAAAAAAAAAAAAAAAAAAAATCCCCAGAATTTTTGTCAACTACCAACAGACTTAATGTAAGCTGTATAGCCGACTCAGGAGGGCAGCCAGCACTGACTTAGAGATGCGGCAGCATCTGCTGCATTGCATACTTTTGTTGAGATGGAAGAAGGCCACTCGCTGGTGGGGAATGGCCGCTGCGACCTGGGAACTGAAATCTTGCCCAGCGACTTGAAATCAATCCCCAAGTATTGAATCGCTCTTGCGTACTGTGCACCTTACCAGAAGCTACACTGGAAATATAAGAGGTGACGCCCTCCAAACGCTTATAATTGTTGTTGTTATGTGCCGTGGGACCCGACTCATAGCGACCCCTCTTTGGATTTCCGAGGCAGTATCACTACGGAAGTAGATTGCCCCATCTTCTTTCCAAGGAGTGGCTGGTGGGTTTGAACCGCCAGCCTTCTGGTTAGCAGTCAAGTGCCTTAGGCACTACGCTACCAGAGCTCCCAATGCTTATAATAGGGAGCACAAAACACACAAGACCATTAACTGCCAAGCAAGACCTTGCCTGGTATCATTGTGTGGCGAAGACAGTAAGTGCCATAAGCATTCAAAGAGAGAGGTCAGCTGGGTGCGCACAGCGAGCCCTCCTTGGGTTTCCGAGGCGGTATCACTACTGAAGTAGATTGCCCCACCTTCCTTCCAAGGAGTGGCTGGTGGGTTTGAACCGCCAACCTTCTGGTTAGCAATCGAATGCCCTAGGCACTATGCTAACAGAGCTTCTTGCCTAAAGGTTAGGCTTTGAGTAAGGAGAGAGAGAGAAGAGGAGAAAGAGGGGATAGAACAAGAAGGGGCGGGAGTGTAAGGGAAAATCTTTGCAGAAGTCTGGAGAAATGGAATTGAGAGTGCGGGAGGGGAGAGGAAATGGGCGGGGAGGTGGCAGCATCAGCAAGCGCTGGTTCGGTGGACCCTTCTCCTTTCTTTACTTAGGCCCCAGCATCCTTGTTAGGGTGGAGCGTGTCGGGTCACATTTCTCCTAAGGGCTGTTTACTGCGCATCTTGCCCACGGTCTGCGCCCCAGCGCGCATTACTCTGGACAGTGCCCAGGCGGACAGCGCGGGCATCCGCTGGGCGAACCCGGACGGCCACGGAGGGGGCGTGGCGCGGGCGGATCTAGGGGGCGTGGCGAGGGCGGGCCCGGTGTGGGCGGGGCTCTCCTCTCACCCGCGCCCGCAGCCGCCGACACCTCCGCCCGCCTCGCGGACCGAGGGAGCGGGGTCGCCTCCGCCTGCCCGCCCGCGTGCCGGGGCTGCGGTGGGCAAGGATGTCGGGCTTCCTGGAGGAGCTGCTCGGCGAAAAGCTGGTGACGGGCGGCGGCGAGGAGGTGGACGTGCACTCGCTGGGCGCCCGCGGCATCTCGCTGCTCGGGCTCTACTTCGGCTGCAGCCTGAGCGCCCCCTGCGCGCAGCTCAGCGCCAGCCTGGCCGCCTTCTACGGCCGCCTGAGGGGGGACGCGGCGGCTG
>NW_006921629.1:9178778-9191960 GCF_000298275.1 Orycteropus afer afer
CGGGGCGGCCGCGGAGCCCGAGCCGCGGCGCCGCCTGGAGATCGTCTTCGTGTCCTCGGACCAGGACCAGCGCCAGTGGCAGGACTTCGTGCGGGACATGCCGTGGCTGGTGCTGCCGTACAAGGAGAAACACAGGAAGGTGAGCAGTGCGGGCCTCAAAGGCGCCCCTGGCCTCCATGCGCAGCCCGCGCGTTCCCCGGGGCCCGATCCTCGCCGCTCCCGGCCCGCCGCTCCCGCTGCTCCCTGTCCCCCTTCTCCATCTTTGCTCGCTCTCCCCCTCCAGTCCCTCCGTGTCTTCCTTCCTCTCTGTGCTCACACCTCTTAACTCCGTCGGTGTGGGGCTCCGGGACGCGGCAACTCCCGCGGTGCCAGTCCCAGGCTGCACCCGCGGTAGGAAGTTTGACACCCCTTGGCTTCCTTGACTCGAGCTTGTGTCCTGAGGGGTCGAGAGCCCTCCCGGGTGCTTGGCGCCCTGCTCTGGTGCCCATATATATGTTGGGAGCCTCGCGTAGGGGCTGGCTGCAATTCGGGGCCCCGACTCGGGAACCGCACCTCCCTCCCCCTACGGACGCCGCCCCGGGCCTTAGGTGCCAGGAGGAGCTACTTCCTCTCTTTAGCCACTTGACACCCTATGAATACCTGTCGTCTGTGGGGGAGGGCTCTAGCCCCCTACCCATAAGGCCCAAACCAGGAAGTTTCCTCCCCCACCTAACCCCCCAGAGAAACCTGCATTCCTGGGGCTGCTGCTCCCCTCCCCCTGTGAGCAGGGGGCTTGAGGGCTGAGTCTGCCCCGCGCCCTGGGGAGCCCACCACTGACCGTGGCTTTGGGCGAGAAGGGAGCGCTCCTCAATCGCCTCTTATTATCTCTCACACTCCCGTCCCCTGGCTGAATCGCCACCGGGGAGCTTTTAATTGTCTCACTGTCCAGCCCCTGATGCCTCGCAGCCGGAACAGCCCTGCCTTGCAGACCTCCTTTTAGCAGTGTGGGCCACTGTTGGCTTGGCATATTTAGAATCAGATGCTGAACTGATCCTATAGATCCAGATTGACTGGAAGAACAAGGATTTGGGGAAATTCTTACCTTGCTGTCAACTTTCCATTTCTTCCAGAAATGAAATTAATTATTTTGGGTGTCTGAGTATATCTGTTGGGATAAATATGTCCATTTCACGAAAACAAATTAAGGAAATTTGGTAATAAATGGAAATCGAAAAAGTTTTGGAGCACTCCTGCTTAAATTAATTAGTGTACCTGTTGCACCAGGTCACAATCCCTTCTCTTAGAATCTTAGTTTATGGAGGGGAGGGGAGGGGAGGGGATGGGAGGACTGTTGTGGGGGGTTTGGGTTCCTCGAGGGAGGATGCTAACGCATTCCATGTGTTTCTTTTATGTGTACAGTATTTTGTTGAGAATTCTAATTTAGATTTAGTGAGAGTAAAAAGCTTATACTGTGACCCCAAATGTCTCAAGTAGATCATCCGTTCCTAAGCTGTGTAAGGTACAGACTGGAGATTTAAAGTATGAAATACAGTTGAACAAATACAGTTTGTAAACTGAACTTTGAAGAAACATGGCCTCACTAACCACATTGAAACCAAAGTTGGCCTCTCAGCCACGTTGAAGGTTATTTTGTTCGTATTTGATTTGTATGATTGATAGGACATGAATATGCATCACCAGTACTTTTTGCTTTAAAATATTGGAATTTTTTCTTTCTCTTGGTGGCGGCTTTTTTGATCGTTTCTGGGAAAAACAATGATGGGGCAATCTACTTCCGTAGTGATACTGCCTCAGAAAGCCAAAGAGGGGTCGCTATGAGTCAGGTCTGACTAGACGGCAAACAATAACAACAACAACAATGTTCAGAAAATGATTTACTAAAAAATATTTTCAGTGTTATGTCAAGTTTCTGTTATAGACCAAAGACTGACTGTTTAAAATAATGCCCTTGTTAGACAAAATAAGTGATTTCTAGATTTTGAAAACATATTAATGATGGTAAAATGTCACAGACCTAAGGCTATTGTTTGTGCTTTTCACAGTGGGAGAGAGAGAGTTGCTGGATAATGAAAATATGGAGCAAACTGAGATGTTTTGCAAATGTTTAAAACTCTTTTCTTTGAAAAAGGAGGGTATTTGATAGACTTGGGCCATGCCTGGATCCCTGGATTCTGACCCTTTTTTTTTCTTGCACATTAAACAGTGTTCTGTGGCCCTAGCCTGGGCCTGGACCTAATTCCACCAGGATGAGAGTCTCCAGGACACAAGACAAACTTTCATTATAAAAATACAGTACAGATGCTGCACATGTTTAAACAATAGCACTTTTGCATCTTAAAAATGATTTTTTGTTCAGACTTTTTCTGACTCACATCCTATATAGTTCACATTGTTCTCAAAACCAATCCCGTTTCTGAGGTGGTGATATCTGTTCCTTCACGTTCATGAACAGGCCACTCGAGATACCGTGCCAGAAACCATCTCATTGGTGGTGAGACAGCACGTAAAAAAGACCCTAACTGTTGTTTCTTATGGAGAACACATTCTTGGGAATTATAAAAGTTACTCACTTTGAAAGGAATTATTTTCTCCCTTGAAGTCAAGCAAATCTAGGACAGATTCCTTCTCTGTGACTTTGACTTATTGTCACTCCTGTTTGAAATTGGGGTACTTGCGCATTTGGGAGTTCTGACGGTCTGTAAGCTTGTGGTGCTAATTCTGCCCAGTTGCCATGGAGTTGATTCCAATGAAGTTGATTCCAACTCATGGCAACCTTATGTGTGTAAGACTCAACTGTGCTTCATAGGAATTTCAGTGGCTGATTTTTCAGAAGTGCATCACGAGGCTTTTCTTCCCAGGCACTCAGGGTAGACTGGAACCGCCAACCTTCCAGTTAGCTACAGAGCACATTAACCCCTTACACTACCCATGGATTCTGATTCCATTGTAAGAACAGTGGCATGCGCAGTACAAGGTGGTTGGATGAGTGGACTCTTAACTCTGGCTAATGGGCACTCTATCTGGGTTGTTTCACCAACTACAAAAAATAGCTCTAAAGTTGGGGATTTTGTTTTACATTGAAGAGAAACCAAAGTTCCAGACTACTAATTTTGTTTTAAGTTCTCATTAACATTTGTTCTTCAAAATCACTCGTATACTTCTTTCCCATCGGGATAACAAAGGATTATGGTTCTAATTACTTATTGGCTGGCATTTCTCTAAAGAAAATTGAAAAATTATGGTGGGAAAAGAAAATGCCATGTGGTATTTCTTTTTCTTTTTCCTACTTTTATTAATTTCCCCTTAATGTAGTAAGAAAGTCTGGAGAAGACCATATGCCTTAAGCCTATGTTCTTGCCTGGCTCTTCTCACCTTGATTGGTGCTGTGAGAAAACACCAAATAAAAAGATTCCAACAACTTTTTTTTTGTGTTTGTGTATGTGTGTGTTTAATTCCTTTTTGGAAGGTTGTCCTGTTTCTACTTGTACTGGTAGATGCAAAAGTAATTGAAGCTTCAGTGTTTGGACTTCCCAAACCCATGCATATTATGTAGCTGTATAGAAATTGTAATTAGATGATAATAGAACTTTGAGTGTGTTTATAAAAAGCAGTTTTGTCAGGAACCCTGCAATCCTAAAGTTAAGGCAGTTGGACTTGTTTTAAGTATTTATTTATTTATTTTTGGTAGACGTTTTCCAGATTTCTGAAAAGATGACTTGTTGGAACGTCGGAAAAAGACTTTTAGGTCTCTCCTTTTAGATTTGTAAAAGTTACTCAGCTTACAAAACTGGAGAATCAGGTCTCCTGGGTCCATGTCCACATGGTAGAAGTGAGCACTGGTTTGAGTATAGGAAAACGTTTGGTCAGTGTGGGTGTGCTGACCTCAAGGGGTACAGAATTGCTGGCCTCTTTCTCTCTCGGGACAGGTTTGTTGGGTTCTGACTTGGTCCCAGAAATCCCTCCCCACCCCCACTCAACAGAAACCAAACCAAAAAACCAAACTCACTGCCATTGAGTCAATTTCGACTCATAGTGACCCCTCCTTGGGTTTCCAAGCAGTATCTCTACAGATGTAGATGGCCCAGTCTTCCTTCTGAAGAATGGCTGGTGCGTTTGAACTTCCTGTCTTCTGGTTAGCAGTCAGATGCCTTAGGCACTACACTACCAGAGCTTGACAGAAAGGGGATGAGAAAGTCTGGGTGGGCAAGGTACAGAGTCAGGGCGCTTTGGTCTGACTGCTCCAGCCAGGGGCAGTGGGCCGGCCCATTCTCCTGCTGTCCTGTGATGAGTAGCTTGCTGTGGCTGCTCTGGGTGATTTCAGGAGGCTTGGTCTACAACATACCTGAATCCCTTCAGCTCTTTGGATGGGGTAAGATTTAGTATCAACCCAAACAGCATTATGCAGTCTTATGTCTTCTTCCCTCCCACCTCTTCCTCCCTCAACTCTTAGCCACCGAGAGAACAATTTCTAGGACCTGATAGATCACTAAGGAGTCCTGGTGGTGCAGTGGTTAAATTGCTTGGCAGCTAACCAAAAGGGCAGTGGTTCGAACCCACTAGCTACTCCGCAGGAGAAAGATGTCGCAGTCTGCTTCACAGACTACTCTGTCCAATAGGGTCTCTATGAGTCGCAGCTGACTCCATGGTAGTGGGTTTTTTTTTTTCTTTTCCTTCTTTGGTTTTTAAGGGTCTGGACCAATCAGGATAGGCTTGCATTGATGACTATGTTTCCAAGTCTGGGACCACTCTGATAAGAAACAGTCCAACTAAGGTAATAAGAGTAATTTTCCTTGTTTTGTTATTTGTAATGTATTTTTTAATCGCATTTTTCTTCTTCGCATGATGAAACAGTCTAGTCTAGTGGCTAAAAATACGGTCTTTTTGTTCCTCTGCCTAAGTTTGGATCCTAGCTCTGTCACTTATTAGCTATGTGATCTTGAGCAAGTAGCTCTGCATATCTGTAACTCAGGTTCCTCATCTGTAAAATGCAGATGAAAATGTTGTTGTTGCATGTCATCAAATTGATTCTGACTCATAACAATGCTATATGATAGAATAGAACTGCCCCATAAGGTTTCCTAAGCTGTAATCTTTATGGGAGCAGATCACCAGGTTTTTTTTTTTCCACAGAGCAGCTAGTTGGTTCAAGCTACCAACCTTTGAGTTAGCAGCTGAGTGCTTAACCAGTGTGTCACAAGGACATAAGGGCTCTTGGAGATGATGATAGCACCTACATTATAGGTTTATTGTAAAGATTACATGAGATAATATGCATGTATAGGGAACCAGAGGCCAACTCAGTTACAGCTGCCCGACAGCAGCAGACTTCGGAACGTCCCTGAGTGTTTTCATTGGTCAGCTCCTCACTGAAAGGTTGGAGGTTCAGTCCACTCTGTGGTACCTCAGAAGAAAGACCTGGTGACCTACTTCTGTAAAATCAGCCATCGAGAGAACCCTGTGGAGCACAGTTCTCTGACACGCGTGGGGTCACCATGAGTTCGAGTCGACTCAATGGCAGCTGGTAGAGTTTAGAACAGCGCCTGCCTGGCTGTGCTCACTAAATGCTAGGTAGCTGCTGCTATTGTTGTTAGGTGCCACTGAGTCGGCTCCAACTCATAGCAACCCTGTGTACAACAGAATGAAACGCTGTCCGGTCCTACACCAGCCTCAATCCTTGCTGTACCTGAGCCCATCGTTACAGCCACCGTGTCTAAAAATATGTAGCTATTGTTATTTGTTAATAAATTCTTACCAAATTTAGTAATCCATTTCACAGTTTGAGCCTTTGGCATACATCTGTGAAACAGATATGAGGGTTTTTTTTTTTTTTTTCCTAACCTTTTCAAACAAAATACTTTTTACAAGCGTATCAGATAATATAGTGGAGTTGAAAGGGTTACCCTAGAAGAAATAATAATTTGAGGAGAAATAACAATAAAAGCAAAGGAATACAAAATAATTCTAATCCATAATATTCTGGGATATTTACAAAGCTCCATATTTATATTTGCCCGTGAAACTCGACACTGGTGATCAGTGAAGTCTGTTGTGTTGTTGTTACGTGCTGTCCAGTCGGCCCCAACTCATAGCGACCCCTCCTTGGGTTTCTGAGGCGGTATCAGTACGGAAGTAGATTGCCCAACCTTCCTTCCCAGGAGGGGGTGGTAGATATGAACCTCCAGCCTTCTGGTTGGCAGTCAGGTGCCTTAGGCACTATGCTACCAGAGTTCCTCAGTGAAGTCTATGTGTGACAAAGGCTAACAACGTTAAGATCGGGCACCCTTCTTGAGAGAGATGCATTATGTGTGTGGTATTCATTTTGTGGTTTGCCAAAGCTATTGAGCATGTCTTCCCCTGACCCTGGCTGGTTCTATCCCGGCAGCGTGGGGGTTGCTGGATTGTTGCTTTTCCACGTGGGAAAGGACAGAGCCTCTAGTAGTAGAAACCCTCCCCCAAACAGAACTGCCTCCCTTTGGAGCTCTGGAATGCTGTAGGATAGGTTTGCTCAGATATAAAGCCATTGTGGGTTTAATACTCCTTTCCCAGTTAGCAGCTCAGGCCTGATTCTGACTCGCTGTCCACAGCTCTTGCTAATTGATTTGCCTTCTGATATGGGTTGCAGTGTAAATCAGAGAGCAGAGGAAAGCAGGAAGTTTTGAGGTCAAACCAACCAAACAACCAACCAAACAACCCTATTGCTATTGAGTTGCTTTGACTCAGCAACCCTGTAGAACAGAATAGAACAGCCCCATAGGGTTGGCTGTGATCTTTTTGGAAGCAGACTGCCACTTCTTTCTTTTGAGGAGCAACTGATGAGTTTGAACTACTAACGTTCACTGCACCACCAGGGCTCCGTTTTTGAGATAAAAAACTTGTAGCTATTGAGTCAATTCCAGGTGATGTTAGATGCTGTTGAGTTAGTTCTGACTTATGGCGCCCCTAGGGAGCTCTGGTGGCGGTAGTGGATGTAGCACTTGACTGCTAACTGGGAGTTCTGCTGTTCAAACCTACCAGCTGCTCCGCGAAGGAAGGTGGGGCAATCTGGTTCCGTAAAGACTTACAGCCCGGGAAACCCGGTGAGGGTTGCTATGAGTCGGAAACGACTTGATGACAGTGAGTTACATATAGCTTTGCTGTGAATCTTCATGGCAGCAGGTCTGTTTGGGTTTTTGTACAACAGAATGAAATGCTGCTGGGTCGGGCGCCATCCTCAGAATTGTTGCTGTGTTTGAGCCTGTTGTTGGAGCCACTGTGTGATTCCATTTTGTTGAGAGTCTTTCTCTTTTTTGCTGTCGGTCCCTTTTACAAGCATGATGTCTTTCTCCAGGGATTGGTCCCTCCTGATAATGTGGCCAAAGAAGGTGAGATGAAGTCTCTCCACCCTCCCTTCTAAGGAGCATCCTGGCTGTCCTTCCTCCAAGGCAGATTTATTCATTCTTCTGGCAGTCCATGGTGTATTTAGTATTCTTCACCAACACCATAATTCAAATGCATCAGTTCTTTTTCTGTCTTCCTTATTCATTGTTTAGCTTTTTCTTTTTTGAAAATACCTTGCTTTACTTTAGGTCAGCTGCATCTTAGTCCTCATGCTTTTTAACACTTTAAAGAGGTCTTTTGCAGCAAATTTGCCAGTACAATATGTTGTTTGATTTCTTTTTTCATTTTTTAAATTGTTAGTCCTGACCACTGATTTACCTGGCACCTCTTAAATATTTCCCCATTCCCCCTAACCTGGCCTGGTTGGGAGGCAGGTGTATGGAGCACACAGGTCGCAGAGTCTAGGCCAGAGAACGCCTGCCTTGCCTTTTGTGTCTCTGGGTCCTTTGACTCTCCGCCTATTTCCTTCATCAAGATTGTTCTAACATTCAATGGACGTTTTTGTTTTGTTTTGTTTTTATGCTTAATTTCTTGACTGCTGCTTCTATGGGTGTTGATTGTGGATCCAAGTAAAATGAAATCTTTGACAACTTCAGTTATTTTCTCTATCATCTTGGTCAGGTTGGGAGGATTTTTGTTCGTGTTGAGGTGTAATCCATCCTGAAGGTTGTACGTAGTCTTTGGTCTTCATCTGGACGTGTTTAAAGTCTTCTTCACTTTCAGCAAACAAAGGTGTGTCATTTGCATATTGCCGGTTGTTAATGAGTCTTTTGATCCAGATTCTGCTTTCTTGTTCATGTGATCTGCATCGTAGTGAGCCTGCCCAAGGACAGAGAAGAACTGCCCCAGAGGGTTTCCAAAGCTGTACGTCTTTAAGAAGGAGACCACCGCATCTTTCTCCCACGGAATGATTGGTGAATTGCAACCACCGACCTTTTGGTTAGCAGCTGTGTGCTCAACGACTCACTTACTTTTATTTTATTTTTTTGTAGTTCGATTCATTGATTTAATTCTGCCCTTTTTTCCTACTCCTTTTGTATCACTCTTCCTTTTTGTGGGAGGCCTTGTTTTAGTATCTGTACAATTTGAGATAAAAGACTTTGGGTTATAATGCAGCAAGGGAAAATGACTCCTTTGGGAAATCATCCATATCCCCCACCCCCCATACTGCTTGTGGCTCCAGCTGGCCCTATTCTGAACTAGACTGGGCCCCTTACCTCATGATTTTGCTTCATGGGGTGAGTGGACACTAAACGATTTGTCATTGTTGATTCTGATTCATGGTGACCTCATATGTGTCAGAGTAGCAGTGTGCTTCACGGGATTTCCAGTGACTGATTTAGAAGTAGATCACTGGGCCGTTCTTTGAAGGTGCCACTAGGTGGGCTAAGGCTTCAGTTCACAGCTAGACATGTTAACTATCTGCACCACTCCAGAGTGGACAACTAAAAAAAACCATTGCCTTCTACAGCTTAAAAGTAGTGGGAGTGGGTGGTGGGCGGCCAAGTGTAGGTTTGGCATAGGATGTTTTCTTTCCTTGGATTCTGAATTCCCAGCGGTGTCCAGTGTCAACCTCTGGAGTGCTTAGTTTTCTCTATTTCATTAATTACCATTGTGTTTATTTAAAGTCACTCAAAGATATGGCTCTGAATTTAAAATCTTTTTGCGAGACCTGACTTTCGTGAAGCTCTTTCATACTGTTGCTTCATGTCTTGCCATTTTTAAAAGTAAATTAAGAGTTCTTGATTCCCAGTTGTACCCCTTACATCTAAATGGGCACCAGTTTGAGGCTTGTCAATTTGACTTCAATAGCTCTCAACTCTGTCCCTTTTTCCTCATCACTGGTTGAGCTCAGGTTTTACTTGGGCCACTGCCTACCAGTAGCCTTCTCCTGGGACCCCTGCTTTCAGTCCTGATCCCCTGAAATGGTTTCTCTGGACCAGAACTTCTCAAACTGTCTGTGGTTGAGGATCAGGTTTTTTTCTTTCTTTTTTTTCCCCCTTATTTCCAACCAGTCACACACTGATTTGTGGCTTTCCTATATATTAACTAGTATGTACCTTCAGCCATATGCAGCTTACCACGTGAGTTGAGAGAACACCAAACCAAACCAAACCTACTGCCACTGAGTCAATTCTGACTCATAGCAACCCCTGTTGGGTTTCTAAGTGTTTTGGTTCTCTGGTGCTGCTCTAACAAAAATACCACAAATGGACGGCTGTGACAAACAAGGGTTATTCTCTCACAGTTTAGGAGGTTAGAAGTCCGAGTTCCAAGTGCCAGCTCTAGGAGCTGGGTGAAAGCCCCTCAACTGTGGGCTTCAGCTCTGCCTCTTGCTCCTGGCCCACTGGAGCTGGAGGCTTCTCTTAACTCAGGCAGCTGCTGGCTGCTGAGGCTGACAAACCCAAGGTTGACAAGTAAAACGGCACAGTCCCAAGATTATTAAGCAACATAGCAGGCCACTAGTTCAAGTCCAGAAACAGTCCCAAGATTAGCAGACAACGTGGCAGGCTGCTGAATGAAGACTTGACTCCATGCAGGGTCCAAGCATGCCAAAAAGATCAGAGACCTTTCTCAAAGCTATCTTCTTATGGACTGGAAGCAGACCACATCCCCAAGGCAGCTACTCAGCCGCTCCAGTAGATTCCACCATGGGGTTGATTACCAGTCTCATCAGGGGGAATAAGTATATCCAGCTGCCCAGCTATTCAAAACCAGGCCCAGCCAAGTTAGCACACTACCTCAACTACCACACCAAGGCTGTAAATCGTTACGGTAGTAGATTGCCTCATCTTCCTCCCATGGAGCAGCTGGTGCGTTTGAACTACTGACCTTCTGGTTAACAGCCAAGTACCTTACTCACTACGCCACCACAGCTCCTTTGACAAAACACAGACTCATCTATATTCTGTTCAACAGGATGATCTCATTGACCTCAAGCTTGGCTGTTGCTGTGAAGTTGCTGCTGCCGTAAAGGTTTCTAAAATGCTTAACTTCCGATTTCTGTACTTCCTTTATTGTGGACCAGTAATAAACAACTCATGGACAGACACTGGCCTGCAGACCCCACCTTGAGCAGCACTGCTCTAGTCTGTTTCCAGAAAGCAATGACAAGTTCAAAAACACGGTTCGGATCATGTCATGCTCTTGCTTAAAATTCTTCAGTAGTTCTTCAGAGCCTTTGGGGTCAAGTGCATTGTCTCCAGCAATTCTCCAGGTTCATCTCATCTGTGCTGGCGAACTCTGTTGGATTTGCATTTCTGAGATGTCCTTTGTCTCTTTCGTCTTCCACCTGGCTGTGACTTCTAGATGTACCCTGGTGTCTCTGTCTTCCTCTACCGCCGAGATAGGATATTTCTCCTATGAGCTTCCACAGATCCTGTGCTTACTTCTATCCTCGTGCTTAGCCTTTTGTAATTTTTTTTTTTTTTTTGTCTTTTCCACTAGAATGTAAACTCCTTGAGGATAGGAACTAACCAACAGGCTGGTTGGAAGATGATCATGTTAAAGTTCTTGTTATGTGCCGTCGAGTTGGACCCGACTAATAGCAACCTCTCCTTGGGTTTCCAAGGCGGTTTCACTACGGAAGTAGATTGCCCAACTTCCTTCTGAGGATTGGCTGTTGGGTTTGAACCGCCAGCCTTCTGGTTAGCAGTCAAGTACGTGCCTTAAAAGGCACTATGCCACCAGAGCTCCCGTTAAAGTTTTTAGGATTAGATAATTTGATCGGGTTGTGACTTTCGTGCATTAAAAAAATGGTCATTTCCACATCATATGAGTTCTAATGTGGCATATTCCCTGTTACCTAACTTGATTTTAACATTTACTGTTATTATTAGAGTTGGGTCTTAATTGAACTATATAATTGTATATCCTCTATAAATTACATGGGTGTTTTTGTTTGGTTTTGTTTCTTAATTAGTATTTTAAGGAGCATTTAAATGAGCAAATCCATGTCCCCAGCTGGGAGAGTCTCACTTCTCATGCCAACACATTGCCCTGGAATTCTGTGCTCAAAAATAGGAAATGGTTTAACTTTCCGTTTTTGAAATGCCAAAAAATCTCAGTCCATTAAAATAGTCTCATATCTTCAGACCTATCACTCCACGCTTTTATATGTCATAAATACTGTTTCTCCAGCATCTTTCTTCCAAAGAACTCAAAATGTGTGCATGCATGTTACTTCTTCCAGCCACTCTTAATCCATAGATATTAAGCACTTTATAACTTTACAAATATGTTAGAATTGGAGAATTGAAACAAAGAAAACCGATGATTCGATCCAGGTCACCGTGTAGGATGAAAGAGCTGAGCTGAATTGTCTTATTTTCAGCTCTGTTCTTTCTGTTCATGAAATTATATCTTTTAAAATGGTCACATCGAACACCTTCCTCATAGGAGGAAAGAGCCGCAAGTTGTCTTTTCGACAAGTGGATTTTGGTATGGATTCACTCTAGGTATGCACAGAACACTGAAACAAGGTGGAGGTAGTTGAACTGCTTAACACGTTTGATACTGCTTGGAAGACAAGAGAGCCCAGACTTCTTTGCTGTCGCTGCCTTTCCGCGGTGGCGATTTCTAGGCGCCTTTTAATGATTTGGGCTTTTTCAGCCAGTAAAGTGCCCCCCAACTCCCCTTCATCCTATGCAAAGCCTACGGGCTGCTTTAGTGCTTTTGTTCAGAGACAAAATTGAACTTCAGGTATCCTGCTGAGATCCTAGGACTAAATCAGTCCTCCCTTTTATGAGGTTTTCAGAAAACACTGTTCCAACTTCCAGTGAAATCTCAAACATGTGCTTTCTGCTTTATGACAAGTAAGAAGTATAGTAATTGAAAGTTGCTTGAGTGCCGTTATTCTGGAGTGAAACCCTGTAATGGAAACTTTAGTTCTGTGGCATCTGTGATTAAAAGCAAACATAAATTTTCTGCTGCTTTCTGCCCATAACTCTTGGACCAGACATACAATGTATTTTTGTGTGAACTGCCTGTCAGAAAATCCTTCTTACAAAACAATTTGAGGCTTAAAGTTCAGCATTCCTTTCTATCACAGCTTTTGAGGGGGATACGTTTTGATGTAAATGCCAATTACAGGTAAATGCAAGTAATACTGCTTTGGTTAATGGTGCTTTTTATCTTGGATCTTTGCTGAATAGCTGTAAAACAGGGTGTGGTGAGTTTTGCTGTTCCAAGGATAGGGTTTCCTCTTGGTTCTCTTAGGAGAATTTTATCCAGATGAATAGGTTTCAGTTTTTTATTTGTCTCTTTTGGTCATTATCCCTGGGATAAAAATCTGAATGGATGTGGTCTGTTTAAAATCAGAAGACATTGCCTTTTGTCCCTTTAAACGTGATCAGACCGGGACAGTTGTCTTTTGATCGTGGTGGTTCCCAGCACAGCCGCCTCATCTGTTACTCATTTTTCAGAGTTTGAGGGGGAAATATAAAGATTGGGTCAAACAACATGCAATAGAGAAGAATCACAGTGTCACTCTCTGAGCACCAAGGGCTGTCAGTTTTGGGGATGCGCTTGACTGCAACTTAAATTATTGATACTCCATTTTCATAAGTGACAATTTAAAATACATTGCATAGTGAATGAGAAAATCCTGCCGTTGTCTTTTTCTGTTGATGTGACCATAGGGCAAGTTACTTAACTTCCTTGTCTCAGGTTTCCTGGTAATATGGGGATAATTGTGCTTACGTCTGGAGTCACTGGGGTGGGACAAGCAGTTAACAACTTAGCTGCTCACCAAAAAGTTGGAGGCTCAAGTCTACT
Source organism: Orycteropus afer afer (assembly GCF_000298275.1). Lineage (NCBI taxonomy): Eukaryota > Metazoa > Chordata > Mammalia > Tubulidentata > Orycteropodidae > Orycteropus > Orycteropus afer. The sequence goes on from NW_006921629.1 coordinate 9,191,931, forward strand.
CAGAGGTGTCTTGGAAGAAAGGTCTGGCAA
>NW_006921629.1:9192348-9193824 GCF_000298275.1 Orycteropus afer afer
GCTAACCAGAAGGCTGGTGGTTCAAACCTACCAGCCACTCCTTGGAAGGAAGGTTGGGCAATCTACTTCTGTAGTGATACTGCCTTGGAAACCCAAGGAGAGGTTACTGTGAGTTGGATCTGACTCGACGGCAATGAGTTTGATTTTTTTTTTTAGAGTGGCTTATCACATACTCATGTTTCTTTATACTCAAGTTTCTTTTCAGTTCCTTCCTAGGGCCACATGTCATTTGTTGATTTGCATATGAGTATACTTCTAGACCATCTCTCTGACTAATCCAGTGCTAAACTTTACAGAACGGATTCTGTTTTCGCTTTAGAGCCAGGAGAAGAGGATACGGAAGAGGCACTGATCTGTGCATACTTTCCCATCTGTTTGTTTATTCTGTAACTTTTTATTACGGAAAAACTTCAAACATCACACAGGTGGGGAAAATTACACAGTGAACTCCCATGTTCCCAGCATCCAGATACAGTAGTCATCATGGATACTTTTTGTTCACCTCCCCCGCCCCCAGGACTTTTTAGAAGCCAGTCCCAGACATCATATCATTTATTTCATAAACATAAAGTAACTCTGAAAGAGGAAGACTTTTATGAACTGCAATGTGAAATCATATCTGAAAAATTGATTAATTCCTTAATAGCAGCAAATGCCCAGTGAGTGTTCAGATTTCCCCAGGGGTCTAGTTTTTTTTTTTTTAAACGTTTGATTCTAAGTAAGATCTGTGTGTTATGTTTGGTAGCTGTGCCTTTTAAGTCTTTTTTTTTTTTTTAATCTGTAGTTTCCTTCCAATTTATTTGTTGTACCCTTTAATTTAAATTATCTGTCTCTGCATCTAACTCTTTGCCATCTTTCCAATATCTTCTTATCCCTGTTTTCCTCTTTTTTTTAGATTTGTAGACTAGTGACTCCTGGATTTGAAAGGGTCCTAGCCTCCTGTGGCTGAGAAGTCCAGGAGTAGGTTTTAGATACTGGTGTAGACCTCAGGACAGCTCGTCCTCCTCCGTCTCTGTGCTTTGCGCTTTCATCTCTTTGTGGGCCTTGACCTTTGATGGGCTTTCCTCATAGTGGCAGGAGGGCCACCAGCAGCTCTGGGTTTGCTTCTCGTTCTCCCAGAACCCCAGCAGAGGAAGCCAGCTTGGGACACATCCCCCTCCCAGAATTGGTCACCACGGCCAGGATGTGTAATATTCTCATTGGCCAAGTCTGAGTTACATGCACACCTGTGTAACCAGAGGGTGGGGTCATGAACAGGTAGAGCATTAGAGCATTGGGAAGGGGGGGACTCACCTAGGAAAAGCAGGGTGTATTACCAGGATGTGGAAGCTGGGAAAGAAGAACTGGGTGCCCACGGGAGTCATCGAGGCCAATCCTGTGATGGCATGCCCAGCAAGTGGGCATCCAGTCTCTCCTGGAGCATTTCTGGTAACCACAGTTCACTATATGCTGAGGAAGTACATTCTGACTTCAGCC
>NW_006921629.1:9194269-9261753 GCF_000298275.1 Orycteropus afer afer
TTTTAATGATTTTGAGTTTTGTTCTACATTGTTCTTCCACTCTGTCCAAGATCTCCTACATAAGTTCCCCTCTGAGTGGCTGTCAGTGGTAGCCAGGCACCATCTAGTTCTTCTGGTCCTTTGACCATTTCTTATATGACATAGGCTCAAGTTCTCTGGCTGCGGTACAATGAATTACTTAATGTGGCTCTTCCAGCCATGGCCTTTGTAACTCTCACCAGATGACTGAGTGGAATTATGCAAATGTAAGGCGCTTATGGCCCACCAAGGGAATTGGATAGCTTGCTAATAATATAAATAAGGTACATGGTACTCTTGTGGGGGTGGAACTGTTTAAATACAGTGTATGGACCCCGATTGTGAGGATTGGTCAGTTTTGGCATCTTGCTAGGCTTGAAATGAGCTCTCCCAGAGGTGGAAAAGAAGGATCTTACGACCATCCAGAAGGACAAGCCAGGAGTGGAGCACATTCTCGCACCCAAGACTCCTGCAGTGACGTGGCAGAGAGACGGCAGCAGCAGAGGCAGCAGGACTGAGAGACCTGTGAGAGATAGAGCGGAGGGCAGCTGAGTGCCTTTGGGTAGGAGGCCTGCTGGCGGAGTGCGATGCAGCTAGGTGTGCTGTTGCAGAGGCTAGGCTAAGAGACCAAGAGCCAAAGAGAGGTGTGTCAGAGGGCTTGGCTGAGGGGACGCTGCCCTGATTGAAGAATTGTATCCTGAGTGCATTCCTGAACCTGAATTGTAACCTGTTCCTTCCCTAATAAACCCCGTAATCTTAAGACTTGCCCGTGAGTTCTCTGTGGCCGTTGCAGAATTATTGAACCCAGCGGAGAAATAGTGAGTGCCATGGGAGGGATGGTTTGTGTCCAAATTGGTAAAAAGGTTGAAGGGTGGCGTGTGTCTGGCCTCATAGGGAAAGCCTTGGGCTGCTGATGGTGATTCTCTCTCTACTTTGTGAAGTTAGAGGTTAGAGGATGCTGCCTCCAAGTCCTTTTTGCACTGGCCATTCATTTCTGAGCCCTGTCCACATTTGCCTGGGACCACTCTTAAAACGGTAGTCCCCTCACCTGAACACACTACTCCAGTGTGGTCTGCCCCAACCACTAATGGTATGCTTAGCACCTCTCGGATTCTGGATGTCATTTTGTTTTACCTGATCATAGCCTAACATTGCACTCACTTTTCTGACAGTCACATCACACTCTGTTGACTCACTGACCAAAACTCCAAAGTCATTTTTTACCAGTCTTGTACCTGAACAAATGAGAACAGAGTCCAGAATCTTATATCTATTGTTTCTAAGAATCCATTTGTTTAGATTCGATTAGTTCTTGAATTCTGTTGAAAACTCCTTTGTATACTGATGAGGTCATCCCTGATAATCAGAGCTCCTTCCTAGCTTTGCATTATGATCCTTTCCGATCTTTATCCAGGCAGTTGGTAAAAATGTTGAACAGACTGAGTCCCAGGGCACACCACTAGAGACTTCCTCCAGTTAATAAACCAGTTGATTCCGACTCATGGCGACCCCATGTGTATCAGAGTAGAACTGTGCCCCTTAGAGTTTTCAGTGGCTGATATTTTGGAAGTAGACTGCCAGGCTTTTTTTCGAAGGCATCTCTGAGTGGACTCGAACCCCCAGCCTGTCAGTTAGCAGCCAAGTACATTAACCATTCGTACCACCCAGGTACTCCTTGTGGTTGGTAGTGGTCCATTAGTTACTTGTTCAATTTAAAATCTAGCCAATTTCAAGTTCTCTTTAATTCTATTACTATACAGCCCACAATTCTCTGTTCATTTACATGTTCATCATAGGGAACCGTAACATTTATCTTAGCAGATAATGTAGATATATGTCACTTCCCTGTCAAGGAAGGATAGTCTGAAGTGAACCCCATGCTTGCTCCTAATTGATTGCTTCTTTCCTCGGTGTGGTTTAATAACTAATAAGCTGTAGGATCTGGTTAAGGGTTGAGGTTCAAGTTCATGAACCTGTAATTTGCAGAATTTCCTCCTTTTTGTGCTTTTGGAAATCAACATTCTTTCCATTGGTTGGTTCTCAGTCAGGAAATCACTGGCAGTGGTTAGGTGATCTTATGGGCCCATTTGCTCCTTGGATGTAATTCCATACTTCAAAGAAAGAAAGTTGCTGTGTCAGTATCATGTTGGGCATGTGTGGATTGTTAGTCCATTTGTTTTCTGCAGAGGACTCTGCAAGGAATAGCTGTGGCCGTATACACGCTGACTGTCCGTGTGGAGTGGAGAGCACCCTGTTTGCTCGGAAGGCCCAGCTCCTGCTCCTTTTGAGGACTCACGTGGCCACAGCAACCACCTTCTTTCCCCTCCTAACACCTGCCTTTTCTACTGTTTTATTAGGAGAGTAATAAAGCCTGGGAAAGTCTTTTTCTTGATGGCATTTCCCCCCCCCCCACTCTCAGCATGAGAATTGGGCTGGCTAATTAAGTGTATTACTTTGTTTCAGTATTAGTAATAGTAACTAGCTAGACCAAGAAAAACAGATGAAATCTACTGCCATCCAGTAGATTCTGACTCCTAGAGACCCCAGGGTAGAGTAGAGTTGCCCTGTAGGTTTTCCAAGGTTGTAAGTCTTCACAGAAGCAGACTTCTTACTTCTGTGGAGCAGCTGGTGTGTTCGAACTGCCGTCCTTTTGATTAACAACCCAATGCTTTAACCATAGCACCACCAGAGCTCCTTAACTAGCTACAAAACTACTCATGAACCTTGTGTGAATAGGTTTATTTTTCTTAATATTTGACTTTTTTAGGACAAATCAGCCCCATTTTTATTTTGAAAATTTTACCTTAATTTGAGATGGGTTTGTTTTAGGCAAGTGTATTTGCCCATTTAAGATTACACATGAATCTGTTATACATTTTGCAGTTTGACACTTAAGAATTTTGACATTTTGAATGTTAGGCATTGAGGATGAAATGGAATTAAATGCCTTAAAACACTTCTGAGGGGAGAATCACTTCTCTAAATTTGCTAAAGGTCCCTGGTTTCAGCCTTTGGGTGCATTGTTCTAAGCTTTTACAAATGTTCTTAAGAGTGAAATACTACTTAATTCCACTTGAATATACTACATTCTCCTTCATTTGAGTTTGTGGAAAGCAGTAATTTGGAGGGTATGTGGTCGAACGTTCTGGTTTTAAAGTGCTTTTTGAAGCACTGCCTTCCTGGGAAGGCTCAGCTAGTGCCTTTTTCTACGATCATCTGAATCCGTTCTTCAGTTGATACAGCCACAGAGCCAGTTGTTTCCAGGCGAAATAGATTCTTGAACAAAACGTGGCATGCCTGCTCGGCCCCTCGTGAGGAGTGAAGGGTTTGTCTGTGTGCGTACATGGCACGGATTATGGTTTACTGCTGCCTGTTTACATTAAAGAGCTATTTATATTCCTTTCCTCAGCATATATTTCATACATGATTTTTTCCACTTACTTTTTTCCATTTGTAAGAGAAAGCCAGCATTTCAATTTTTTATTTAAAAATAATCCTTTTTCCAAAGATAACCACTGTTAATAGTGTCTTGTGTTTTTCAGGAAAAAAAAAAAAAAAAAGGCAGTCCTGCATATATAAATGTATATAATGGCATACATACATTTACATTTATATACATTTATATATGCCCGGCATACATACATTTACATTTACATTTACATTTATATACATTTATATATGCAGGACTGCCATGCGGTAGCTCTGGTAGCGTAGTGCCTAAGGCACTTGACTGCTAACCAGAAGGCTGGCGGTTCAAACCCACCAGCCGCTTCTTGGAAGGAAGATGAGGCAATCTACCTCTGTAGTGATACTGCCTTGGAAACCCACAGAGGGGTTGCTATGAGTCCATGGCACATAATAACAACAACATAATGACATACGTATTTTTACACAAATAGATACAGCATTTTAAATTAATTTTCATTCCCAAAATATTGGAAATAAAATGAAGGTGATACTGGGAAAAGTCTCACTCCCACTGTTGATGGTAACTTGCCTCCTGAGGTAGCCACCCTGATAGGCTCCTTGTATTTCTCCACAGGTATTCTGTATATATACAAGTGTGTGTGTGCGCACGCATGCTCCTGTGTACATGGCCCCAATACACACATCCTTTTTTTTTTTTTTTTAAGCCAACCCCTTTTAAATGGGTCTTGCTTCTATTCTTGGCTGCCTTGACAGGTGGCCCAGTCTCAGGTGGGTGAAGACTAGAAATGTCATTGCATGGCCCAGTGCTAACTTGGTGTGATGTCTGCATTGGTAATGAACCCAGTGCAGGCAGAGAGACAAGGAATGGCATCCCTCAAACCAGCACTCTCCTTAGAAGAAAAATGGCTTGGTCTGACAAGCTCACTGAGTACAGTGGACTAAGAAGACCTTTGAAAACAGTTTCCCTGTCTTCAGAGAGGGGCCTCCTGTAGGACTGACATAAAGCATTGAGAAGGCAGTGTCTGTGAAATTCCCACCGCTGTGCCCTGCCATTTGGATAAATTAAGAGGTTCATTCTCTGAGGCTGTCAGTCTTCCCTTCCAAGAGCCTTTGGATTTATAAAGGGACAAAAGGTTTTCCCATGTCGGTGCACTTGTATTATGCAGTGCCTTTTGTGATGACTGGTATTAGGCAACTTGTATGTAATATAGGCTTTTGTTTAATGAAGTGTGCTGCCTTTTTAGAAAATCTACCAGAAATTTCAAAGTTATGAAATTGATAAATTAAGGGACTATTATTTTCATTATAGAAGAATAGTCATTTTATTAGGCAATGTATACAATTGTTTTAAATTATAAGCTTCTAAAAGGTATTCAAGGGGTCCTGGTGGTGCAGTGGTTAAGCACGTGGCTGCTAACTGAAAGGTCGGTGGTTTGAACCCACCAGCCACTCCATGGAAGAAAGATGAGGCAGTCTGTTTCCATAAAGATTTACAGCCTTGAAAACCCTATGGAACAGTTCTACTCTATCCTATAAGGTTGCTATAACTTGGAATTGACTCCAGGGCAATGGGTTTTTTTTTTTTTTTTTAAAGAAGAGGTGTTCAAAATGATTCCTTCCACTTGGAAAAAACTTCCCTTCTGAGGAATAGATCTACTGCTTTGAGAAAAATGTACAAAACTACATCGAAAATCTCCTTACCCAATATCACACACAATCTTTCTCTTTTCCTCTCAAACTTCCTTGTTTTTTTTTCTATGTGAAGACACTGAGAAAACTACTTATGAATCACTTGGCTGCAGGTTTATATAGAAAAGCTGCTTATGAAAGTCAAAGGTTGTTCATGAAACCAAATTCACTGCCACTGAGGTGATTCCGACTCATAGCAACCCCCATAGGGTTTCCAAGCCTGTAGATCTTTATGGACGCAGACTACCTGATCTTTCTTCCATGAATGGCTGGTGGGTTTGAACCACCGACCTTTGGGTTAGCAGCCAAATGCCTTAACCAGTACACCACCAGATCTCCTTAAATGGTTGCTAGGGAAATGCCTATTAAATAGATAAATAGTCCAAAATCACTGCCATCGAGTCGGATCTGACTCATAGCTACCTACCCCTCCTTGGGTTTCTGAGGCAGTATCTCTACAAAAGTAGATTGCCCAGTCTTCCTTCCAAGAAGTGGCTGGTGGGTTTGAACCACCAGCCTTCTGGTTAGCAGTCAAATGCCTTAGGCACTGCACCACCAGAGATCCTTTGCAAAGCTCTCTTACTAACTCACTGCCATCTAGTCAGATTCGACTCTTAGTGACCCCTCCTTGGGTTTCTGAGGCGGTATCTCTAATGGAAGTAGATTGCTCAATCTCCCTTCTGGCTGGTGGGTTTGAACCACCAGCCTTTGGTTAGCAGTCAAGTGCCTTAGGCACTATGCCACCAGAACTCCTTTGCAAAGCTCTAATCAGCCTTAAAAGGGGACTTGGTTTAAGAATGGCAAGGGATTTAGTACCATTTTCAAAGTGAAAGCGTTTGCTGAACAATTAAAGATTAAAGGCACAAAGTTTACCTCATCCTGTAGGTTAGAACAAAAATATAAAGATGTGAATTTCATGAAGGTTTTCTTTAAAACTAAATAGAAGGATAATGGGGATGTCCAGCAATCATGGCATGGTCAAGTAAATTACAGAACTCAGAATCATGTTGAACAGATACTAAAAATGGAGTTAATGGTCTTTGCTGGAACATAGAGCTACATTTATGATGCTGCATTCAAAGATCCAAGATTCCAAATTATTTGTTTATACCATGATGACAATACTGAGTTGGATGTATATAAGAAGAAAGATTGGAAGTGAATATCCTAACTGCGTATTTTTTAAATTTAGGAGTGGCTTTTAAGAGGGTTTCTATTATTTTATCTTTTTTTTTTTCTTTTCCAAATTGTTTATTGTTATGTTAGGGTGGTGGCATCTAAGGGCACTGCACCACCAGTGAGTCTCTGAATTTCAGATGTTCTGGATGTACTCACTTTTGTAATGAAAACAAATCTGTGTGAAGAAAATAATGTGGCTTTTACCTGCAAGAACTAGCATCTCATTTTTGAATGCTTTGTTTTAGCTCAAGGAGCTCTGGTGGTGCAATGCATGGTTAAAGCACTCAGCTGCTAACCAGAAGATTGGCAATTCGAACCCACCAGCTGCTTCATGGGAGAAAGATGAGGCAGCCTGCTTCCGTGAAGATTGAAGGCTTGGGAACGCCGTGGGGCAGTTCTACTCTGTTCTGTAGGTTTGCTATGAGTCAGAATCGATTCAACGGCAGTGGGTTTGGTTTGTTTTAGTATGTTGTTGTTGTTGTTATGTGCCGTCGAGTCGGCCCCGACTCATAGCGACCCCTCCTTGGGTTTTCGAGGCAGTATCACTACGGAAGTAGGATTGCCCAACCTTCCTTCCGAGGAGTGGCTGGTGGGTTTGAACCGCCAGCCGTCTGGTTAGCAGGCAAGTGACTTAGCCACTATGCTACCAGAGCTCCTATAGTGTTTTGTTTTTTTTCCTTTTCGCTCTAGTTAGCAGTTTAGTAGCATTTTCAAGAGATGAGTAACCTTGTTTATCATCGTGTCTTATCGAGCAAACAAACAAACAAAAAAAACAAACAAAAAACACTAGGGAAGGAAAAGAGTCAGCTTGCAGGCACTTACTCCAAGAAAGCCTTCTGGGAGGAATAATTTGAAAGTGACGTTTTAAAATAAAGGGAGAGAGAAGTCCAATGGATTAAGAAAGAAAGATACTCCAGATATAAATAACCATGTGGGAGTGAAGGGGAAAGTTGAGAAGGGGCAAGTTCATTTGAGCCAGCTGAAGAGAGTAAGTATGAGAGAGGGAGAGATGCTGCGTGTTTAAAAACCAGTGAGTCATGGAGGCTTCCCATGCTTGGTGTGAACATTTTTACCTTTTGTAAGAAAGATAAAATTCCCTTGGCGGATGATCAGGAAAGTGCATTTTAACTGATGCTGATTTGAAGGTGTGAGTTTGTGCAGGAAGGCTCCGGGAAGCAGACTGCACTGGTCTGTTTGCAAGGTGATAGTGGCCTGGATGTAGGGTTTGGGCTTGGAATGAGAAAGAAGGCCTGGATTCTAGACATGCCACAGAGGAAGAAACAGATGTTTTTTGTATACAAGGAGGCCAAACGCAAATCAAAGAGCCTTGTCCTGGAACAGGTTGCAGAAATTTTCTATAAGCTTCCTTAGATCATGGCTATAAAGAAGATACTCTGGGTTAATGGCTTCTGTTTGTTAAAGAAAAAAATTCCCCTAGGAATTTTCCACTGCTATATAGTATTGGGGGAGCGCTGGTGGCGTAGTACCTAAGGCATTTGACTGCTAACTAGAAGGCTGGCGGTTCAAACCCACCAGCCAATTCTTGGAAGGAAGGTTGGGCAATCTATTTCTGTAGTGATACCACCTCGGAAATCCAAGAAGGTGTTGCTATGAGTCAGATCCAACTCGATGGTAGTGAGTTTGGTTTTATATAGTATTGAAAGGAGCTCTGGTGGTGCAGTCCCTAAGGCATTTGGTTGCTAACCAGAAGGTTGGTGTTTCAAACCCACCAGCCTCTCCACAGAAGGAAGATGAAGTAATCTACTTCCATAAAGATTACCACCTTGGAAACCCAATGGGGGTTGCTGTGAGTAGGAATTGACTTGATGGCAGTGGGTTTTTTGGCTTTGGTATAGTATTGGAAGGTCTGGTGGTGCATTGGTTAAGGCATTCAGCTGCTAACCAAAAGGTTGGGAGTTCGAACCTACCATCTACTCTGTGGGAGAAAGATGAGGTGCCTACTTCTATAAAGATTACAGCCTTGGAAACCCTATAGGGCAGTCCTGCTCTGTCCTGTAGGGTCACTATGAGTTGGAATTGACTCGATGGCAGTGAGTCCAGTTTTATATAGTGCTGGAGGAGCACTGATGGCACAGTGGTTAAGCGCTCAGTTGCTAACTGAAAGGTCAGCAGTTTGAACCCACCAGCCACTCCACGGGAGAACGATGATGTGGCAGTCTGCTTCTGTAGATTTACAGTCTTGGAAACCCTATTGTGAGGTGCTGTCGAGTTGGCTCTGACTCATAACGACCCTCCACACAACAGAAGGAAACGCTGCCTGGTCGTGTGCCAGCCGCACGGTCAGTGCTAGGCTTGAGCCCATTGTTGCAGCCATGTGTCAGTCATCTCCTTGAGGCCCTTCCCTTTTCTTGCTGTCCCTTTACTTTATCAAGCATGATATCCTAGTCCCTCCTGATAACATGACCAAAAGATGAGAGAAGAGTCTGGTCATTCTCACTTCTAAGGAGCATTCCAGCTGTACTTCTTCCAAGACAGATTTATTTGTTCTTCTGGCAGTCCATGGTATATTCAGTATTCTTTGCTAACACCATAATGCAAATGCATCAATTCTTCTGTGGTCTTCCTTATTCGTTGTCCAGCTTACATGTGCATATGAGGCTAGTGAAAAGACAGTGGCTTGGGTCTGGGGCACCTTACTCTTCAAAGCAACATCTTTGTTCTTGAATTCATTGAAGGTCTTTGCATCATTTGCCCAGTGCAATACGTTGTCTAATTTCTTGACTGCTGCTTCCATGGGTATTGATTGTGGATCCCAGTAAAATGAAATCCTTGACACCTGCAATCTTTTCTCCATTTGTCATGATGTTGATTATTAGTCCAGTTGCATAGGGCAGTAGAACTGCCCTCCAGGGTCACTGTGAGTCAGAAATGGCTCATAGGCAGGGGGTTTTTATATAGTGTTGGAAAGAGGCCTGGTGGCACAAACGGTTAAGCACTGGACTACTGACTGAAAGGTTGACAGTTTGAACCCACCCAGTGGCTCTGTGGGAGAAAGGCCTGGCATTCTGCTTCCATAAAGATGACAGACAAGAAAACTCTGTGGGGCAGTTGTACTCTGTCACACGAGTCGCTTTGAGTTGCGGTCGACTCGATGGCACCTAACAGCAACAATGTACAGTTTTGGAGTGGAGGAGGGGGATGCAGAAATTCCCCAACTGGATTTCTCACTCATGTGCTCATATTAGGGGCCCTGGGGCTGCTGACCAAAAGGTTGTCATTTTGAACCCACCAGTCTCCTGCAGGAGAAAGATGAGACAGTTTGCTTCCATTTTATTTATACCTTTGAAACCCTATGGGGCCATTCTACTCTGTTCTATAGGGTTGCTGTGAGTCAGAATAGACTGAATGGCAATGGGTTTGGGTGTTAGTGCTCATAGTACAGAAATTAGGTTTGCAGCTTTCATTGCTTTGTGTGGAGACGGCCCAGACTCAGTCACATGCTTGTTGAGCATTTCGTGTACCTTAGGCAGAGTCAGGATGCAGAGAAATAAATGACTAAGTCTTTGCTGTCAAAGGCGTTTATGATTTAACTAAAGAGATAAGATAAGGCTCAAGATACATGTGTATTTGTAGAGTCTCTACTGGATGATGTAAGTATCAGGAAGTATTTTAAATCACCTCAAGATGATTCATGAATTGAAATTGGTATATTGGTTCTTATGGGAATGGATTTGTTGGTTGTTGTTGTTGTTGTCATTTGCTGTCGAGTTGCCCCCGACTCATAGCGACCCCTCCTTGGGTTTCCGAGGCAGTATCACTATGGAAGTAGGATTGCCCAACCTTCCTTCCGAGGAGTGGCTGGTGGGTTTGAACCGCCAGCCTTCTGGTTAGCAGTCAAGTACCTTTAGGCACTATGCTACCAGAGCGTAGGAGCTCTGAAAAAGTTTGACCTGGTCAGACAGTAGCCTAAAACTCTTCTGTCACAGACTGTTCAGCTCCATCACTCCCACTCTCTAGCTTTTTGATCTTGGGCAAGTTAATTTAATCTTTCCCACCCTCAGTTTTCCCATCTGTGAAATGGGAGCAACGGTAGTCCCTGTGTTGCGGGGTTGTGGTGGTTTGAGATGTGAATAATATAAAAGGCTGTTAACGCAGTACTTGGTCCACAGTGATTGGTCAGGAGATGGAGCCAGTGGTTCTGTCCTGCCAGATCAGAAAGTTCCTTAGCGGCAGGAACCATGTGCTCTTCAGTATTGTGTCCCTCATACTTAGGTGCTCAGCAAGCATTTCTTTAAAGAAAGAATGGGTTGGACTGAAGTTTGAAGAGTTGGCAGGATTCAGGTGGAAAGAGGAGTGCAATTCTAAGCATAAAGGTGAGTTTCAACATTAAACAAGGCATATTTGTGTTATAATCATGATTAAGCAAATGTCCTTAATATATTGGGTAATACGGTCATTGTGTGTTAAACTAGAAAGGATGTTGGAGGTTATGTAGCAACCCCCTTCCTTTACAGAGGAGGAAACTGAAGCTCAGATAGGACACAGCCAATGGCTGACCACCCTCAGGGCTCCAGGTGTCCTTATTGCTAAACTAGTGATATTCCTTGGCATTCATCCTAGTAGCCCTTAAAGGAAAAAAAAGTCTAACCAATGGCTGTAAGACATTGCCAAATTTTACACACGGGAAAGAGAGATAAGCATTCTGAATGTAGGGAAATGTCACAGCCCCATTTTCCCGAGGTATTTTATGTGTCCTGGCCTCTAGAAAGCATTTTCCTGGTCCCAGGAGCCTGTTCCTGAGAGCAGAGCCATTTTCCTGTGAAGAGCCAGGGGGTCAGGCCTGGGACTCTGGTTAGACCTCCAATGTGGAAAGCCTCAAGTGGCTGTAACTCGGTCACTGATAAAACAAACATGCTACCTCAGAACCACAGCACCAAGCACTCACGAAGGGGATTACCAGGACTGAAATATGTGAAATGGAAAGGAAGGCATTTAAAAAGAGCCAGGTGCTTCAATCTGTGTGTATAGGCTGATGAGGCTCTTGTAAGTGTGAAGGAGAAATTCCACTCAGATGACTTGGCAGTCACAGTATTTTTTCCTGTTGGCCCAGCAGGGAAGGGAGAGGAGGCACGCTATCCTGGGGCCTGTCCAGGCAGTGAGCTCGCTTCCCATGTTGAGGGATAGCCGTGACCTGAACCCTTGGCACTTAGCCCTGGGGCTTGGGGTCACGGGAATTTACCCCGCTGCCTTGAGGGAGGCCATTCCAACCTGACCAAGAGAAGAGAAACCAGAGTTTGAGAAAAGCAAAGTCGGTGCAGAACAGCAATGGACACACATTTGTCCTGGCATGGAGAGTTTGGAAATGGGCTCCTGTGTCCAACCTGCTATTTCGCTAGAGGGAGAATTTAGATGTTCTGAAAGTCAGGAGTGGGAATGTTTTTTAAAGCCAGTTCTCACTAATGAACCAGCTTGGTGTGCTTTAAAACACTTGCTGAAAGTTAGCACAGGTCTCCCTGTAGCTGGGATTTGCGCTTTGCTGTACAGAAAGGAGACGTGGCATGCAGCGTTTTACTCCACTTTGCATGCCGTCCCTCCATCCTTTAAAGCGGTCACATCTCTGTTTATTGGACTGATGATTACAGCACATTAAAGTCTGAGTTCAGTATAGTTTAATCAGGTTGCACCTGGCTGGAGAGTCCCAACCCAGGTTAATAAACAATAGCTGGGTGGGATGAAATTAGAAAAATAGCGGTCATTTTTGCCTTTTGCTCGTTCTTGCACGCTCATTAGATTTGTTACCCAATGGCTGTGGAGGAAGTGGTATGCTGGATTTGGGTAACTGGTTCTGCTTATTAGGAACTCTGGTGGCATAGTGCTTAAGGCATTTGACTGCTAACTAGAAGGTTGGCGGTTCAAACCCACCAGCTACTTCTCGGAAAGAAGGTTGGGCAGTCTACTTCCGTAGTGATACTGCCTTGGAAACCCAAGGAGGGGTCGCTATGAGTCGGATCTGACTCCACGGCAGTGGTTGCGTTTTTTTGTTTTTTGGGTCTGCTTATTTGGGGGGGGCGGGGAAGATGGTGGAATTCTCATTTGGTCTTTAGGGAGCTGTAGCTAGAAGAGTGTTGAATACTATTTTCATTAAAAATTACTTCTATTCATGAGCCCTTACAGAGTGCCAGGGACAGTGTGAAATGCTTTTCATATGTGATCTCAATGAATCTTCATAACAGTCCTCCAGGTGCGGGCTGCAATCTTCTTGCTGCAGAGCTGCCAGTCCTGGGAGCCAGCCCTTTAACCCCTTCGTGCCCCAGGTGTGCTGGTCTCAAGCCCATCAGCTCTGTTTTTGTGTGCCATCAAGTCAATTCCAACTCACAGCGACCCCGTGGGGCAGAGTAGAACTGCCCCATCAGGTTTCCTAGGCTGTTACCTTTACGGAAGCAGACTGCCACAACTTTCCCCCGTGGAGTGGCTGGTGGGTTCGAACCACGGACCATTTGGTTCAGCTGAGCACTTTAGCCACTGCACCACCAGGAGTCCTCTTTGTCAGTTTGTTGTGTTGTTGTTGTTTTTGCTGTCGAGTCGGCCCCGACTCATAGCGACCCCTCCTTGGGTTTCCGAGGCAGTATCACTACAGAAGTAGGATTGCCCAACCTTCCTTCTGAGGAGTGGCTGGTGAGCAGTCAAGTACCTTAGGCACTATGCTACCAGAGCTCCTTTTTGTCAGTTTAGGAGGGGCATATTCATCTTGGAATGGATTTGAACATACTAGCTATCATGAAGCTGGCAGAGGACTGGGCTACATTTCATTCTGTTTATATATAAGGTTGCCAGGAGCTAGAGCTGGCTTGATGATTCCAATTCATCTTGGAGTCCCTGGGTGGTGGAAGTGGTTAATGTAGTCAGTTGCTAGCCTAAAAGTTGGTTGTTCAGGCCCACCCAGAGGTGCCTAGGAAGAAAGGCTTGGTGATCTACTTCTGTAAATCAGCCATAGAAAAACCCTATGGAACATAATTCTGCTCTGACACATATGGGGGCACCAGGAGTCAGAATCGACTCGACAGTAACTGGCTGTAGTCATCTTCCTTAGACAACTTCTATGCTTTATTATTTATAATAGTAATGCTTAACATTACAGAACATGTACTTTTAGCCAAGCATAGTGCTCTGTGGTTCACACAGCATCCTTTAGGGGCACGTACTTTATCATCCCCTTTTATAGATGAGAAAATCGAGGCACGGAGCAGTGAGGTAACCTGCCTAGAGTCATGTAGTAAACGGCACCTTCTAGGGCTCTCACCAAACCAAACCCAAACTCGCTGTCGTTGAGTCGGATCCGACTCATAGCAATCCCTCCTTGGATTTCCAAAGCAGTATCTCTACAGAAGTAGGTTGTCCAGTCTTCCTTCCAAGAAGTGGCTGGTGAGTTTGAACTGCCAGCCTTCTGGTTAGCAGTCAAATGCCTTAGGCACTACACCACCAGAACTCCCACAATTAGACCTAAACATTTTTGCACTCCCTAGACTTACCCTGGCAAGAAATGGGTGACTGTCCCTTCAGCCTCAGTCGTGAGTCAGCCACACAGAAAGGGTGGCCTTGAGGGACCAATGGTGAGGGCCAGTTGTGGAGAATTCTGTGTTCTTATGAGACTCATGTCAGCAGTGTGTGTGAGTGCTCGGTACCCATTTCCAGGGTTCAGGGTTTGGCTTCCTCAGACCGCCCCCTTCTGTCCACGGCCTTGGAGTGGACAGGCTCCACTTCCTGGGTGCCTTCCTGGCTATTGAGCTCTACCTGCTGCTCCCGTCCTTGTGGCCATTTCACTGGAGCATCCATGGGACTGCAAGCGGAGGGCAGGGTGGACGAGCTCCTGCTGTCCATCCCTCTGGGCCGGGACTTGGCTTTAACTTGAGGAATGCTGGTCCCCCGCTAGCCCTGCCCAGACTCATGCCTGAGGTTGGACTGCTTTCGTTTACTTCCATACATGGAAGTGGGGCTTTGCCAACCTCTGCCCCGAGAGCAGTTCTAGCAGGAGGTTTGTTTCCCTACAGCTGACAGACACCCACTGGCTCACATTTTGAAAATGTGTCTATTGAAAAAGTCCCTGGATTTAACCACACATGTCTACAAAAAGAAAACTCTGATATCTCCACAGAGAGACCAGGCGGTAAAAATTGCAGCCTAGACCCTGAATAGGGAGCTCTGGTAGCATAGTGGCTAAAGCACTTGACTGCTAACCAGAAGGCTGGCGGTTCAAACCCACCAGCCACTCCTCGGAAGGAAGGTTGGGCAATCCTACTTCTGTAGTGATACTGCCTCGGAAACCCAAGGAGGGGTCGCTATGAGTCGGGGCTGACTTGATGGCACACAACAACAACAACAACAGACCCTGAATGCTGTGGTTACACTACCTTGTGTTCCACTGTGTTCATTTGTTAGAAAGTTCTGATGGTGGTAGGGATAAGGCCTTAAATCTTAACACAGGTAAAAAGACTTTTGGGGGAAGGAGAAACACCTTATAAATATCTATTTGTGTACACACACACACACACACACATGTATACACACACATACACTTTTCTCACTGGTTTGGGAGAGACAACCCCCCCTGCTGTTGATTCGATTCTGACTCACAGCCACCCCGTAGGACAGAGTAGAACTGCTCCATAGGGTTTCCAAGGCTGTGAATCTTTATGGAAGCAGACTGCCATACCCGTGGTGTGCCTGTGGTGGGTTCAAACCAATGACCTTTGGGTTCGCAGCCAAGCATTTTAACCACTGTAACACCAGGGCTTGATTTGAGAGAAAGAAGAGACAATCTGATGGGACCAAACCAACAAGTGGTAGGTTGCTTCATTACCTGATTATCAGAAATGGAGTCATAACAGGTAGAGCCTTTGAAATTGTCCAGAAGCTTTTTTTTGCTCTCTCAAGGAAATGGTATTTTATATTGCACGGTAAACAACAACAACAAGAAACTAACTGCTGTAGAGTAGGATCTGACTCATAGCGACCCCTCCTTGGGTCTCCAAGGCAGTATCACTACGGAAGTAGATTGCCCAACCTTCCTTCCAAGGAGTGGCTGGTGGGTTTGAACCGCAAGCCATCTGGTTAGCAGTCAAGTGCCTTAGGCACTACGCCACCAGAGCTCCCTTAATACATAGTAGTAGAAGAGTTCTGTTTCCTTTTGTTCATAAATGATCAACTATTGGAAGTTAGACTTCTAGAAAGTGATGTTTGGCAACAGTGGATTCTAAAGTTGTTTTGGGAAAGATGAATGTGTATTTCTCATGGAGTTGTCTTTTATCATTTGGGCATTGGTGGTTATCATTGGCAGAATTCTTACCTTCCGCATGGGAGACCAGGCTCAGCCCCTAGCCAGAGCCCCTTATGTGCGGCCACAGCACGCCTGTCAGTGGTGGTGTTAGGATGCTGAGCAGTTTAGTGGAACTTCCAGACTAAGACAGACGAGAAAGAAAAGCCTGCAGATCTGCTTCTGGAAATCAGCCGGTGAAAACCCTGTGGATCATAACAATCCAGTGTGCAACCAACCATGCGCTGGGCATAGGCGGGGACAGCATTTCATTCTGTTGTAAATGGGGTCACCATGAACAGGGCTCACTCGATGGAATCCAGCAACGATAGTATTGTTTGCTGGTCTTGTGGTAAATTCTTTACTGTACCTTTTTTTTTTTTTCTCACCTCTTACCATGTTGGGCCTTGGGACATTTTGCTAGGTTTTCTTTGTAATCTGCCTCTCATCTAATTCATGATGTCTCTGAGATTTGTTACAATGGCATCTGAATTAGTTTAAAGCCATAATTCAAGACTGTAAAATTTTGGAAACAGGTGACAAACTCTGGGGCTGCTTTTGGGGGTTGGATGAGGAGGTGAAAAGCCTTCTGCTAGCCTGGCACTCTCCCCTCCCCACAACCTCTAGATAAGGTCGTGCCTTAGATAAGATCTCAAAAATAAAACCAGACCTTCTAGTCCTTTATGATTTATATTTGAGCTGAAAATAGCGAACCTCAAACTTCTTGATCTCTGCACCTTCTCCCCCCACTGGATCCCTTTCTCTAATTGTATAAAAAGATTTTTAAATTCTTCCTTGATTCTTTTCTGCCTCAGGGGAAAGGGGTAAATCGGCTGGCTTTACTGCTGCAGTCAGTGATGTTGATCTGAATTCCTTCCCTTGCTCTTCTGCTAGTTAAAAGACTCCCTGCTGTGACGGATGGATGTGTGTGCAGAGGGCATTGAATTTGTAAGGTGGATGGAACTGCCTTCTGAGTTAAAGGGCTTCTTTTAAGCAATCTTTTTTCCCCTCCCTTCTTTAAAAGAAAAAAAAGGTTTCTCAAGCATTAGGCTGTCATCAACCTACTAATTGTTTTACTTCCAAGGAGGGCCAATTCTTGGGGCAAATGATTTTTGGCTATTGAGCTGGTTTCCCTCAACTGTCATTCCCCCCAGAAGCTGCTGGCCAAATGGCTGTTATCACAGGTGTCGGGCTGAAGGCTGGGGTTGCAGGTTGGGTAGGTAATGTCTGCCTGCACTAGCCTCAGCTTCGGTTCCAGGCTCCAAGCAGAGCTCACTTGGGGGGTGGCACGGTACTCTCTTGATTGACAAAGGGAAGTGGGACTATCTCACAGGAAGCCACTAGAAGGAAGAGGGGACCCGTTGTTCTCTGGTCTTTCTGCTGCTGTCTCAGGTTATAAAGTGTGGACTTAATATTGTTGTAAGTCATACAGTTATCAACCTCAAAGTTCAGTTCAGGAGGGATTGTCAGGGATGGGTGTTGGGGCCCAGCTCTGTCACTTTACCTCAACATCTTGTTCGGAGTGGAACATCAAGTGGTGAATTTTAACCCTGGCTGCTATGCAGAGCTTTGTGAAAATGCAGATTCCCGTGCTGCTTTGGAAGAGATGGTTAGGAGGGCCTGGAGTGGAGCGCTGACTAATTCCAAAGACCCTCTGGGCAGGGGGAAGAGCAGTGCCCTAGGAGGTACTGATGCTGGCTGGCAGGTGACCTTGTGGACTCGCATCAGCATCTCGGAAATGATAGGTCCCCTTTGTGAGCTCCTAAGTCCTTCTGATTGTGTTACTGCACTAGTAAGTCATACTATGGAGTTCCTGAGTGGTGCCAATGGTTAATGCATTTGGCTGTTAACAGAAAGGTTGGAGGTTCTAGTCCACTTAGAGCAGCCTTGGAAGAAAGGCCTGGCAATCCGCTTCTGAAAAATTAGCCATTAAAAGCCCTATGAAGCACAGTTTCATTCTGACAACATGGGGTTGCCATGAATCAGACTCTATTCAACAGCAAATGGTTTTTGGCTTAAGTCATAATATATACACAGGTATCTAGTGTATTGTGATCTGAAATGGGACACACAAATTAGGAGGAAGGCTGAGAATAAATAATCATAACAAAAATGAGAATCATAGCTTTCTTCTACTGGGTGTACCCTTTGCCTGGCCCTAAGTGCTTTGTACCTTTTTATCTAATCCTCGCACAACCCTTTGAGTGCGGCCCTGTTGCAGTGAGTACTTTGCTCAGTCGCACCGCTGATAAACGTTAGAGCCAGAATTCGAACTCCAGCTTTCTGGCTCCAGAGCTTGAACCTGGAGCTGTGCCCTCATCTGCTTTGCTGAACCACCAATTAACTGTCCAAAACCAAAACACCAAACTCACTGCCGTGGAGTAGGATCTGACTCATAGCGACCCCTCCTTGGGTTTCCGAGGCAGCATCACTACGGAAGTAGATTGCCCATCTTCCTTCTGAGGAGTGGCTGGTGGGTTTGAACCGCCAGCCTTCTGGTTAGCAGTCAAATGCCTTAGGCACTATACCACCAGAGCTCCTAGTAACTGTCCAGGGCTGTCATTTAAAGAGGTGCCTCCATGTGCTAGACACTGCGATAGGAAGTCCCTTACATGTGCTGCCTCATTTAATTCTCACAAGAGCCCTATGAACCAGGCATTTGTTATCCCCATTTTACAGATGAAGAAACCAGAGGCCTAGAGAGGTTGAGATGCACCTACAGAAGATAGTAAGTGGTAGAATCACCTGGTCAGTTGGTCTTCCTTCCAAAGCCTGTTCTTCTGTTTCTGATGGGGAGCATGGTGTTAGGCACATTTGGCAAGCAAATATGGCCTCTGTCTTTTGGAAGAAATTTCTCAGTTAGGGTATTACCGAGAATAAGGAAGGCTTGGACCCTGAGCACACCAACCAGTCTCTTGGAAAAGGGAGAGTTAGGAGAGTGGTTTAAAAACCTCAGTTCTCATTTCAGAAGATGGCCTTCTGAACCTTCACGCACCTAGAATCCATCAACCCCTTGTCTTTAAATTAACACAGCTCTCCCAACGGACACACATACAGATACACACACACATACATACACAATCAATCTCTCCCTCCCTCCTCCCCACCCCGGGGAAGAGTGTCTCTGGTAGCAAAGAAAGAGCCCTTTGAGCAGTCAACAGGGTAAAAAGAGCCAAGGTCCTAGGACCCCAAGGACATTTCCAGCCTATGGTTAGCTGACCTCACTAAAGGAGCCTCTTGATTGGTGGATAGTCTTTGAAAGATGGACCAGTTCTGTGAAAAGGCAGAATTGACAAGATTCAAAAGAAAGAGGCAGGGGGTTAAGCAGTGGCAGCAGGCAAGAGAGAGGAGCTGCAGACATCCTGATGGTGAGAAGAAGTGTCCGGGGTGGCTGTGTGTCCTGTTGCCTCAGTGGTCTGTTTTTAGGCATGGGCCCCTCTATTCATTATATTGGGAATAAAGAGATGAAAACATTCTACCCTTTAAATATCCACTGAATTTTCAGTGTTTAGCTTTTAACTCTATAATCTAGCTCAGGTGCCTTCTATAACCTAAATATGTGAAAATAAAGCAAAGCCAGGTGCCATTGGGTCGAGTCTGGCTTCTGGTGACCTGGTGTGTGCAGGGTAGAACTGTGCTTCAGGGGGTTTTAATGGTTGATTTTTTTGGTAACAAGATTTCCAGGCCTTTCTTCTAAGGCACCCCGGATGGACTTGAACCTCCAGCATTGTGATCATACCACACAGGGACTCAAAATGCGTGAAGCACCTGGGTCATTTCTGCACAGATCTTCTTTGTGTATTTAATAAACACATAGGAGTCATCCTCACTTTTGTAAAGATGCTGCTTCCTTCCTATTTTTTTTCTGAGAACCTACATCCTTTTCAGTGTATTTTTAATTTTCTAACCTTTGATAGAGACTTAGAGTAAAAGGCAATTCACTTGTGCTTAGCTTTCTTCTGTGTAAACCAGCAGTGGAAATGGTAGATGGTGAGGGACCCCTTCCTTCAGTGTTAGGGAGACAATAGGGAATGGTGAGTCTGGGGCAAACTGGTGAAGGGGGTAGCCATACTGGAATGCAGACCTGGTGGGTGGAATCTTCCAAAATTTGTAAGAAATGTATAATCTCCTGATTTTTAAGTATCATCAGTTAATTCAAATTTAAAGCGTTGTTTGACCAAACAGTACCTCTATGGGCCTGATTTGACCTTTCGGTGGCCTCTTGGTGAATTTGGCTGTAAATGCTACCTACCACCAGTATACCAACTCCCAAACCTGTGCTCTGTTTTTACCTGGCAATCTCTAAACACAGGGGAAAAGAATAGGCTTTGGAGGGACAACTACCTGACCAGGTGATTCTATCATTTACTGTCTCTGTGGGACACCTGAGGTGAGTTCTGCACAGGGATGCACTAGGGAGCATTCAGCAGAATGGAGTGCTTGCTCTCGAGGGAGTTTATAGTTCTACAAACAGAGAAAACCCTGGCCCTGCGTCAGGGAGGCAGTGAAGAACAGAGGAGATGACATGCAGCTGCATGGAATGGAGTGGGAGGAGGCAAAGGCAAAGGCGAGTTCAGGACCCCTGGAGATGTCAGAGAAGACCCCTCTGACGGGAAGGACTTGTGCTGGGCCTGGAAGGGGAGCAGACAAGGAACATTCTAGGGGATGTGAACGCAAAAGGGGTGGAAATAACAGTCATACTATTGATGTTGCACATGAAGGTTTTCAAAGATGTTTAAAATAATGAAAACAAAGTGATTAAAACATAGGGCTTATTCTTCCTATATTCTGCTTGCCTATAGGGAGACCATTCTGTTTCTCAAAAAACAAATGGCTCGACGTAGGCGAGTTGCAGTGAAGCTTTTAAAGAGAAGAAGAGGGAGTAGAAAAGAAAACCAGGCATTGATTGGCTTATCTTAAGATGATTGACTGAATCATGTGCACCCCCCCCCCTCTTTTGAAATCAACTGGCATCAAGTTACTTACTTAGGTAATCTCTGGCCAGACTCCCCTCTTCTCCCCCATTAATTTGCACAAATCTTTAGGTGTCTGAAAGTTTTAAGATGATAAAAGGTAACTCAATTATTAAGGGAATAATACCTAGGGTTATCTCAGGAAGCAAGGGAAATTACCTAAAGTTCTTGGCGTTAGATAAAGTCTGAACTAGTTTTTAGTTTATAGATGTCTTTCACAAAGGGGATTTGTAAAGACCTCATCGGGTGTCAGAGTGGGGCTCAGTTTCCTTATTATTAACGGCACTTCCCCCAGTGTTTTTTCCTGACCGTGAGGTGGGAGGTGAGGGAACTCCCTTGTGATGAGACTGAGGAAAAGTATGTCAGGCACTGCACATACTCTGCCCCATGTTGTTGTTGTTGTTGTTATGTGCCGTCGAGTCGGCCCTGACTCTGCCCCATATGATGCTCTAAACAATCCTGTGAGGAAGGTGGTGTCATCCCCATTTGTCCAGTGAGGAAATTGAGGCTCAGAGAAGCAAAGGGACCGAGGTGGGATTCAAGCCCAAGTGTGTCTCTAAAACCCAGCCTCCTTCCTCAGGAGTGTCCTAGATCCCACAGCCATAAAAGGCAGACCTGGAACTTGAACCTAAGTCTTGTGAGGACCCAAGATGGAGGTTGTTATGAGTCTGAAGAGGGAGGGACTGGATTATGGAGAGTGCTGAAAACTGGCAAGAAAGTTTATACCAAATGCATGATGATTTAAGCAACCATCAAAGGGTTTTGAGCAGAGGGATGAGATGATGGTCATGGCATTTAAGGAAAATTGTTCTGGCACGATTTTGTTGGATGAACTAGAGGGGGAAAGACTGGTTTGGGAGGCTGATGAGAGGGCGTGGGCCACAGTGGTGACAGAGGGCAGGGCTTGTCTTGAAGACAGGACCGCAGGCTTGAGAAAGCTGCTTTCAGCTTCTTTATGGCACTTTGATGAACACTATGGCGTAGAAATATTCACCATCCTCTGTACAAATCACAAATATGTTGACTCCTCAGGAGGTAGCTGCTCCTAGACTTCTCTGGTCAGCCCTCTGGGCGTCTGACTCCATTTTAGAAAACTCCCTTTCCATTTTATACCCAATTTTCTCTCCTCAATGTGTTTCACAGTTGGTAGGTGGTTTGTTATTGCTGGTTTTTGAATTGTCCCCAATGTGGCCCTCATCTGAAAGAAAACACTGACTTCATTGGCCACAACATTAAAAAAATTTTTTTGACCTCTGCCCAAGCCTTTCTGGATTTTTCTATCTGTTTAATTCCTAAGAGTGAGGAATATGAACTCTCTGGGAATCCCAAAACAAAACTTGGCATTTTCAAGGTAGAAGCGAGTGAAAGGGAAGGGGTCTCCTTTCTGCCCCATGCCACCCTTACCCACCAGCTGGCTTGCTTGCAGAGGAGGGACACTTTCAGAACTGGATTATTTGCCAGAGATACAAGAAAAATGCTCTAGTCACTTTTAGCTATTTTAAATAAGCAAACAAACAAAACATACCACGCTTTGGGCCCTTTGCCATCTGTTCAACAGAATGAGCCCTCCTATTGCTCAAAGGGTGATTATTGAATTAAAGTTTAACAGGTGAGAGAGATGACCACAGGAGCACAATGGAAGGCGACTGGAAAATAACTTTCCTTTTGGAGGAAGTGTCTGTCTAGAGAGAATTTGGATATAAACTTTGCCTATCAGAAGAAAAAATTTAAGCCTCGAGTTGCAATATTGAGAGATTCTATGGGCAAAATATTGAATGGTGCAGGAAACATCAAGAGAAGATGGCAGGAATACACAGAGTCACTGTACCAAAAAGAACTGATCGATCTTCATCCATTTCAGGAAGTGGCATATGATCTAGAACCAATGGTAATGAAGGAGGAAATCAAAGCTGCAATGAAAGAACTGGTGAAGAACAAGGCTCTGGGAATTGATGGCATACCGACTGAGATATTTCAACAAACAGATATGCCCCATTGGAGGCACTCACTCAGTTATGCCAAGAGATTTGGAAGACAGCTACCTGGCCAACTGACTGGAAGAGATCCATATTTGTGCCCATTCCAAAGAAAGGTGATCCCACAGAATGTGGAAATTATAGAACAATATCATTAATATCACACACAAGTAAGATCTTACTGAAGATAATTCAGAAACATTTGCAGCAGTATATTGACAGAGAACTTCCAGAGGTTCAAGCCGGATTCAGAAGAGGACGTGGAACAAGGGATATCATAGCTGTTGTCAGATGGATCTTGGCTTAAGGCAAAGAATACCAGAAAGATGTTTACTTGTGTTTTATTGACTATGCAAAGGCATTTGATTGTGTGGATCATGACAAATTATGGATAACATTGAGAAGAATGGGAATTCCCGAGCACTTGATTGTACTCATGAGGAATCTGTACCTTGACCAGGAGGCTGTCGTTCGAACAGAACAAGGGGACACTACATGGTTTAAAATCAAGAAGGGAGTGCGTCAGGGTTGTATCCTTTCTCCACACTTATTCAATCTATATGCTGAGCAAATAATCCAAGAAGCTGGACTATATGAAGAAAAACGTGGTATCAGGATTGGAGGAAGAATCATTAGCAACCTGAGATATGCAGACGATACAACTTTGCTTGCTGAAAGTGAGGATGACTTAAGGCACCTACTGATGAAGGTTGAAGAATACAGTCTGCAGTATGGATTACGTCTCAATATAAAGAAAACAAAAATCCTCACAACTAGACCAACGAGCAGCATCACAATAAATGGAGAGAAGATTGAGGTTGTCAAAGAATTCACGTTGCTTGGTTCTACAATCGATGCCAATGGAAGAAGCAGTCAGAACATTAGACGACGTGTAGCATTGGGAAAGTCAACTGCGAAGGAACTGTTTCAAGTGCTGAGGAGCAAGGATATCTCCTTGAGGACTAAGGTGCGCCTGACACAAGCCATGATATTTCCAATTGCCTCGTATGCATGTGAGAGCTGGACAATGAATAAGGAAGACTGAAGAAGAGTTGATGCTTTTGAGTTGTGGTGCTGGCGGAGAATGCTGAAAGTACCATGGACTGCTAAAAGAACTAACAGATCTGTCCTGGAGGAAGTGCAGCCAGAATGCTCCTTGGAAGCAAGAATGGCCAGACTTCGTCTCACCTATTTTGGTCATGTTGTAAGAAGGGACCATTCCCTGGAGAAGGATGTCATGCTTGGTAGGGTGGAGGGTCAACGAAAGAGGGGGAGGCCTTCAACAAGATGGATTGACACGGTGGCTGCAATGATGGGCTCAAGTATAGCAGGGATTGTGGGGCTGGTTTGGGATCGGGCAGTGTTTCGTTCTGCTGTGCATGGGGTCGCTATGAGTCGGAAATGACTCGACGGCACTTAACAACAACAACAACATCAGAAGTATATTAATATATTTGATCTCCTTGGAGTTTGAGGGCAATATGATCTAGACAGGCGTCCCTGAGTAGTGCAATCGGTTAAGTGCTCAACTGCTAGCCAAAAGGTTGGCAGTTTGAACCCACCCAGAGGCACCTCAGAAGACAGGCCTGGCAATCTGCTCCTGAAAGGTCACAGCCTTGAACACCCGATGGCACTTGAGTGCCAGGTAGAAACTGACACCACCACCAACGGACCAGCCAGGAACAGGAACATGAGAGCCTTAGATTGAAAGTTCTCTCTAGAGATGCTTGAAAGGAAGTTATGTAGTAGGTGTTTTTGTTTGTTTGCTTTTGTTTTTAAGGGGAAGAGTTGTGGAACTAAGTGACTTCAGATTTCTTCCAATTTTATGATTTTACAGATCTCTGATTTTCCTTTTGTAACCTCATTTTTTTTTCTTTGTCCATAAAATGAAACTGGCAACGACGGATTCTTTGAAAGGAATTAATTTAAAATTTGCAGTTAATGGTCTTTTGAAGAAAGGTATATGATATAATTACAAGGTGTTACTTACTTTCAGTGTCGGAAGGCTGGAAGAAAGTAATTTAGTAAGTATCCAAGGTCTGGAGAGCAGAGCCGCCTGGGGGTGAGTGTTTGGACATGTGCCAGGGAATGCTCTCCTCCTTCCTGTTGTGATCTCAAAGCCCTCAGACCAATGGATCTCCAAGGAGCCTCTGTCTGTGACTTTTCCGTGGAGGTCATTGAACTCAGATAGTTAACACAGAGGGGGAAGTCAATTGTCCTTTTTTCACAGAGTAACTTCATGCAGGACAAGTACCTCAGTTGAGAGATTTAAAGATTCAGGAACATTTTCTGCAAGAGAGAATTATGATGACTTAGAAGGAACTAACCCTAATATTTACCTTTAGAAATGGACAGGTTATTTTAAAATTGTGAAGTATGTTTGGCGTGGGAAGGGGAGGCTGGTGTGTAACGCCAGTACCCTGTGGTAAATCTGAGGAGGTAAGGGCATGCTGAGAGTCTGTGGCTGTGCGATGCAAGTTTTTTTTTTTTTTTTTTAAGGTTTTGGAAATCTTTCAGCGTTGTTACAAAATGAGCTGAAAGATGCCAGTCCTGAATGGTGAGGAGACTTGTCTGGGCAGATACTGCCTAATGGGAACTGCCTTTGACCTCAGTGGAATTGTTTTTGGCAGACCTGTTGTTGCATTTTGAAGTTGCCCAGGGTTCTTTTCCTTCCTTTTATCAAAACATTTATTGGGATATTTTTCTCCTTTAAAAATAATACAGGATAATTTTAGAAAACACAGAAAAGTGTATGTTGTCAGCTGTCATCGGGTCGGCTCCTGACTCACGGGGCTCCGTGTGCAAAAGGACCAGACCCTTCTTACCTATAGGGTTTTCATTGGCTGGTTTTCTGACTACTTGCGGCCTTTCTTCATAGTCTGTCTTAGTCTGCAAGCTCCTCTGAAGTCTGTTCAGCATTACAGCCACACACAGGCCTCCACTGACAGACAAGAGCTGGCTTTGCTTGAGGAGTGTCGGCCAGGACTCAAACCTAAAACTCCCTCACAGAAGGTAAAAATTTTACCACCGAACCACTGCTGCCCCCAGAAAAGTATAAACCAAAAACCAAACTCACTCCCATAGAGTCAGACCCGACTCACAGCGACCCCTCCTTACGTTTCTGAGGCGGTAGCACTACGGAAGTAGATCACCCAACCTTCCTTCTGAGGAGTGGCTAGTGGATTTGAACCTCCAGCCTTCTGGTTAGCAGTCAAATGGCTTAGGCACTGCGCCACCAGAGCTCCTCCAGAAAAGTATATGGAGGAGGGGAATCACCTATAGACCTCTCCCCAGTGGCAATTGATGTTCTCAAGTCACAAAGCCGTCTTATCTTTTTCCATGGAACACATACATGTGTGCTATGTAAAATTCTAAGCATAATTTGAGCGTATTTCCACTTAAGAGTATTTTCTTCTAAAATTTGATCTGTAATAGCCATATGTTATTCCATGATGTCTATATATTATAATTTATTGAACCGCTCTCTCTTATAGGAAACGCAGGCTAGTTCCCAAGTTTTGCTGGAATAGTGTTGCTGTAAATTTCTTTTTACGTCCATCTTTGTGTTCATCTTTGCTAATGAAGAACAAATTTCTGGAGGAAGAACTGCTGGGTCAAAGATTCTATTATATCTTTTGTTATCTCGTTTCCCTTCCATTTGTTCTGTCCTCAACTTCATCTTCTTTCTCATTCTTTTAATTTCCCTTGACTTTTGCTGTTTTCATTTAATTATTCCTCTCAATTCCACAGTATTGGTTCTGTTTTTCATTGTCTTTAAAGGGAGATTTTTTATGTTTCCTTCTTTCATCCAGTTCTTTTAAATTTTTGTTTACTTTTTTTTTTTTTAAACAGACATCTTGGTATAAAACCAACCATGTGTTACTGGCTTCCATTGAGTTGGCTCTGACTCATGAGACGTTCTATGTAACAGAACGAAATGTTGTTACGTGGGCCTGTGTCATTGTCACCTGGGTGTGTTTGAGCCCATTGTTGGGGCTTTTGTGTCCAAGCATCTCATTGGGGGCTCCCCTTGTTTTTGCTGACCCTCCACTTTGCCAAACATGATGTCCTTTCTTAGTGATCAGTCTTTCTTAATGATGTGTCCAGAGCAAGCAAGAAGTCTTGCCATCATTGTATTTCTTCTAAGACTGACTTGTTTATTCTTCTGGCAGTCCTGGGAGTATTCAGTATTCTTGGAAAAATATAAAAAAATAAAGTTTGAATGCATCAGTTCTTCTCTGTCTTCCTTTTTCATTGTCCAACTTTCCCATGCATAACATTTTTCTTCTGTTTCTAGTGGTCTGTTCTTTGTATATTAAATGCAGCATTTTGTCCTTGTGTTGCAGAATATTTTTGGCAGCTGCATAGTGTGTATTATACACTTGGAATGAAGATGGTTTTGTCAGGTCATGTATCTCGCCACAGACGGGGGCATGCAGTTTCTGCTTGGTTCCTCTCTGACTGCCTCGTCACCCTTAGAATCTCCTTTCAGATCTTGAGTTTGCTGGTATAAGTTTATGTCACTATTTCACTTTTTCAGTATTGTGATGAGATTTAGGAAGATACTGGACACATAGTCACTTCTAATTGGGAACTTCTCTCTTTTCTCTCTTCTATGCTTGTTGATACGGCTGAGAAGGGGCCAACTTAATACCAGAGGCTTTTTCTTTGATTTGACCTTCATCCCACCTGTAAGCTGTGAGTGGCCAGCCTCCTGTCATGTCAGGGCCAGCCTGTGCTGCCCGTTAGATGCCACGGCACGGCCCTCAGCCTTTTTTTCTTTTCAAATACTGCATTCTAGAGCAGCAAGGAAGGCAGTGGCAGTTCAGTGGTGGAATTCCTCCCTTCTGTTCCTGGCCAGTACACATCATGTGCAGCCAGCACTCTTCTGTCACTGAAGGTTTGCCTGTTGCAATGATGCTGACCCAAGTTTTAGCAGAGCTTCTGAACTCAAATGGACCAGGAAGAAAGGCCTGGCTGTCTTCTGACAGTCATCCAGTGGCGCCCTGTGGATCACGGTGGTCGAGTCTCATTGTGCTTGGGGTTGCAATGAGTCAAGGGCCAAATCGATGGCAGCTAACAATAACAAGAGAGCAATAGAACAGCCCTAGTGAAGCGTGTGTTCTTCTCAGGCCACTGTGTTCTCCAGCATTTACCCCTCCAAATAGGGACATCAGTGGTGTCCCACTAGGGTATCTTTCAGTTAACTTCTAGATGTTGCTGCTGCTGCTGAGATAGGAATGGAAAATTTGGCTTTGGTAGCCATCCTGGCTCCCCCCCCACCTTTTTTTTTCCGTGTACAGTTCGGTGACATTAATATCATCTTGGTGGCCTTTTTAATCATGGTCCCAACTACAATATTTTTATCTAACAGCAATTCCTTTTCCTTCCTTCATGTCCTTCATATCCCAAGATTTATAACAAGCATAAATCTTTTGGGCTTACATTTCGTGGAGAGAGACCAGCCCATTCACCGGCATGGGTCCTTCTGCCTTTTTCCGCTGGGCACAGCATTTTTCTTCTTTGCTGTCTTGCCACCGAGTGCTGCTATGGGTTATATGACCTCAGAGTCATTCCCCTAGAGGTAGCTGTCCTTAAACTAAAATTAAAATGAAAGACATTTCTGAGCTTTTTAAAAAATACTACTACTAATAATAAAACGCCCTGTGAATTCTCTGCTTTTCATGTGGTTCCTCGCCTCCCTCTGATGGCACGACCTGTTCAGGGCTGCCAGCTCTAATCCCTTTGATGCTGTCTCCAGGATACCTCCTTGGAATCTGTACAGAGAAGAGCAAAATTGTCTGGGGTGTGTGTGTGTGTGTGTGTTGGGGGGAGGTCCCAGTAACTTTGTTTATGTATTTGGAAGGAAATGAGGCTTAACTGGCAATAACCCTGCATACATTCTTCTTGATTGTGGAGAATATTCAGTCTGTCTTTCCTTTTCACCCCACTGTGTTTTCCCTTCAGCTGCTACTTTAGTGTTCATCATGTAATGCTCATTGCCTAGTGACCTTTGCGGGAGCTTAGTTGTTTCCTGAGTTGTTTAAAGTGAGTGCGTGGGCCAGTGTTGGAACTGGAGTCCGTCTCTGGCCATTTTCCATCTCTGGAATGCCTGGAGTCTTCTTTTTTAGCCATGCCTTGTCTCCCTTTTTTTCATTAAAAAAAAAAAAATTTATTTTCTTGTTATGGAGAATTTCAAATATACACAAAAGTAGACAGAATACCATGAACTCCTACATATCCATCATTCAGCTTCAACAGTTGTCAACTCCGCATCAGTCTTGTTTCATCTATCCTTTTGCCAATTCTACCTCTTCCTCCATTATTTCAAAGCACATCCCAGATATCATATCACTTCATCTGTAAGTATTTAAATAATGTATTATCTATAAAAAATAACTGATACCATTATCACATCCCCAAATTAATCATAATTCCTTAATATCAAATATCTAGTGTTCAAATACCCACTTGTCTCTCTGTATATATATGTTGTTGTTGTTGTTAAGTGCCGTTGTGTTGGACCCGACTCATAGCGACCCCTCCTTGGGTTTCCGAGGCAGTATCACTATGGAAACAGATTGCCCCCATCTTCCTTCTGAGGAGTGGCTGGTGGGTTTGAACCGCTAGCCTACTGGTTGGCTGTCAAGTGCCTAAGGCACTACACTACCAGAGCTCCCGTATATATATGTAGACACATACATATGTGTACATACACACACACAGAAACACTTAAGAGCCCTAGTGGTGCAACAGTTAAGCACTCAGCTGCTAACTGAAAGGTTGGCCATACTAACCTACCCAGTGGCTCCACTGAAAGACCTGGCAATCTGTTCTCATAAAAATCACAGCATAGAAAACTCTGTGAGGCAGTTTATTCTGTCATATGGGGTCACTATTAGTTGAAAACTGCCTTGATGGCACCAAACAACAGCAACAGTGAGCCTTGAGTGCAATAATGAAGGGTCCTATGGGCAAAATATTGAATGACAAAGGAAACATCAAAAGAAGATAGAAGGAATACAGGCACTGTACCAAAAGGAATTGGTTGATGTTCAGCCATTTTAAGACATAGCATATGATCAAGAACCAATGGTATTGAAGGAAGAAGTCCAAGCTGCACTGAAGGCACTGGCTAAAAACAAGTCTCTAGACATTGACAGAATACCAGTTGAGATGTTTAAACAAGTGGATGCAGGGCTGGAGATGTTTACTTGTCTATGCCAAGAATTTGGAAGACAGCTATCTGACCAACCAGCTGGAAGAGATCTATGTTCCAAAAGAAAGGTGATCCAACAGAATGTGGAAATTATTGAACAATAACATTAATATCATATGCAAATAAACTTGTGTTGAAGATAATTCAAAAACAGTTGCACCAGTATATTGACAGGGAACAGCCAGAAATTCACACTGGATTCAGAAGAGGATGTGGAATGAGGGATATCATTGTTGATGTCAGATGGATCTTGGCTGAAAGCAGAGAATACCAGAAAGATGTTTACCTGTATTTTGTTGACTGTGCAAAGGCAGTCAACTATGTGGATCATAACAAATTATGGTTAACATTTTGAAGAATGGGAATTCCAAAATGGTTCATTGTGGTCATGACATACCTATATACATAGACCAAGAAGCAGTTATTCAAACACAACAAGGGGACACTGTGTGATTGAAAACCAGGAAAGGTGTGCATCAGGATTGTATCCTTTCATCATACTTCCTCCATCTGTATGCTAAGCAAATAATCCGAGAAGCTGGACTCTATGAAGAAGAACATGACATCAAGATTGGAGGAAGACTCGTTAACAACCTGTAATAAGCATAATACAACCTTGCTTGCTGAAAGCAAAGAGGACTTGAACCACTTTCTGATGAAGATCAGAAACTATAGCCTTCAGTTTAGATTACACCTCAACATAAAATAAAAATCCTCACAACTGGAACAATAAAGCAATATCATGGTAAACAGAGAAAATAATGATGTTGCCAAGGATTTCATTTTACTTGGATCCACAGTCACAGAGCTCCTTAGCTACAGATCCCCTGTGGAAACAGCAGTTGAGAAATCAAATGAATGCATTGCATTGGGCAAATCTGCTGCAAAAGACCTCTTCAAAATGTTAAAGATCAAAGATATCACTTGAAGACTGAAGTGCACTGACCCAAGTTGTCTTTTCAGTAGGCTCATAAGCATGTGGAAACTGGACAATGAATAAGGAAGACGGAAGGAGGATTGATGCATTTGAGTTATGTGGTGTTGGTGAAGAGTATTGAAAACACCACGGACTGTCAGGAGAAAGAATCAATCTGTCTTGGAGGAAGTGCAACTGGAATGCTCCTAAGAAGCAAGGATGGTGAGACGTCTCACATATTTTTTGGCATGTTATCAGGAGGGACCAGTCCCTGGAAAAAGACATTGTTCTTGGTAGAGGGATGACGAAAAAGAGGAAGGCTCTCAGTGGCTACAGCGATGAGCTCAAACAGAGATAGCAACAATTGTGAAGGTGGGGCAGGACCAGCCAGTGTTTCATTCTGTTGTACATAAGATGACTATGAGTTGGAAACAATCCCACAGCATTTAACCACAATAACAGCATATATATTTAAGAGCCACCTTTTAAAATCTCATCTGTATCTTGATCAGTCTCAAGCTTTCTTTCATTTTTCACCAAGCTACAGGCCTGCCAACTGCCATCGAGTTGATTCTGACTCATGGCGACCCCCATTTGATTTCCAGGGCAGTAAATCTTTACGGAAGTGGATCACCCCATCTATCTTCCACGGAGTGGCTGGTGGGTTTGAACCGCCAACCTCCTGGTTAGTAGTCAAATGCCTTAGGCATTGTGGCACCGGAGCTCCTTAGCTACAGACCTCCAAAACCTCACTGCTGTCAAGTCAATTCTGACTCATAGTGAGACCCCTATTGGGTTTCTGAGGTGTGGTAGATCTTTATGGAAGTAGATTGCCCCATCTTCCTTCCATGGAGTGGCTGGTGGGTTTGAACTGCCAACCTTCTAGTTAGCAGTCAAATGCCATAGACACTGTGCCACCAGAGCTCCTTATAGCTACAGGCTTAGAGAGCTCCAATTAAATGGAACTTAACTGCTACCCAAACTAATCGGGGGAATTCAGTGAAAGGTGGCATATCTATGGTCGGTCAGCTACATAAATATCTAAGAAAACTAAGACTGTCTTTCACTTAGAAGTTGGCCTGCCCTGTGCTCCAAACTCTCCCAGCTAGATAGCCCTATGGCTGGAGCTCTGGGCATGAACCACTTCGTGCATCTGGGCTGGAAGCCCTTGGAGGCCGTGGACCGTTTTCTCATCAACTTTGGATTCTGAGATCACAACAAATTTTAGTTAAATATGTTACATCATAACTGTAGCATTTAAAATATCATTCTTTTTTCCTTAAGAAATGTACATCTCTCTCTCTCTCTCTCTCTCACTGCCATGGAGTTGGATCCGACTCATAGCGACCCCTCCTTGGGTTTCCGAGGCGGTATCTCTACGGAAGTAGATTGTCCAACCTTCCTTCCAAGGAGTGGCTGGTGGGTTTGAACCGCCAGGATTCTGGTTAGCAGTCAAGTGTCTTAGGCACTATTCCACCTGAGTTCATAGCACTCACTATACACGAGGGTTTGTTCTGTTGTTCTGTCAGGTGCCACCATCAAGTTGGTTCCAACTCATAGGGACACTGTGGACAACAATGGGACACTGCCTCGCGCTGCTCCATCCCACAATCATTGCTGGGCTTGAGCCCATTGTTGCAGCCACTGTCAGTCCAGCTCATGGAGCATCTTTTTCACTGACCCTCTACTTTCCCAAACATGATATTTTTCTCCAGGGACCGGTCTCTTCTGATAACATGTCCAAAGTACGTGACGAAGTCTCGCCATTCTAAGTGTTTATAGATAGTAGCTCACTTAATTCTCATGACACCTCTGATGATTAGCTCTGTTTACCAGAGGAACAGGCTTATGCTGCTATTTTAAGTTTTTCAGTAAGGATGAGTTTATACTTATAAATGTGATTTAACTATTAGGCCTCTGTAAAGTATTTCACATGTATTTGCAAGTTAAGGGGAGAAAAAAGTCTGTTATAAGACTGTGTACTCTGAAAACTGGTTCAGCTGGTTCAGCCAACAGCGCTGACACCTCAAGTTGGGTGTCCGTAGTTCCCTTCTTTCCCCATTGCTCTCACGCCCCTGATCTGGCACCCCCTGATCTGGCACCCCGGTTCTGGAGCCTGACTGCCACACTTGCGTTCTCCTCCCACTTTTCTCAGCTCAGTGCCTTTCATCTCAGTTTTCCCCCAGCAACATCCTGTCTTCACGTTGTGTTACTGCTGCAGTGACCAGATGGGGTTAGTGGTGGTTCAGTGGTAGAGTTCTCACCTTCATGTGGGGGACCAAGGTTTAATTCCTGGCCAGTGTGCCTCACGGACAGCCACCACCTGTCTGCCATGTGCTGTGATGCTCAGTAGGTCTCAGTGGACCTTCTAGACTAACATGGATTGGTGACCTTTGAAAATCAGCCAGTGAGAGCCCTATGGATCCACAAAAGTCTGCTCTGTAGCCAATCGTGAGGACGGTGCAGGATTGGGCAGGGTTTTGTTCCACCGTGTGAGGGGTCCCCATGAGTTGGGAGTTGACTGGAGGCAACTAATAACAACAAGATTGTTGTTTGTTTGTTGTTATGTGCCGTCGAGTTGGACCCGACTCATAGCTACCCCTCCTTGGGTTTCTGAGGCTGTATCACTACGGAATAGATTGCCTCATCTTCCTTCCGAGGAGTGGCTGGTGGGTTTGAACTGCCAGCCTTCTGGTTAGCAGTCAAGTGCCAAGATTGATTTCCCCGCTCCTACTTAGGGAAGCGCTTTGAAAAACCAAAAGTGAATGCCTTGTCTTTTCCTAGCCTCTCAGTTCTCAGGTTGCTTTTGAGGACTGGAAGACACAGAGGGAAAGATTTACGGGGCAGTGCTGTTCTGGTTACCTAGTGCTGCTCTGACGGGAATACACCACAAATGGAATGGCTTTAACAAGAGTTTATTCTTTTACAGTTTGGAGGCTTTAGTCTGAGTTCACAGTGCCTGGCTCTAGGGGCTGGGTGAAAGCCCCTCAGCCTTGGGCTTCAGCTCTGCCTCCTGCTCCTGGCCCACTGTAGCTAGAGGCTTTTCTTCAGACAACTGCTGGCTGCTGAGGCTGACAAGCCCAAGGTTGATAAGTAAAAAATCATAGTTCCAATGTTAGCAAACCACACGGCAAGCTATTAATTCAAGCCCATCGAAAGTCCCAAGGTAGGCAGAGCGTGACAGGCTGCTGAGCAACAACATGGCTACATGCAGGGTTCATGCATGCCATATGCTAGAGACTGTTCTCCAAGGCTTCTGCTTATATACATGAAGCAGACCACATTCCCTAAGGCAGCTACTCAGCTGCTCCCAGTAGATTCCACCATGGAGCTGATTACCAGTCTCATCATGGGGAATAGTACATCCAGCTGCCCAGCCACTCAACCAGGCCCAGCCAAGTAGACACAAAAACTTAACTACCACAACTGCCATGATCGTTTACGGAAGAGGCTTTACCTGGGTTGAATGCTGGCCCTGGTCCGGCACGGTACACAGATACACCTGCTATGTTGTCACTCTACAAGGAACAATGC
Source organism: Orycteropus afer afer (assembly GCF_000298275.1). Classification (NCBI taxonomy): domain Eukaryota; kingdom Metazoa; phylum Chordata; class Mammalia; order Tubulidentata; family Orycteropodidae; genus Orycteropus; species Orycteropus afer. Next base: position 9,228,474 of record NW_006921629.1, read on the forward strand.
CTCAGACATAAGAGGTCCCAAATGGAAGCAAAAAGGTAATGCAAAACCCAAAGGCTTTTGTCATGGAGAGGATTTTTGATCTAATGAAAGAGGATAGCTTTCGATAGACTGGCTAGTGACTAGTGTTTACACTGGATTGAGGTCTGATTGCATGTCTTCAATACATAGGTTGAATATCTTAAAACAGAGAGCCCAACCATCCTTTTTTTTTTTTTTTTAAATATACTTTACAATTTATTCTTTTTTAATTGTGATTTGGGTGAAAATTTACAGAGCAAATTCACTTTCCATACAGCAGTTCACATACACTTTGTCTCATGACATTGGCTATAATTTATCACAATGCAACAACTCCTCTCCCACTTCCTCCCCATAGTTACCTCTTTCTTGTGTCCTTCCCTCCATGCACTCCTGCCCCCTGAGCTGTCTACCTGTACATAAACAGCCCTTCTTTCTCCCATGATTGTTCTCTCCGAGGAGTGTATCTACCTCAGGTAAATATTCGACTCATATGCCTGTCTTTTGCTTGGCTGGAAGCCACAGGTGTGGGTTCAATTCCAGACCTGAAGGGCAGCTATGGGCCATAGTCTCATTGGTTCCACCAGGCTCTATCGGACCAGCAAACCTGGTCGCTTTTTTTTTCCTCCCAAATGATTTTGAGTTTTGTTCCTCATTGTTCTCCCTCTCTATCCAGTATCTCCTACATAGATACCCCTCTGAGTGGTTGACAGTGGTAGCTGGGCACCATCTAGTTCTTGTCTCATAGTCATGTAGGCTGAGGATCGCATGTGTACCAGTTGCTAGGATTTTTTTTTTTTAAATAACAGCTTTATTGAAACATACTTCACATAGCATAAAATTCACTCCTTTAAAGGGTACAATTCAGTGGTTTTTAGTGTATTCTCAATGTGGTGCAGTCATTACTTTGTATCTAATTTGATAACAGTGGCTACAGTGATGGGCTCAGGTATAGCAGGGATCAGGGGGCTGGCACAGGACCGGGTAGTGTTTTGTTCTGCTGTACAAAGGGTTGCTGTGAGTCAGAGATGACTTGACAGCACCTAACAACAATAACAAATTGATAACATTTTCTTTACCCCGAGAAGAAACCCTGCACCTCTTAGTCATTACCTCCCAATCCCCCTCTCTTCCTCAGCCATAGGCAATCAATATAGATTTATCTGTCTCTATAGATTTATCTGTTCTCCCAGTCATCCTTTGAAAGACAATTGACATAAGCAGGATGGAGACCAAGGATCATGTAGCCTCATGGTGGCAGGGCTACAGGTTTTGTTCTGGGTATATTTGAAGGTTGTTACTCAGACCCTCATGTCCTGCTGGCATGGTAGTTTGCAGTATGGTATGAAAGGGCGCCTTGTTCTGTAAAGGACTACAATAATCAATACCTCCATTAATAGCAGTTTCTCTTGGAGATTTATCAGAGTGAATTCCTTCTGTTATTCATGGTCATGCTCTGCAGAGCTCAGGGTCTATTCACAGTAGGGACTCAATAAATAGGTATTGAAAGAATGAGAACATGAGCTCACTGATCAGAATGCTTATGCATTGCAGCCTTTAGCGGATCCTGAAGCTGATGTGTTGCCCTTTTCACACGGCCTTTGTTGTTGTTAGCTTCCCCTGAGTTGGCCCACATACAGCTGGATTGGACTGTTGCGATCCATACGGTCCTCGTCGACCGATTTGTTGGAAGTGATCACCACATCTTTCTTCCTAGTCCGTTTTAGTCTGAAAGCTCCTCTGAAACCTGGTTAGCTTCACAGCAGCACACGGACCACTGCTGATAGATAGGTGGTAGCTGCACATGAGGTTCATTGGCTGGGAATCGAACCTAGAACACGGGAATTCTACCACTGACCCACCAATGCCCATCACATGACCTCACCAGATCTTTAAACATTATCGCTTATTTTCTGTGTTCCTCCTTACTCTGTGTTGGTCAGAAGGCTCACAGCCTTTCTGAGCTTTCCTCAGGCCACACCCAGTCTGGTTTCATAGGTCTCAGTCTCTTAAGAGTTGCCCTTTCCCAAACCCCATTGCTTGGTTGGCTACCCACAAAATATCCCCTGGTTTCTCCTTGCCTTGTCAGCATAGTAATCCAGTGGTAGCCCCTACTTCTCAATATACTTCAGCCAAGGGGATTTTTGGCTGTCACATAGACCACATAATATGGGAGAGGTGATGACTTTTTGCCAGAGACTCCCCAGAAATGTTGGAATTGGGGTAGAGTTCTGTGGCTGTTTTAAAGAACACAGCAAAATGATGCAATGGTGAGTGACAGCAAATAAACACTGTGTCCAACCCGACAGGCAGCTTGGAATTGGGTTAGGAGAATGTTATTGCTTGGGTTGGAATTTGGCCAGACTAGGGATTTTATTGACCATAAGTCACCCATTCAAGTACTTTTTCAGAAGTGGCCCCTTGGTTTTCTTCTTACTGTACTTCCTAGATTTCCTGTAGTTAGCATTTATTACTTTCATAATCATAAAGTGAAGAATAAAAATGCTAACCTAAAAAAAATGTCATTAATGTCACTAAATTATATTTGTGAAGATTGTTGAAATGGCAGATGTTTTAGTTACCTATGTACTTAGGAGTTCTGGTGGCACAGTGCCTAAGGCATTTAGCTGCTAATGAGAAGGTTGCCTGTTCAAGTCCACCAGCCACTCTGTAGAAGGAAGATGGGGCAGTTTATTTCCATAAAGATTTACCGCCTTGGAAACCCAATGGGGGTCTCTATGAGTCACAATCAACTTGATGGCAGTGGGTTTGGTTTGGTGGTTTGGTTATGTATTTATCACAATAAAAAGTGTATTTAGAAAAAAAAGACAAATAAATGAAAGTTGGAGAACATTGCGTCATTTGTTAAATTGCACAGCTAGGCACACACCCATGCCTTGCCATCTGTTTATTTTTCAATTAATAAAGGGCAAAGGATGTTTGTGCTTGAGGCTTCAGGACCTTGGCTGCTTGTATTGGAATCTGTGAATGTGGTCCAAATTGATAGTATTTTGGTGTTCATGAAGGCTTTTATTTATTTTCTAAAAAGCCGCTTAAATGAAGGCATGTTTCCAAAACTGTCGACACAGAGTTCAGGATAAACAGCTTTCTAGTAAATGCTTTGTGAATAATAGGGATGTGGATTTACCACAGGGGTCTTTCATATTTTTTAAATGAATTGTTTTAAGTTAGTGGGAGGTAAAGATGAAAGGAGAAAAAAAATCAAGATAAGCCTGTGAGTAATTTTGTGTTGCAGTGAGGGGTTAAGACGTACTTTAGTGTTCATGCATAATCCTGCCACAAAAAAAGCAGAAGGCTGCTCTCGGGCCTCACCTGCAGTACCCAAGCCAAATCCACTGCGGTGGGGGCGATTATGACTCCTACCGACCCTCTAGGACAGATAGAACTGCCTCATAGGGTTTCCAGGGCTGTCAAACTTTACAGAAGCAGACTGCCACATCATCTGAGTGCGTTAACCACTGTGCCACCAAGGCTCTTTATCAGCAGTCCTGGGACCCTCATCTTGACTGGGATTTTGGGCAATGAACATGTGGCAGGTATCATATTAGAAAATCCATTCTCACTCATCCCCCGTCCTTCTTAAAGCATTTCTGTCTCTTTCACAATTTGTACATGAAGTCTCGCCCCTTCTTCCCTTTTGTGCTCTTTCTGTGAGCAGCCATTTAATTTATTTCTTGGCTGCTTATGTTTTTATTAATCAGATTTTCTGCCTTGACCAAGCTTTTCTCCCAAAGGTCTCACCTTAGTTTTGTGATGCACACTCACCAGTCAGGATGGTTTCTGGGCTGGAGAGGCAGATGGTGGCTTCTGTAACCTAAAGCATAGAATCATATCAGATACACATAATACCTGTTATGTGGCTGGTTATATTGTTTCTTTGTCCCAGGAATAAGATTCTAAATTACTTTGCCTTTTGGAACCTTTGAGGGTTTGAAAACTGCTGAGTCTTTGGTCCTGTCCGGGGGATTCTGGGAGGCACAAACAATTGCGCTCAACTGTTAACTGAAAGGTGGTCAGTTCAGACCCACCCAGCAGGGCCATTGTGGGAGAAAGACCAAGGAAATGCTGTGGAGCTCAGCTCTACCCTGGAACACGTGAGATTGTCATGAGTCAGAATTGACACCACAGCAACCAGTTTGTTTCAGGTTCCAGTTTGTAAATATTAAAGTCTTCGGGATTGTAATCTAGCAGGATCAAAAAGGAAGACCTTAGATGCTTCACCTCAGATTTCCTTTATGACCTTGGACAATGTACATCAATTGAAAGAAAATTTTTATTGACACTGACAAATAGCCTTTTAGGGTCCTAGTTTCCTCATCTTCAAAAAGAAGGAGTTGGATTAGATAATTCCTAAAATCCCTTCAGTTCTAAAATTTTATGTGAAAATCAGGTGATTATGTGGATTCAGATCCAACTGAGTGAGGAATCTTTAGACTTTTTAAGAAACCAGTGAACTGGTGAACTGTAAATAAATAACCCGTAGAAATAATCTTAGAGCAGCCAGGATAGTTAATTATGGGATAATGTTAATATTGATAACAGCTACATTTAACAAACACTTGCTATACGTCAGACATTGTTTTGTGCATTGCCCCATCTTCCTTCCGAGGAGTATGGGGCAATCTACTTCCGTAGTGATACTGCCTCGGAAACCCAAGGAGGGGTCGCTATGAGTCGGGTCCAACTTGACGGCACATAACAACAACAACAACAAAATTAATTGATTTAATCTAAACCTGTTGTTGTTGTTGTTGTTATGTGCCATCGAGTCAGCCCTGACTCATAGCGACCCCTCCTTGGGTTTCCGAGGCAGTATCACTACGGAAGTAGGATTGCCCAACCTTCCTTCCGAGGAGTGGCTGGTGGGTTTGAACCGCCAGCCTTCTGGTTAGCAGTCAAGTGCCTTAGCCATTATGCTACCAGAGCTCCTAAGGAATGCCTGGCCTGAAGGAAATAGGGACAGGAGGCAAGGAGGAAGGCAGAATGAGGAGAAGGGAATGGCAAAGGTTGGCCTGAATTATTGCCTTGTGGCTGGCTGGCTGGCAGTGAGACAACACACTGCTCAGTGTTACTGTATCCAGAAGTGTCCTCCAGAAAGTAGAACATAGATCAGCATCTTCTGTTGTGCCTTCCCAAGCACCTGTTGTGCTGTGGCATTAATCTTTCTTGACCACCAGTCCCACTGTCTCATTAGGGCAGTCGTTCTCAATTGCCTAGCATGCCGAGCCCCTCTAAGCTGGCTGTCACTCCACACCACCCACACCCAGCTTCCCTTTTCAAAAATGTCTCTCCAGCAGGAATCCTGCGGCAGGCAAGTGTATCCTCTCTCCCACCCCACACAGCAGGCTCAGGCCCATGGTCTTCCCTTTGCTGGGTTTGTTTCTCCCCCCTGGAGTGGCTTCCGTCTGTGCTCTGCTCAGCCACATCTGCCTCTGACCTCCATGCAGTGTCTTCACCTCTCTCAGATACTCCCTTTTTGGAAACTGCTGTTATTTTCTCTTCAGCAGTTTGGCCCTTACAGTGATTTGTTATTTTTCACTTGGCTTTCCAGTCTGCATTGTGAGTACTTGGGGGGGGGGGGGATGTCTTCATTTCTCAGTGCTTCTGTAACAAGTATCACAAGTGGGTGACTTTAACGAACAGAAATTTATTTTCACACAATTTAGGAGGCTAAAAGCACAAATTCAGAGCACTGAGGGAAGGCTCTCTCCCTCTTTGTTGCTCTGGGGGACTATCCTGTAGAGCTTCTCTAGTCCCAGTGTTGCTCGGTGCCTTGGTGATCACCATGTGCCATCTCTCTTTCCCGCATTCGTGTTTGCTTGTATCTGTGCCCAATCTGCCCGTTTTATATCACAAAAGTGATAAGGTTTAAGCTACACTCTTACTGATAACTGATATGGCCTCATTAACACAATAAAGAAACCTCTATTCCCAAATAAGGAGCTCTGGTAGCATAGTGCCTAAGGCACTTGACTGCTAACCAGAAGGCTGGCGGTTCAAACCCACCAGCCACTCCTCGGAAGGAAGGTTGGGCAATCCTACTTCTGTAATGATAACTGCCTCAGAAACCCAAGGAGGGGTCGCTATGAGTCGGGGTCAACTCGACGGCACATAACAACAACAACATTCCCAAATAGGAGCTCTGGTAGCATAGTGTCTAAGGCATTTGACTGCTAACCAGAAGGCTGGCCGTTCAAATCCACCAGTCACTCCTTGGAAGGGAGGTTGGACAATCTACTTCCGTAGGGATACTGTCTCGGAAACCCAAGGCAGGGTCCCTATGAGTCGGGTCCGACTCGATGGCACGTAACAACAACAACAATAACTATTCCCAAATAGAGCTCTGGTAGTGTAGTGCCTAAGGCATTTGACTACTAACCAGAAGGTTGGTGGTTCAAACCCACCACCCACTCCACGGAAGGAAGACTGGGCAATCTACTTCTGTAACAATTTACCACCTTGGAAACCCAAAGGGGGTCGCTGTGAGTTGGAATCTACTCAGTAGCAGCGAGTTTGGTTTGTGAGTTTATTCCCGAATAGGATTACATCCACTGGACAGTCTACTTTCGTAGAGATATTGCCTCGGAAACACAAGGATTGGTCACTGTGAGTCGGGACCGACTTGATAGCAGTGAGTTTGGTTTTTTGGTTTTATAGGAATTAGGATTCTAACACATATTTTGAGTGGACACAATTCAATCCATAACAGAAGGGATTCAGACTGAAAAGATAGATTGCTCTATTTATGCTTAGATGGGATCAATTCTAAACCAATTTCAGACTTTAATTTCCTTCATTAAGGATAGTTATGTTCACAGATAAGCCCACCAACGTCTGGACCTAAATTCTAGCAAGACTGTTTAGAAGAAATGAAAGGAAGTCCTATTTCATACAGCCAGTAATAAACTTATGAAATTCATGACCATAAGAAGGAAAGCATGCAGAAAATGATAAATCATGAATGATAACCACCTGTTGTTGCTAAGAGATGCTAGGGAAACCGTCACCATTTGAGGCTTCTATTGAAGACAGAATATTTAGATGTACTGACTCAGATCTGATCGGTTTTGTTTGGCCTGCCAACGCTGACTGATTCATAGTGGCTCCTTGAGCTAAGTGTTGGGAAGGACTTTGTTTGGTCGCCATGCCTGCCAAGGGCTCTGCAGAGGGAAGTGGTGGCATCATGACCCAGCCTGAGGCTGCTCCTCTTGGTGAGCACTCCCTCTAAAAAGGTGGAGGCAGAATCGAGAAGCTGGCAAAGCATATACCCTGGAACCCATCATCCGAGTGGACGTAGGGTGCAAGATGTTCTTCCCCTACTCCCACCTTGGTCTATTTTAAGTCAGAAATAGCCAAAGGATATCTGAGAGCTGTGTTCCAAGTGTCAGGAGCCAGAAGTGAACGGCCTCTTGATTCCTGTAATAGCAGATGACTTATGCAAAGCCAGGCCAGCAAGGCACTTCCAAGCCACTCAGCTGCTCGTCCAGGGGCTCACCAGCCCACTCACCAGCCCACTGTCTGCTATGCCCACAGATGGCTGTGGAAAAATAGCGACCTCTCAGAAGTGTCTTACTGTGACCAGCCTTTGCTGCTGGCTTCTACCAGAACTCACAGGGGTGACCTCTCTCTAGCCTTCAAAACCAAAACCAAACTCACTGCCGTTGAGTTGGATCCGACTCATAGCGACCCCTCTTTGGGTTTCCAAAGCAGTATCACTGCGGAAGTAGATTGCCCAACCTTCCTTCCAAGGAGTGGTTGGTGGGTTTGAACCTCTAGTCTTCTGGTTAGCAGTCAAATGCATTAGGAACTATGCCACCAGAGCTCCAGGTCTCCAGCCCTGACCCTGGGGAAATTAGTCTAGAAATTAATTCCTTTCAAATGTGTATTTTCTTAGAAATAAGAAAGTGCACTTAATGGATAGTTACCACTTTGTTGTTGAGGAGAGGTTGAGAGCACCAAAAATTAATTAGAGTTTTGTTTTGCTCAAGATTTATGCTTTTCAAATTGCAGCCTGCCTTCAGATTCTCTGATGGGTTTGTTTAAAATGCAGGTGGTGGGGGTGGAGCCCAAAAATTTACAATTTTAACGAGCTTTTAGGTGTTTTAATGCTGATGGTCCAGAGACCACACTTTAAGAATCACTGTGGAGCCCCTAGGAGCTGTATTATGTCCTATAGGTTGCTATGAGTCGGTATCAACTCAATGGCAGTGAGTTTGGGTTGGTTTGGGTGGTGCCAGTGTGCTTGGCTACTAACTGAAAGGCTGGTGGTTCATGTCCATCCAAAAATGCCTGTGAAGAAAGGTCTGGCTGTCTCAACTCAATGAGCTATTCCATGGAGTCTCCTTTTTTGCTTGCAGAGTCTTCTTTCCTGGGACTTTCCGAACTAGGTCCATTCTGAATAGGTTGCTCTCTCAGTCTGTTACACAGCTGTCATCCTGGAACTTTCCTGTAGTACTTTCCTAAATTGGATTTGCAATTGGATTTTATTCCAACTCCAGTCACTGATTGGTTCCAAAACTTTTCATAGCTCAGATACCAATTAGGAGTATTACCAAGGACATCTTAAAGAGCAAAATGTATTTTCAAGAGCAGAGCTTTAAAATTTACTCTGTGAGTTCAACACAGGTTAAGTGTAAATGAGAATCAGCTGTTTTTGGATTAAACACCATTTTTTTTTTATTTTTAAGAAGATTAAAAACGGAAGTAAAGCAGAGATTCCAAATGCCGTGTTCTTCCCAGCACAGCCCAGCTGCCTTGCAATCTGGATTTAAAACATTTCCGCCTGGGTCAGCCTGGAATCAGAGCTGTCTCTAGGGGATGAGGGATGGTATGGTTGGAAAATGCTAGATTAAGATTTAGCCCAAGACCTGAATTAAAATCCTGGTTTTGGTCCTGTTAGTTGATCTCCATTTAGCTAATTTGATCTCCCAGAGAATGCGGACAATAAACCCAAGCTTTTCTGTAATATTGGGAGGAGGGGTCCTGGTGGTATGAAGGTTGGACACTCAGCTGCTAATGAGAAGTTGGCTGGCCAAAGGTGGGCTGGCCATTCGACCCCCAGCAGCTCTGTGGGAGGTAGACCTGGCAATCTGCTCCCATTAACCTAGGAAACCCTATGGGCAGTTCAGCTCTGTTATGTGGGGGGTTGCTGCGTGTTGAAAATCAACTTGATGGTATCTAACAACAACAACAACTAAACAAAAGGATAGGAAAACCGAAAAACAAACCCATTGCCATCGAGTTGATTCTAACTCATAGCGACCCCCATTGGGTTTCCGAGGCAGTAAATATTTATGGAAGTAGATTGCCCAGTCTTGCTTCTAGTGGGTTTGAACCATCAACCTTCTGGTTAGCAGTCAGATGCCTTAGGCACTGTGCTAACAGAGCTCCCTAAAGGATAGGAAGGCACTGTGAAAAACTGGGATGTTCTCTGTATACAGGTTATCATTGTGAAGTTATGATTTGATGTTGGATCTTGATGCAAGAGCAAAACCTGTGAAGGCTGCATGTGAGAGGAGATTGAACTGGAGCTGAGTGCACAATCAAATAAAATGTGTAGTTTATGGGACACATTTAAGAATGTGAACAAACAACATTTAAGAATGTGAGCAAACATTTTGCTGCGAGGGTCATCAACTCAAATGTGAAGTGAATGAATCTAGGGGAGAGGGACAAAGGAGGGCTTCCACCTGCCTAAATGGGGCAGTCACCATTCACTCCAGCCGACTGTTGCATTCAGGAACGAGGGCTCAGTGTCGCAGGGCTTCTGATTTTTCAAGCTTAAAATGGAGTATGTGAAATTAATGAATTTTTACATGCTGTTAACCAGTTTAAATTTTTTCTGAACACTGAGCAAGCCAAACAGAGCACATATGCAGCTCACCAATTGAAGACCTCTGCTTTACTGAAAGTGAGAATTAAGTGTACATTGCAAGTAGTTCATAACAGTTATTCTGAATATTACATTTATATGGCTGATTATAGTGTTTAAATTATTTGCTCTTCTGGTTTTGTGATATCTGAACATGTGAACAGTATTTCCTGGTAGCTTTATCAAGAGAATTCAGAAGAGTGTTGAACAAGGTCAGCATGGAGCCCTTTGGGACACACTGAGAGACTTCCCTCTGGGTTAATATTCACCTAATAATCAGCAAGTTAGCCCCTGGGTGGTCCAAACAGTTAACAGACGTGGCTGCTAACAGAAGGTTGGAGGTCCCAGTCAGGGACACCATGCAAGAAGGGCCTGGTGATCTAATTCCAAAACCTCAGCCACTGGAAAAACCTGATGGGAGTATAGTTCTATTCTGACACTCATGGGATCGTCTCAAGTTGGGAGCAACTGGTGGAAGGTATAGATGTAATCATGCTAGGCCTGGAGGCTCAGGACCATAGTTTTGTGAGACACCAAGGTCAGTTGGCATAACATAGTCCACCAAGACAGTGTTCTGCATTCTGCTTGGGTGAGCAGTGACTGAGGTCTTAAATGCTTGTGAGTGGCCATCTGAGGTATAACCGATTTGGTCTGTCTCTGTCCAGAGCAAGGAAGAGTGAAAATCAAAGATACAAGGAAACAACTAGCCCAGAGGACTAACGAACCACATGAACCTCAGCCTCTATGACCCTGAGACCAGAAGAACTAGACGGTGCTTGGCTACCACCACTGACCACTCTGAAAGGGATCACTGTAGGAGGTCCTGGATAGAGTGGGAGAAAAACGTGGAACAAAATAATAAAAAAAAAAGATCACGCTTACTGGTCTCAGAGAGACTGGTGGAACCCCCAGGACTGTGGCCCTTAGATACCCTTCAAACCTGGAACTGAACTCATCCCCTTGGACTCAACTTACAACCAAATCAAATGATAGATAAGCCGTTAAGGTGAACAGTAACAGCATGGAGGTACACACTCCCTGGTACAATCAACCAAATGAGATCAAAAGGGCAGTGTTTGCTCCGGGATAAAGCTCAGACGGCAGGAAAGCATAGGAAAGAAGGACAAATGGAAATGGTAACCACAGGGAGGACGTAGGAAGAGCGCTGCTACATTGTGGGGATTGCAGTCAATGTCACAAAACAAAATGGCTATGGATTGTTGAATGGAAAACCAATTTGCTCTGTAAACTGTCGCTCAAATAACAATATTTTTTTTTAAATATATATTTAATCAGCACTATGGGGAGCCTGTTAGTTCAGCCAGTTACCAGTTCACCTTATCTAGCCTTTAGGTTTCCATCTTGTCCACAAGGATTTCATGAAATTTCATCGAATGCTTTCCTTATGAAATCAGCTATGTTAGGTATACCACATTTCCCCAATCGGCCATTCTTACTTTAGAAGTAAGATAAGTTAGCTGGATACAACTTTATAAAGAACTGGTGTTGGATCTCTGATTCCTCTGCAATGTGACAAACAAGCTCTTTAATAATAGCACATTTGTATAGCACTTTATTTATGGAAAGGAGCTGCGATGGTGCAATGGTTAAGGCATTTGGCTGCTAACCAAAAGATGGGGATAAAGATGAGGCAGTCTGCTTCCACAGAGACTTATAGCCTTAGAAACCCTATAGGGTAGTACTACTCTGTCCTTCAGGGCCACTATAAGCAGAATCAACTCGATGGCAGTGGTTTTTCTTTTTTGGTTTTATTTACAGGACACCTTCACCTGCATTCTCATTGGTCCTCACAACAGTCCTGGGAAACAAATGATTCTTCCAGATTCTTGGCCAGCTTTTGCTTCGAGCTTACAATCTGTGGTTTTCCTTTACCTATGACGTTTATCCTCCCTGTTCTTTGTAAATCACCACCAGCCCAGCTTCCCAGAGAAGTTGGCTTTGTTAACACCAGTCTCTGGTTGGTGAGATTCCAGATAGAGTAAGGAACATGACGTGCAGACTTTGGTAATTAGAGGACAGCTGGTGAGGGGATGGGTAGGGCTCTCTTGGCAGGATTTTGGAGCGAGATGTGTCTTCGCTTCACCTCTCTTCCTTCTAGCCTTTCTCCTTTTACCTCCTTCCCTTCTGTCTTCTGCCCCCAGAAGCCCAGTACCCTCTGTTGTTAGCTACCCCGTGTGCAGAGGAGAACTACTCCGCAGCATTTTCCAGGCTGTGACCTTCTGGAAGCAGATCTCCAGGCCTGTCTTCCAAGGTGCCTGTGAATGAATTCAAACTGCCAACCTTGAGGGTAGAAGTCCAGCACCTAACTGTTGGGCCACCCGGAGACTGTCAGTGCCCTCTGAGTGACAGGCAAAGCCTCCCATAGACGCACCACCCCTACTCTTCAGCCAAATCACTCCACACTCCCTGGTTACCTGGTTATTTTTTTGCTGCTTTCACCTCTTATTCCTATATTCTTTGTAGCCCTGCGTCCCATCACCCATTCACCTCCTAGAGGTTATTAAAACAAGTTTTCCTGGCTCCACTGACAATAAACCCTTTCATTACCCAGAACCATGTTCTACAAATCCCAAGAATACTATGGGATGCTGCCATTCCTAATGAGAAAAAAGCAAGAGGAGCCAGACAGTTTTGACAAACACTGTCTCGACTTCCCGGGAGCCTTGGGTAATCCCAAAGGCTCATGACAGGTACTAATTGGTAATTTTGCTGAGACACAGATTTTAATTGCAGCTCAGTGGTAACTTGTAAGTAATTAAAACTTTCTTTGGGAAAAAAAGTGGTTCTGAAAAGAAAATCAGCTGCTATTCTGAATGAGGTTAGGGAAGAAAAAGCGGGGATGGCCGAAGAAGGGACAGGTCTGAGCCGGGGGAAAAGTTTTGGATGAATTAAAGACTACAATAGTGAATTTTGCTGTGCTGGGAATAAGTCCACCATACGCTCCATAGGGAAACAAGAAAGTTCATGGAAGTTTTAGCAGTTGCTTGATCCTGGACCAAATTTGTTCACAGGAGAGAAAATTTTAGAGAAAGTTGGAAAGGGAGTTAACTTGGAGTGGGAGGTGAGACAGTAAAAAACAACAAAAATCAAGAAAAAGCTGGAAGCCTCTACAACCCTTTCTGTATTTATGGGTTTGAGGATTTATGAAGCTGTCTGGATGACTTCTCTGGAATGTCAGGGCTCCGTTCTACCCCTGTCATTGGACATGTTCAGGCAGGTGCTGTGTGGCCAGCTGTCAAGAGTATTGTAAAGGAAATTCCTGCATTGGTTTTCTGGGAGGCCGGATTCCTTGACGTGTCTGTATCTCTGTATCTCTTCCCTACCACACTTCTTCCCTTTGTCCTGTGTGTGTGTGTGCGCACGTACCGTCTTCTGGCTTCCTAGCAGCAAGAGGTGATCAGCATTGAAGTGAGAGAAGCAGAGGTTTATGGCTGGCTAGTCCTTACACCTGAATGCCTTAGCTGCTTTAGTGGCTCTGGGCCAGACTTCAAAGTAAGCAGTTCCTCTGCCTTCCTGTCTCTCTCTTAGAACTCTGCTCCTACTCACACCTCCCATCTGAATTGTCCAAAATTGCCACCTAGGTCCAGCTCTGAAAAACTCTAGTGCCTGTCTGCCTCACTTGGGCAGTGCTCTTCTAAGTGCTGGGAATTTGGCAGATGCAGCTAATTTACACTGAACGTGTGAATGAGGCTTGGTCCTTGAATGCAAATGCATTTTGATCAAATAAAGCTTTCACAAACACTGTTTTGTTTCAAATAATATTATCCAAGTAATATATGATCTTGTGGTAGTTATTATGTGCTGCTGTCAAGTCGTCTCTGACTCATAGCAACCGTATGTACAACATAATGAAACACTTCCCGGTCCTGTGCAAGCCTCACTATCCCTCCTAAACCTGAGCCCATTGCTGCAGCTACTTTGTCTGTCCGTCTCATTCAGGGCCTTCCCCTCTTTCGTTGACCCTCCACTTTACCAAGCATGGCATCCTTCTTCAGAGAATAGTCCCTTCTGACAACATGACCAAAGTAGGTGAGATGAAGTTTGGCCATTCTCACTTCCAAGGTGCATTTCGGCTGCACTTCTTCCAGGACAGATTTGTTAATCCTTTTGACAGTCCATGGTGCTTTCAGCATTCTTCACCAACACCACAACTCAAAAGCATCAACTCTTCTTTTCTTCGATCTTCCTTATTCATTGTCTAGCTCTCACATGCATACGAGGCGATTGAAAATACCATGGCTGGGGTTAGGCAAGTCCTAGTCTTCAAGGAGATAGCTTTGCTCTTCAGTGCTTGAAAGAAGTCTTTTGCAGCAGATTTGCCCAATGCAATACGTCTTTTGGTGTCTTGACTGCTGCTTCCATTGGTGTTCATTGTAGAACCAAGTAATATGAAGTCTTTGACAATTTCAATGTTTTCTCCATCTATTGTGATACTGCTTATTGGTCCAATTGTGAGGATTTTCATTTTCTTTATGTTGAGGTGTAATCCGTACTACAGATGATAGTCTTTAATTTTCATCAGTAAGTGCTCTAAGTCATCCTCACTTTCAGCAAGAAAAGTTTTGTCATCTATGTATTACAAGTTGTTAATAAGCTTTCCTCCAATCCTGATGCCACATTCTTCTTCATATAGTCCAGTTTCTCCGATTATTTGCTCAGCATACAAATTGAATAAGTGAAAGGATACAACCCTGATACACTCCCTTCTTTATTTTAAACCATGCAGTATCCCCTTGTTGTGTTCGAACGACAGTTTCTTGGTCTATGTACAGGTTCCTCATGAGTACAATCAAGTGTTCTGGAATTCCCATTGTTCTCAATGTTATCCATAATTTGTTATGAGCCACACAATCTAATGCCTTTGCATAGTCAATTAAATACAAGTAAACATCTTTGTGGTATTCATTGCTTTGACCCAAGATCCATCTAACATCAGCTATGATATCCCTTGTTCCATGTCCTCTTCTGAATCCAGCTTGCATTTCTGGAAGTTCTCTGTCAATATACTGCTGCAGCCGTTTTTGAATTATCTTCAGTAGTAGACAATTTGGAGAATACAGAAAAGCACAAGAAAATTACCAGTTGCTGTTGAGTTGATTCCAACTTGTGACGATCCCAGGTGTGTCAGAGTAGAACTGTGCTCTACAGGGTTTTCAAGGGCTGACCTTTCAGAAGCAGATTGCCAGGACTTTCTTCCGAGGCACCTCTAGGTGAACTTGAATCTCCAACCTTTAGGTTTGCAGCTGAGCGAATCAACCATCTGCACCACTCAGGGACTCCCCATAAGAAAATAGGAAACACACATCTCCCCACCACTAACTAACATTTTGCAGTATTTATATATATATCCTTCCAGTATTTTTTCCTGTATAGATAAATAGATAAATAAATATTTTAAATAAAAGTTGGGCTAAATTGTACATACTGTTTGTGGTAGTTAAGGTTGTTGTCAACTTGACTGGGCCTGGTTGAGTGGCTGGGCAGCTTTGTTGTTGTTGTTGTTGTGTGCCGTCGAGTTGGCCCCGACTCATAGCGACCCCTCCTTGGGTTTCCGAGGCAGTATCACTACGGAAGTAGCTAGATGTAGTTATTCCCCATGTTGAGACTGGCAATCAATTCCATGGTGGAATCTACTGGAGCAGCTGAGTAGCTGCTTTAGGGATGTGGTCAGCTTCCAGTGCATAAGAAGCAGCTTTGAGAGGGAGGTCTCCAGCTTTTTGGCACACTTGAACCCTGCATGTAGCTGAGTCTTCTTTCAGTAGCTGCCATGCTCTGCTGGTCTCAGGACTTACAGTGGACTTGAATTAATGGCCTGCAGTGCTTTCACCCAGCCCCTAGAGCCTGGCATGTTGAACTCAGACTTCTAGCCTCCAGAACTATAAGAAAATAAATTCCTATTTGTTGAAGCCTTCCCATTTGTGCTATATTTCTGTTAAAGTGGCACTAAGTAAGCAACACTATTTTATAATTTTCACTTACTATGTCATGAATATTGTCCCATGTCATCAAATATTCATCAACACATCACTGGTTTTAATAGTAGCTTGATAGTCTGTCATTCTCAACCCCCAGCTATGATCATCTTCCCAGTGTCATGTGGACTATAATTGTTTCCTATACATTTCTTTCATACGGCTTATCAGAATTTATATATTTTTGTAGGTCTGCAAACAAATAGTAAATGAATACCCTCTTGGACATTTATTTCATTTTCTGATTTTTGCTCAGATAGAAAATCCTTGTTTATCTTTGTACAAATTCATAATTATTTTCTTATTGAAAATTACTGTAAGTCAAATAGGTTGAGTGTTTCCTTCTGATTATTAAAGCTTTACTCCATCTATGTCATTAAGGTCAACTCTACTTTGAGGAGGCACCTCTTCCCCAGTTGTGTTTTGAGTGCCTTCTACCCTTCCAGCATTGTATCAGACAGTGTTTCACTGCTATTCATAAGGTTTTCAGGGGCCATGTTTTAGAAATGGATGGCTTCATCCTTCTTCCCCGTCTTAGTCTGGAAGCTTCTCTGAACCGTGTCCACCACGGGTGACCCTCCTGATACCTGACATGCCAGAGGCATACCTTCCAGCCTCTCAGCAGCACACAGGCCACCTCAGTGCCACAAACTGAGAAGACCTGCTGGATCCCTTTGCCCACCACATGCAAGGTGCAGTGTACTAAATGACTTAGGGTGGCTTTTCTACTCATAAGTCTTTGTAAAACTCCGAGGTGGAATTTGCCATGAGCAACTGAGGAGCTTCTGATTGCTAAAGTTGTCCACCTGGGGTATTTTTATTGGGCGTGGCACTAATAAAAATACCCACCTGGGGTATTTTTATGGAGCGTGGTTCTGGGAGGCTCCTGCTCTCTCTCAGGTGTTTAGAATTCTGATGTTATGATTAGCTAGTTTGGCCACTCTGCCAGGCTCAAAAGGAGCCCTCCTAGAGGCAGAACTGTCTCTCTGCTGGCTGAGGAAGGACACGCCCCTAAGAGACATGTGCTGCTGGGAAAGAGATGCAAGAAACATGCATTGCTGAGAGAGACACTGAGGGACACGCACTGCTGGGGGAGAGACTGTGAGAGACAGTGGGCTGGGAGAGTGACTGAGCATTTTTCCTGAACTTGAATTGTAGCCTGGTGCTTCCCTAATAAACCCCATAATCTGTGAGTTCTGTGTGGCCACTGCAGTGAATTATCGAACCCAGGAAAGAGGTGGGAGTGCTTTGGGAGGAACAGTTGGTAAAAGGGCTGGAGGGAGGCAGCGTGTCTGGCCTTGCAGTAATAGGCCTTGGGCTATTGATGGTGATTCTGTCTTCCTCTTGTGGGGTTAGAGGAGGTTTGAAGATGTGGCCTCCTTGCCCTTTTTGTACAGGGCATTTCTCCGGTAAAGGCTTAGCACTCAATAAATGGTTGTAATCATGATTCTTTCGCTCTAGGCACTGTAATGGTGGATGAATGAGACAAAGACCTTGCCCTTGAGGGGCCCACTGTCCTACAGGGAAGACTGAGGATAAGCTAATTTTTATAAAAGACTAGGTGAGATCTTCCTGATGATCCCAATGGGAAAACGAGAAAGGAATAGCTCTCTGCCTAAGAAGGAAGCCTCACAGCTTATGAGCCATTTGCAGCTACATCTTAAAGAAAAATGATGACAGTTGGCTGTGGGAGCTGGTAAGCCAAGGAAGGGTGTTCCAGACAGAAGAAATACATTGTGTATGTTGGGCGAAGGGATCCGAGCACGGTGTGTCCAGGGCAGTGAAGAGTGCTAGTTCAGTGCTGTAGCTGTAGGGAGGACAGATGGGAGCTGGAATGGCAGGTTGGGGCTGGATTTTGAAGGCTAAGATAGCTTGTGCTCATTTTTTTTTGGTCGTGGGAGGCATTTTATTATATTTTAAGTTTAAGTTTACACAGCAAATTCGTTTTCCATTCAACAATTTATACATACTTTATTCTGTGACGTTTGTTGCTATCCCTGCAACATGTCAGCGCTCTGCATTTCCACCCTGCCTTCCCCATTTCCTCCCCCTCCAGTTTCCCTGCCCCTCCTTGTCTTCATGTAAATGTTGACTGTTCTAAGGAGCACATTCCTTTCCGGTGTTATTGTTTATTTTATAGGCGAATCTATTATTTGGCTGAAAGATGACCTCTGGGAGTGGCTTCAGTTCCAGGTTAAAAGAGTGTCTTAGGATAATAGTCTCAGGAGTTCCTCATCTCTGTCAGTTTAGTAGCTTTGGTCTATTTTAGGAATTTCAATTTTATTCTACATTTTTCTCCCATTCTAATTGGGGTCTTCTTTTTTTTTTTTGTGATTTGGGTGAAGATTTACAGAGCAAATTCACTTTCCATACAGCAGTTCATATACACTTTGTCTCATGACATTGACCACAGTTTACCACAATGTAACAGCTCCCCTCCCACTCCCTCCCCATAGTTACCTCTTCCCTGTGTCCATCCCTCCATGGACTCCTGCCCCCTGAGCTGTCTCCCTGTGCATAAGCGGCCCATCTTTCTCCCATGATTGTTCTCTCCAAGGAGAGTATCTACTTGAGGTAAATGTTCAACTCATATGCCTGTCTTTTGTTTGGCTGGAAGCCACAGGTGTGGGTTCAATTCCAGCCCTGAAGGGCAGTTAGGGGCCATAGTCTCAGTGGTTCTACCAGGCTCTATCAGACCAGCAAACCTGGTCCCCTTGGGGTCTTCTTTTGTGTCCCTGGTCAGAACAGTCAGTAGCGGTCGCCAGGCACCATCTAATTTTTCTGGTTCCAGGCTAGAAGAGGGTGTAGATTAAGTGGCTGTTGTTAATTGCCTCAAATTGGCTCCAACTCATGGTAACCACATGAACAGTGTTGCCTGGTATTGCACAATTACCACACTCATTGGTATGGTTGAGTCCATTGTTAATTCACTGTATACTTGGAGTACTTTCCAACCTAAGAGGCTCATCTTTCAGTACTATATTCTGTTGGGATCCATAAGATTTTCATTGGCTAATTTTCAAAAGTAGATTGCCAGGCCTTTCTTCCTAGTCTATCTTAATCTAGAAGCTCCACTGAAACCTGTCCACCACAGTGACCTCATTGGTATTTGAAATACTGGTGGCATAACTTCCAGCATTACAGCAACACACAAGCCACCGCAGTATGACAGACTTACAGATGGTGGTAGAGAAAAGAATGTCTCTGAGGAAGTGGGAAGAAATGGGAACGAACAACAGGCCAGGTGGAAGAAGAGTTAGTTGTGGGAGGTGGGATACCACTCTCTGAGGTTAGGGGAAAGAGATGAGGAGGGAAAAAAGGGCGTGTTGGAAGAATCCTTACTGATGTCCTTTTTTCTTTGTGAAGCTGAGACAAGAGTTTTGGGAGTGAATAAGTATGAGGTAGAAGACCTAATAAACGTTTGAGACACTTGCTATGGGACACCAATAAGGGAGCAGAAAGAGAATTACTGAAAAGATTCCTAGGCAGTGGGATCCTCCAGATGCCTTTGAAGATGAGGAACAGGAAAATGGATTAGCTCTCGAGATAATAATGGAGTCCACGTTGCCACCTATTCTGTGGTTGATGGCATTGACCCTCAGTCCAGTATAGGCTAGATGGTAAGTGAATCTGGATAAGGGTTGAGGGCCTGGGAGAACACCACAGATCTGGAGGGAGCTGGTGATGGCTTGACACTTGAACTGGAAACGTTGATGGAACTAGGATAAGAGACTAGGCCAAGTCCAGGCAGGCAAGGCATGCACCAAGACCACGGAGCTTTGTGCAGGCTCTGTTGGATTGTGAAGTCAAATTCCAGTGATGTTGAAGCATCTTCAGGCAATCCTGGCCTAGAGGATAGCCGTGTGGGCATGTGGGCCCATTGGGCTGAATTTGAACAATCATAAGATGTTGCCAGGGTCCTCAAGGCCAAAGGTGTAGTTGACTAGGAAAAGCAAAAGGACAGGAAGTAGGATTTCTAAATTTGTAATGTTGGATTTGGAGGGAATGTGGGTGTTACAGATTCAGGATGTTGATGTGCTGAAGTGAGTTGGAGGTAGAGTCCTTAGCATGGAGGAGGTTATGGAACTGGGTGGACAGTCTAGGTGGGTGATCCAGGTACTTGGGATGCTAGTAGGAGCTGAGACAGAGTTTGGAAGTATTTTTCTTTTATGGCCTGGAGGTTAGTGAATGTAAGCTTGTAAAGAGAGAGCAGTATAGTCATAATGAGTTTGCGTTACCAGTGTGGCCTGCCAAGGCTGAATGGGGAGTGTTCCCAGGTGTTTTCTTTGCATCTACTTGGATTTTCTGGATTATTTTCCAACATTATTTCCCCAGTCGTTGCTTGCCTCAGAGTTGTGCACTACCTAATAAATGTTGATTGATGCCGTTCTCTCTCCCATGTTGAACGAAAGACCTTGTCTGAAGGCCAGATGCAGGGATTTCAGTGAGTGAGGCCTGGGGCCATAGATTCTGTGACCTATAATAAGAATAGGGGCTATAGAGAGAGATTGGACTTTATCTCCACAAAACTGGCAGCATTAATTTAACTCCCAGTATATGGCTTTTTCATTGTTTCAACACCACTCACATTGAATAGCAGCTTAGAATTGAAGAATTATTACACTGCATTGAAGGAGCTTTGTAGTAAAGGCTGTTTAAAATGGAATAATCATCTCAGAAATATCTTTAATAAAGAAAGAGGCTCTGCAAACTTGGTTTAACTTATTTTGTTTACTGTGTCCTTGAATTAACAAAGGGTAACCAAACCTTTTTTAAGTCAAGAAACTAAGACAGAAGGTAGTTACAACCAATGGCAGTTTATTTGACTCAGTAGCCAAATGAACATTGGAATTATGGGCTCCCTGAGTCCAGTTCACAAGAAAAATAAAATGCTGTAATGAAACCACGGATGCCTCTTAGATTCTTCTAGTTACCTTTTAGATCTTCGTTCCTTTTCTTCTGCAAATTGAATGTTACAGAGGAAAATAACCTTGATCAGACCAGATCTGTTTTGAACCAAGGGTCTGTGGCTGTCTACTCCTGGCACACAGGACAAGGCCTGGCATAGCCTCTTTTGCCATTCTTCAATTAAAGAAGGAAAAGGCTCTGTTGTCTTGGTAGAGATGCTATATGAATTTTCTTTTTCTTTTTTGGTGCATCTTCCTAGTAAGATAATATTACAGGTTGTTTTCTAATTCAGGCATACAACTTTCCTTTTTTAAAGGAAACTGACATT
The DNA here is from genome assembly GCF_000298275.1 of Orycteropus afer afer. Lineage (NCBI taxonomy): Eukaryota > Metazoa > Chordata > Mammalia > Tubulidentata > Orycteropodidae > Orycteropus > Orycteropus afer. The sequence continues at coordinate 9,249,613 of NW_006921629.1, forward strand.
TCATTTATTCCACAAATACTTAATGAGTTTCTCTTATGTGCTAGACCCTATACTGGGCCAGCCACATGCCTTCCATAAAGTAGGAGTTCACTGAACATTTTATTATTATCCCTTGGGGGTTCTTGTCAACAAAGCTGACTACATAGCATACCCTGCTCTACTCTACTCATTCTGAGAGATTTGGTTTAGTCATTATTTCCTATGCAGAGCCTTCCTAGATAGCATCAACTTCTCCATTACTTTCATGATGTGTTTTGTATATGCCTTATGTGGAACTGGAAACTGGGGTTACCTTCTAGGAGGTTTACCAGAGTAGAAAGGTCCGCCTGTGATGTGAATGGGTCGTCTGAATTGGGATGAGAAGGCGAAGTGAGTCTGAACCAAGTCCTTGAGGGAGAGCTGAAAGTTGAGCCAAGGAGACCAGTACAAAGTTCAAGGGTAGCATGGGATATGAAGTCAAGGGCTAAGACTGAGATGGCAACATACTTGATCAGAGAGTGGGAGACGGTTGGAGAGCAAAAAAGATAGGGGACATTGCACAAATGACAATGTAGCACCTGGGGCTTGACTCTAGGTTTATGAATAAAGATATAGTCACAGATATAGAACATTATATCCATTCACTCACAATTTAGAACAAGCAATCTCCCTAGGGAGCAAAGGGACTCCCATCTTTGCCTTTCAAGAGGTCCCTTTTCAAGATGTGGTTTAAAACTGAGTGTAGCAGCAGTAAAAACACAGAATCGATTTCTTAGAGACCAAAACTCTAGAGACTAGAGGAAAGGGAGCAAAGTCTGTGTTTGATTTATAGCTCCAAAACATAGAACAGGACACATAGTGAGTGTATAATAATTGTGATTAATGAATGAAGATATAGTCCCACAGAAGATACCTATTTTCAGCTTGCTTTAAAAATTTCTGCTAAGGAAGAAGTTAAGGTGGTGACCAACCTAAAGATCTGTTGATTGTGTAATTCATGAGTATGATGTTAAGACTCTCAGAACTTCGCAATGGTTTCACAACCCTAAGATCTCTGCCTCAGCTTTTCTTCTTTCCTTCTGCCATTTGTCCATACCATTCACTTTTGGGCTATGGTAATCGTGGGTTTTGGTTTTTTTTTTAACCATACTTGGGATGCCTGAACACTTAGAATTTTGATTCCTTGGCTTTTTATAGTAGCTATTATAGCTAGGGTGCAATTTCATGTTTCACCAGTAGGGAGTGTCATTTCATCTCATCCTGAAATCTTAATTTTAAAGTTTAGGAATATATTTACATTTCTTTCATTCTCTACTTTATTAGTTCAGTAAATTTGAATTTTGAGATGTAAATTTTCTTTAAAGCAAGGGAGTTGACCTTTATTCAGTTCCAAAACCCCCTGTAAGAAAAAAAAAAATGCTTTAAATAATTTCATTTTCAGCAGGAAGAGATGGAAAAGGATAAAATGGATCCTGAGCCACAGGAACCTTACAGCGTATCAGTCTTTGTTGTTTTTCCTATTTGATACTGTGCTTTCTGGAAGATGTGATTTTCTGCTTACATTTCTGTTGTCGACATGCCAGGATTTCCAGCAAAGAGGGTTTTGCTGGAGGTTACTTTTCCTTGGAAGCAATTCAAATAAAATCATCATTCCGTTTCTCCCTTTTCATTTGACATTTGACTAAAACAATGCTTTGGCAACTAGACAGGAGCTCTTAAGAGCTTCAATATTTTTCTCCCATCTTTGCCTTTCAAGAAGTCCCTTTTCAAGATGTGGTTTAAAACTTAGCATAGCAGTAAAAACACAGAATTGATTTCCTAGAGACCAAAACTCTAAGGACTAGGGGAAAAGAACTCTAGGAGAAGAGAGGCCCTGGAAGTTCCAGATTTTACAATATGTGGTCATCCATTTTATGCTGAGCTTCCCAGTGTTTGAGAACCTGTCACCCTTTGCTTTGTTGGGTCACTGCTGTGCCAAGTTTCCAACCCTAGATGATCCTTTTTAAATGCCTTTTCTGGGGGCGGTGCTGGTGCAGGGTTGAATTCTCACCTTCCCTGTGGGGCCTCATATTCTGCCGGTCTGTCAGTGGAGGCATGTGTGTGGCTGTAATTCTGAACAGATTTCGGTGGCGCTTCCAGCCTGAGATGAGGTGCTCTGGTGACGTGGTGCCTAAGGCATTTGACTGCTAACCAGAAGGTTGTTAGTTCAAACCTACCAACCTCTTCGCAGAAAGAAGATGGAGCAGTCTATTTCCGTGAAGATTTACTGCCTCGGAAACCGAAAGGGGGTCGCTGTGAGTCATAATCGACTCGATGGCAGTGACTTTGGTTTTTTGGTTTTCTAGACTAGGGTGGACTACGAAGAAAGGCCTGTCACTCTACCCCAGAAAACCAGGCAGTGAAGACCCTATAGATCACATCCACAACTGATCCCAGGGATATTACACAAGACTGGGCAACACACATTCCATTGTGTGGGGGGCCCTGTGAGTTGGAGACCACCTCGGTGGTAGCTCACAACAACAGTACTTTTTCTGTTCCTGCATGAAGGCTGGCGAGCGCTACACTAGGTACTGATTCAGTCTCACTTTTATTCCTCTTTTAGAAACAGTTCTAGGGTCACATCCAGAATTGTACTTTTCTAATAAAGTTGAAGGTCCCAATCCTAATCCCAGTTATTCTCAAGTATAAAATCTCATTTTCCTTTCTGCCATCCCCCTTCATATTTTTTACTTGTTTCCTTTCTTGCCTCTGCCTGTGTTTGTGGTTCCATGGATTTATGATCAGTTCCTCCAGAAAGTCCTAATTCTCCAAATACGGTACCTACCAGTACCTTGTACCTCCCACAGCATAACATTCTTGTTAGAATTGCATGTTTAGTTACTTTTCTTGTTCGGTGTACTGGGAGCTCCTCAGGGTTAGAACCAAGTCTTTGTTATTCATCTTTATCTTCACCTGGTATCACATTCAATAAGTATTTGTTGGATTGAATATGTTCATTCTTGTGTCCTCTGGGATCTTGCTTGCTCTACCAGTTAACTTCCTCTTTGGGCTTTGGGCTCTGTGTTTGTCTTTGAGCTTTCCTCTACTGTTTTATTGTCTATCTTCCTCCTCCTTAAAATACCTTCTTTTTCCCCCGTAACAAACCTCGAGCATCTAGCCTTCTTGTTGGAGTAGTCTGCAGGTAGCCTATTTGTGGCTTTCTCCAGACTTCCAGTCTGAGTGGATATACTGCCTATGTTTTTCCTTAGGACTCAATGCATTCCTCTGTAAAAAAAGACTTAAAACAGAGTAGTGCAGTCATTGTTAAGTATGTTTTAGTCTCTCTTTAGACTGTATACTTCTGGGAGGCAAAGGCTCCATATACAGATCTAGATACATGGCAAGTATTCTAGAAATGTTTGTGAAAACATAATTAAATTACTATCTTCTATATCATTGTGGTGGTACACAGATTACTATTCTTTAGCTATCTCACTTGCATAGACATCAGTTTGGTACCATCTTGTTCAAATACCAAGAACAAATAGAATGTAATTCAAATCTCTGCATTTGCGAGGACACCATTGTATTTCATCAATAAACTTGCCCTTACATACATGAATTTTTGTCAGTGTAGGTGAAAAGAAAAGTCACTGTTTTATATTCTTTCTACTTCATTTTGTCTCTGTTCTTTTACTGGAAAGGATAAGGAAGAGAAGATGCCAAGAAAGAAATCATTTTCTGAGAACATCTATCATCTGTTCATTGCCTGGGGACAATGAATTGGGAGTTTGAGAAACCTGGCTCTTTATCATTTGTTGCTTTGATCTTGTGTTGGGTCATAGTATCTCTGGGAAATGAGCCTTATCTCCTCTCGTTGAACTGGGAGATGTGTTAAAGAATTTCTGCTCTGGCAGGTCAAGGATCCAGATCTTCCTCTGTAATCACTTCTGTTTTGAAACAGCTAAACCAAGGCATGTTTGACTAGAGACACAGAACGTTGTTGGATTCAGGAAATCTGACAAGCATAAGGACTTTTCAAACAAAACAAGAAAATGTGCCATCCCAGGGATCTGCACGTGCCCTTTCTCTGAATTGTGTCACTGGGTATGCAGTAGTTTGATCAACAGTGATTTGCTCATCTAGGTTCACTAATTTGGATGAAGGGTTTTTGGTGACAGTTAATTTTTCTGTCTGACTTCACCTCTCAGGAAAGGAAAGTTAACATACTCATTCAGAAAACCAAACTAGATACTGTTGGTGAATATAAAAGAGATGGATCCACTATAAAGCTTCTGTAAGGTTCGAAATACCAGATCAAATGACACGCCACAGACTGGGAAAAGATATTTTCGGTAACCATGACACAGGAGGAGGCCATTTTTTTTTTTTTCCTATCCATCCACCCACCCACCCACTCACTTGCCATTAAGTTGGCCCTGATTTGTGGCGACCCCATGTGGGTCAGAGTAGAACTGTGCTCCTCAGGGTTTTCAGTGGCTGCTTTTTGTAAAGTAGATCACCAGGCCTTGTTCTAAGATCCCTCTGAGTGGACTTGAACTGACAGCCTTTTTGTTAGTAGCTGAGTCCATCCACTATTTGTACTCCCCAGAGACTCCATTAATGCAAAAAAAGCTCTCAAAATCATTTTGAGTAAATAATTTAAACAGAGAAGGAAACAAATGATTTGTCAACATGTAAAGATACCTAGTTCACTTTCTAATTAAAGAAGTGTAATGTGTACAAAGGAGCTCTGGTAGCATAGTGCCTAGGGCACTTGACTGCTAACCAGAAGGCTGGCGGTTCAAACCCACCAGCCACTCCTCGGAAGGAAGGTTGGGCAATCTACTTCCATAGTGATACTGCCTCGGAAACCCAAGGAGGGGACGCTGTGAGTCAGGGCTGACTCTACAGCACATAACAACAACAGTGTATAGAAAATGGTTTGTCACTGTTAGATTGGCAAGAAAAACATTAGATAACGTAAATGTTGGCAAGGGTGTTGGGGAAGCAGGCACTCATGTGGTTGGAAGGAATGTAAACTGATGCCATTTCTTTGGCAGTGCCACTCAAAATTAAAAATGTATGTAATCTTTGACCTACCAATTCTATTTCTAGGAATTGATCCAACAGATCTTGCAAATGTAAACAAAGATGTCTGTATAAAGACGTTCATTGTAGAAATATTTGCTGTTAAAATGTGAAACAATCTAAGTATCTACAAGTAAAAGACTGGATAGATAAATTATGATGCATCTGTAACGTGGAATCCTGTTAAACCATTAAAAAAGTTTGTAGTTTGTGCTGTGCATAAATCCCCAAACCAAACCCACTGCTGTCAAGTTGATTCCAACTCATAGCCCCTCTCTAGGACAAAGTAGAACTGCCCTATAGAGTTTCCAAGGCTATAAATCTCTCTCTTTTTTTTTTAAATATTGCATTGTGTTTTTGGTGATAGTTTACGTAGCAAATTAGGTTCCCATTGAACAGCTTTTATACAGCTTGTGTCATGACATTGGTTACATTTTTTTTTTTTTTACAATATGTCAATATTCTCATTATTTCCATTCTTTTTGTTTTGTTTCTGTTAGTCTAGCTTCTCTGCTCTTCCTTAGCTACCCATCTTAGTTTTAGGGTAAATGTTGACTATTTGGTTTCATAGAGTTGATTATTTAAGGGAGCACCGTATCACAGGTGATAAATAGTTTATTTTATAAACCAGTCTGTTATTTAGATGAAAGGTAACCACTGGGAGTGGCTTCAGTTCAAAGCTCAAAGGATATTTTAGGAAGACACTCTCAGAGGTTCCTCTAGTCTCTGTTGGTTCAGTTAGTCTGGCCAAGGCTGTAAATCTTTATGGATGCAGCTGAGCGCTTTAACCACTGTGCCAGCAGGACTCCTCTATGCTGTGCATAGTGTTCATATTTAGCCTTTGTACCAGTTATCATCAGTTTATTGTCTCTCAGCTCCAAATTCACCCTTCATTGTCTAATCTGTGAAGATGGATCTGTGCCCTTTAAATATTTTTCCTTTGCCAGCTGAGAGGCTGTAAGTGGATAATTGGCCAAGGTTTTGAAAAAGTGAGAAGGAGCATTAAGCTTTATGTTTATATACATGTGCATATGCCAGAACGTCTTGTGGAAGGCCACATGAGGAGCTGTTGAAGAGGGTTACCACGGAGGGTGAGAATTGGATCCGAGCAGAGTCAAAATGTTTGTGCCATTTGTACACTGTTGTTTTTTTTATGGAGAAAACTACAAAACTTTGCCTAGACATAAAAGAAAAAAGAAAGAGCTGCATTAACTGAGAAATAGACTATTCCTAGCTGCAATATGAAATATTGTAAAGATATTATTTCCTCAAAATTAATTTATAGGTTTAATGTAATCATAGAAGAAAAACTATCCCAAAGGGGAGGCAGGGCATGGTTTTTTTTATCGTTAAGAAGCTTAGAGTATAGTTTGAGAGACAAAATCATAAAGTTCACAAAAAAATGCCTTGAACAGTTACAAAGCAATATATCAAGTGCGAAGCAATAAAATTGAATACATATGTACTGTGGGAACTAGGAGTCCTTTGAGAGAATAGGCAGAGTGGAGTTAATCAGCTAAGGATACTTTAAAAAAAAAAAAAAAAAAAAAAGCTACAAAAGATAAGCTAGACCAAGAAGGAATCTTTCTTAAAGTCCACATTCTCTCAAAAGAAAAATGGAAATTGCCCTCCCAAAGGCTTCTTCATCCAGGGAGGGAGTTCTTTGTTCTACAGTGGATTTTGTGTTGGGAAGACCTATGTGAGAACGTTTGTGAACTGTGCCCACGTTACTTGTTCTATTGCCAGACAACGTGGTCCAGGTGCCGCCTCGTTTTCACTTGAGGAAAGTCATTTTGAGTTCCCAAATGACTGCAAATTAAGTAATCAAGGGCAGACAGGACTGCCTTGGCTGCTACGAGAAGTACAATTGTTGGAGGAATCTGGAAACAATACTGACCACATTTGTTGGCATTAATTCATCGGAGCAATAATTCTGTATGTAGAAAGTATGTTGTTTAAAAAAATAATCAATTCTGAGTATTTGTAGCAACTGAGCTCCATCTTGGAACTGACATTAAATTCTTAAAACAAAACAAAATACTATCATGCATTTGGGAACTTAAAAGAAAACTTCCCACAGCATTTGGAAAACATTTTATCATCTCTCTATGCCAGTTATAAGGAGCTCTGGTGTGTAGTGGTTAAGACATTTGGTTGCTAACCAAAAGGTTGGTGGTTTGAACCCACTAGCTGCTCTGGTAGCATAGTGGCTAAGACACTTGCCTGCTAACCAGACGGCTGGCGGTTCAAACCCACCAGCCACTCCTCGGAAGGAAGGTTGGGCAATCCTACTTCCGTAGTGATACTGCCTCGGAAACCCAAGGAGGGGTCGCTATGAGTCGGGGCCGACTCGACGGCACATAACAACAACAACAACAACAACAAGCTGCTCCAGGGAAGAAAGAGGAGGCAATCTGCTTCTGTAAAGAGTTACAGCCTTGGAAACACAGTAAAGGTTGCTTTGAGTCAGAATCGACTCTATAGCAGTGAGGTTTTTTTTTTTTTTTTTTTTTTTTTTTTTTTTTTTTTAAATGCCTGTTATATAGAGTAAAATTTAAGTTAGAGAGTGTTTGTTTGATGTAGGGGGTGTGACATATTTCAAGCTAGAACTAGGTAAAACTTTGAGGAGAAAAACAATAGATTTTTCTTTTTTAGGACCCTATGACATCTGTGTAAATAAGTGAAATGACTTTTAAGATTTGTTTTTGGCAAATAAACTGCAATAAATATTTGAGGAGAATTTCATGATTGTTTTTTTATAATGTCTGTAGGGGTCGTATCAATATTAAGGAGGGTATCACTTGCTAACATTTCTTAAGGCATATGCTATCTATTGTGTGCCCTGTTTCTTGTCAGCCTAGCTGAAGCATCATTCCCAGTAGTTCTTTAAGATTCCTTTCCTTTGGTAACACAAGCTTGTAAAACCTTTCTTCTTCCATCCCTTGCAAAACTTCAGCAGAAATAAAAAATGCTGTCTGTTGTGAGTAGTCAAAGGCAAGGCCAGGGCTTTGGGCATTTTCTTCCTTTTCTGATCCATGCAGGTCTGTCAGAATGTTGCATTGAGGCTTTATTCTGTAGGAACACTAACTTCCCCTATTTGGTATCACTGGAAAGTAAATATAAAATCTCCTAATCTATTCCATGCCCAAGAGTAGAAAACTGTAGAATTTCAAGGAAGACAATTGTGTAGTATTTGAGTTTATAAGCATTTACATTAAGAGTTTGTCATGCCATACCAGATTAAAACTCAGAAACAAAACCAAAGTTGTTTTTTTTTTTTTTTTGAAACCTATCTAGCAATTTTCCCTGTCCTCTCCTTCCAATTCCTGGTAACCAACAAAGAAAGTTTCCTTCCATATGTAAACGTTTCCTTGACCTTTTGTAATAGTGGATTAATACAATATTTGTCGTTTTGTGATTGACTTACTTTATTCAGCATAAGTCCTCCAAGTTCATCTATGTTATGCAGTGTTTTGTGGATTCTACAGTACTCTTTAGTGTTGCATAGTATTCCATTACATGTATGTACCATAGTTTGGCTATCTATTCCTCTGTTGATGGGCACTTAGGTTGTTTCCATACATTGCTATTGTGAATAGTGCTGCAATGAACATGGGTGTGCATATATCTGTCCACGCTGTGCCTCTCACTTCTTGAGGCTATATACCTAGTAATGGGATTGCTGGATCAAAATGTATTTCTATGTCCAACTTTTTAGAGAATTACCATACCAATTTCCATAGTGGTTGTATCATTTTATAGTCTCACCAGCAGTGTATGAGAGTCCCAATCTCCACATCCTTGCCAGCATTTATTTTCTGTCTTGTTGACCTTTGCTGTTAGTTCTGGGGCAAGATGATATATCATTGTTATTTTGATTTGCATCTCTCTAATGGCTAATGATCATGAACATTTCTTCATGTGTTTGTTGACTGCCTGAATATCTTCTTTGGTGAAGTGTCTATTCATGTCTTCTGTGCATTTTTGAATTGGATTGTTTGTCTATAAATTTTGCTTGCCTATAAATTTTGGAGATAAATCCCCTGCCAGATACATTGTTGCCAAATATTTTTTCCCAATCTGTAGGTTTTCTTTTTTACTCTTTTGAAGAAATCTTCTGATGCATGTAAGAATTTGATTTTTAGAAAGTCCCAACCGTCTAGTTTATCTTCTGCTGTTTGAGCATTTTTGGTTATGCTTGGTAGTCTATTTATGCCATAAATTAGGGACCCTAAGTTTGCCCCTGTTTTTTCTTTGATGAACTTTATAATTTTAGGTATCACATTTAAGTCTGATCCATCTGGAGTTAGTTTTTGTGTATGGTGTGGGGTATGGTCTTGTTTCATTTTTCTGCAAATGGATGTCCAATGTAGCCAGCAACATTTGTTAAAGAGACTGTACAAACCCAAAAACCAAACCCACTGCCATTGAATTGATTCCAACTCATAGCAACCCTATTGGGTTTCCAAGGCAGTAAATCTTTATGGAAGTAGATTACCTCATCTTCCTGCTGTGGAGCAGCTGGCAGACTTGAACCACCAACCCTCTGGTTAGCAAGCAGTCAAATGTCTTAGGCACTGTGCCACCAGAGCTCCTAAAGAGACTGTCTCTTCCCCATTTAATGGATTTCGGCTCTTTGTCAAAGATCAGCTGACCACAGGTGGATGGGTCTATTTCTAGGTTCTCAATTCTGTTCCAGTGGTCTGTGTGTCTGTTGTTGTACCAAGTACTAGGCTGTTTTGACTATTGTGGCTCTATAGTAGGCTTTGAGATCTGAGAGTGTGAGACCTCTTACTTTGTTCTTCTTCTTCAGTAGTGCTTTGCTTATCCAACGTCTCTTTCCTTTCCATATAAAATTAGTGATTGGTTTTTCTTTGTCATTAAAGAATATTGATGGAATCTGGATCAAGATTGCATTGAATGTACAGATTGCTTTGGGTAGTATTGACATTTCCACAATGTTTAATCTTCCTATCCGGGAGCGTGGTATGTTCTTCCATTTATGTAGATCTCTTATAGTTTCTTGAAGTGTGTTTTGTAGTTTGCTTTGTATAGGTCTTTTGTGTCCCTGTAAGATTTATTTACAAGTATTTTATCTTTTTGGTAGCTATTGTAAATGATACTGATTTCCTTAGTTCCTTTTCAGAGACCTCTGCTGGTGTAGAGGGATCCAGCTGATTTTCTTATATTGATCTTGTATCCTGCCACTATACTAAATCTTTCAACTAGTTCCAGTAGTTTTTTTGCTGAATCTCTTGGGTTTTCTATGTATAGGATCATATCATCTGCAAATCGGGACAGTTTTATTCCCTCTATACCAGTTTGGATGCCTTTTATTTCCCTTTCTTTCCTTTTGCTCTGGCTAGAACTTTCAATACAGTATTGACTAGAAGTAGTGATAGAGAGCATCCTTGTCTTATTTCTGTTCACAAGGGGAATGCTTTCAATCTTTCTGTGTTTGAGACTAATGTTAGCTATTGGTTTTGCATCTATACCTTTTATTATGTTGAGGAATTCCCCTTCTATTTCTATTTTTTTTTTTGAGAGGTTTTTTTTTTTTTTTTTTTTTTTTAATCAGGAATGGGTGTTAGGTTTTATCAAATGCCTTTTCTGCATCTATTGATATGATCATGTGATTCTTTTCCTTTATTTTACTTATGTGATGGATCATTTGATTGCTTTTCTAATGTTGAACCATCCTTACATACCTGGTATGAATCCTAGTAGGTCGTGATATATTATTTTTTTGGTAAGTTGTTGGAGTCTATTGGCTACGATTTTGTTGAAGATTTTTGCATCTTTATTCATCAGGGGTATTAGTCTGTAGTTTTTCTTTTTAGTGGTGCCTTTGCCTCATTTTGGTATCAGGGTTATACTTGCTTCATAAAAACCAAAGATTTTATCATTTAATTCATTATTCTGTAACTTAAAAGAAGATGCTGAGACGTGTTCTTCACTTGTGAGTAGAACAAATTACTGGCAGGCAGTATATTTACTACATGCTCTAATCTTCCATTAAAAAAAAAAAATTATGAGGGAGCATCTCTTTTTAACATCAATAAGTTTCATGGATCTGTCACCTAATGGCAGTTTGATTTTGAGTTTTTGGTCTGCAGATACTTTTCAATGTTGAAGTGGATGGAAGGATCTTTGTAGTAGTCCTAAGGCCCTTTCAGGGCACCCTTGGCCCATGTTTGGGAACCCCCGCCATGCATTATTCAGATTTAACCACAATGGCCTTAATCCAAAGCAGCAGAAGATGGTTTTTTAAAACAGAATAGCCAAATTGGTTTCTAGAGAAGACACATGGGCAGTTAGAATCTATTGTCCTTTCTTTGTGGTATATTCCTGAGCAAGTTCTGGGAGCACTCAGTAGACAATAAAATGTACTATGATTATATATAGTTTTTATTGTGATTTGGGTGAAAGTTTACAGAGCAAATTCATTTTCCATATAGCAAGTTCATACACATTTTGTTTCATGACATTGACTGCAATCTCCACAATGTAACATCACTCTTCCCACCTCCTTCCTGTAGTTAACTCTTTCTTGTGTCCTTCTTTCCTGTACATTCCTGCCCCCTGAGCTATCTCCCTGTGCAAATACTGCCCTTCTGTTCTCCTTTGATGGATTGTCCTAAAGAGTGTATCTACCTGGTGTAAATGTTCACCCTGTATGCCTGTCTATTGTTTGGTTAGAAGCCATGGAAGTGAGTTCAATTGCAGGCCTTAAGGGTAATTAGGGGCCGTAGTCTTGGGGGTTTCACCAGACTCTTATCAGACCAGTTTATGATTATATTTTGTTCCAGAGTGCTGGCACTTTTTATATTGGCCCCTTGAGGTAGAAAAGCAGAGATGTCAATGGCCTCTCTAGGCCTCTGATATCTTCAGAGAGGGAGCTTGGGACAAGGCTGGGAGATAGAACCGAAGAAGCCCAGGTAGATGGGCAGAGCTCCCGTCCGACCCTGCGACATCAGTGCTGAGTTTAGTGCTTTGATGTGCAGTTCAAAAAGTATAAAAACAACAAAGACATGTACGTATACTACTACTTTGAAGAAGAGAGAACCTACCTTCTTCTTTTTTTTTTTT
>NW_006921629.1:9263208-9270183 GCF_000298275.1 Orycteropus afer afer
GAGGGAGGCAGCATGTCTGGCCTCGCAGGAATAGGCCTTGGGCTATTGATGGTGATTCTGCCTTCCTCTTGTGGGATTAGAGGAGGTCAGAACATGTGGCCTCCTTGCCCTTTTTGCACCCAGTTACCATTACTGAACATTTTGGTCAGATTCCATAGAAAAATACTGATCAGTAGGGAGAAAGTATGGAATAGGATTTCAGATTCTCAAGGACTCCAGACTTTCTAGAGCCACGGAGGGTGGATGAACCCCTCAAACAATTGCCCTGAGATAATCTTTAAACCTGAAACCAAAAATATCCCCTGAAGTCATCTTAAAACCGAACAATAATTTGGTTTAACTAGTAAAAAAAGGTCAGCCTTGAGCACTGTGCTCCTTTAAGAACTGTCTGTATGAGATCAAGTTGACAACAGCATCTCAAAAGATTAGATAGGAACCTTTGAGGGCAGTGAGTTTATGTTAATGAGAGGAACAACTCAGAAAAAGAGGGTGAGAATGGTTACACGTCTCAGAGAATGTAATCAATGCCCCTGAACTGTGTGTATTCTGTAGAATTGGTGTATGTCCTGCTGTGTATAAAGTAGAAAGCGTAACCCACTGCCTTCGAGTCCATTCTGACTCATAGCGACCCCCAGTGGTTTTCCGAGGTGGTATCGCTACAGAAGTAGGTTGCCTGATCTTCCTTCCAAGAAGTGGCTGGTGGTTTTGAACCTCCAGCCTCTGGTTAGCAGTCAAATACATTAGACATTGTGCCACCAGAGCTCCTTTTTGTTGTGTATATTCTCCAACAAATAAAATTTAGGAAAAGAAAAAAAGTAAAATGAATAATTAAACCACTTGCCATCGAATCAGTCTCATATGCGTCAGAGTAGAATTGTGCTCCGTAGGGTTTTCAGCGGCTGACTTTTCAGAAGCAGGTCACCAGGTCTTTCTTCTGAGGTGCCACTGGGTGAACTCAAACCTCCAGTCTCTTGGTTATAACAGTCAAGCGTGTCAGCCTTTGTATCACCCAAAACCAAAACACCAAACCAGTTACTGTCGAATCAGTTCCCACTCATGGCGCCCCATGTGTGTCAGAGCACAGTTCTGCTCCATGGGCTTTTTAAGGCTGTGACCTTAAGGAAGCAAACTGCCAGACCTTTCTTCTGAGGCACCACCCTAGGTGGGCTTGAACTGGCAGTTTTCTGTTTAGTAGCAGAGTAGTAGTTTATACTACCCAGGGACTCATAAAATTATTACTACTCACTTACACCCTTCCTGCTGAAGGCTTATGTCATTCTCCTATTATCATAGCTAATGAGGGAGGGAAACCTACCAGTTCTTTTGTTCAGCTGTCAAGAAATATTTAGACATCAGCTCACTTCTCAATCCTAAAATATTGCAGGAAAAAAAAAATCACTTAAATTCTTAAATAATTTACTAAAACTCTAAGAAAGCGTCAGATGGCTAGGGAAAAGGGGACAAAGATAGGGTGGATGTTCTCCATCAAAACATGTCCTTTGCATTGGCTAATTCTCCTGGAGGCAAACTAGTTTCTCCCAAATTTGCTAACCGGTGATGTGTTTTTAAAACAAGGTATTAATTTTAACAAAAGACCTGTTCAACAGAACGGTGTAAATATCACTTGGAAGTTGTGATGGGATTTTTTAAATATAATTGGTTTGTAGCTTCTGTTGGGGCAGAAGTGATGTGAATTTCTTGCTGCTGTTAGGCCTCTGGGATGAAAGAACTGAAGTGTGCAAAATGCTGGTGGGTTCGAGTTGCTTATCTTTCAGTTAGCTTCCAAGCACTCACCCACTGTGCCACCAGGGCTCCTTAGAAACAGTAAAAATAATAGGAAAAAAAAAATTTTCCCCCCAAATTTTCAGTATCAACCTCTGATACGCATAACCTTCAAGCCAAAGGCATCAGAATGTCTTTCTGAACCCCGAAAATCAAGGTGAAATGCCTCAGAATACCTATATGGAGGGACAGATTTGTTAGGGGGAGAATGATGAAGAAAAGATGCTGCGTAGATGGGCTGCCCAGCTCTGTCCCTCAAAGGGTGAGCAGAAGAGGCTATTTAAAGTCAAACACTCATTCAGTGGCAATGCCGCAGGCTTTCCAGGACTTGTTTTCTTTTTCCTCAAACTGTTTACAAATGAGAAGTGAAGGGAAGCAGATCACAAGCACAGCTTTATCTCCCCCACCCCACACTTCAGTCATTCTGAAGTACCAATGGTGCTCTCCGAAATATTTTCAACGCAATGAATAATTACAGTAAGTTATCATAAAAGCCACTAACAGTTATTAGGTACTTACTGATACTGGGTTTTATATACTGATTCAATCTCCACAATTCTTGAAGGATTATTATACCCATTTTCCAGATTATACCCAGTTTCGCAGTGGAACCTGCCTGAAGTTATACAAGATGGCTTGGTAGCATTTGAACCCATATCTTCTTGCTCTACAGCCAGAGAGCCTATCATTCTGCCTAAATTCAGAGACTAGAATCACTCTTTCCTGGCATGACCCCTCAGAGACTCTCAAATAGGTTCTTGATAAAATTCACATTCCTTTGTTTGTGGAAAAAAAGTCCACAGTATGTAGGGGAGTAGGAGTTAAAGCCACATTTGCAAACTTAAAACTCTTTAAGTTTTCTCAGTTTTGTGGGCTAAAGTCAGACTTACAGCATTCGCTTTAATGTAAATTTTTTGGGAGGTGATTCATGTGGAATTCCTGCCAAGAATTTTAATAATTAGACTGAATTACACCAAACTCTGTCTGTACTTGCCTAACATCTGCTGGAAACCTTGCAAAGCTTGGGGGAAGGGCTGGCAGACCCAGGCTTAGAAAACACAAGCACTCAGACTGTGTGTGGGGATTTTAGCAGAGAAAGGCACCTCAAACGGTGGCCCAATGACTTTAGCCACTTAACAACTGGCCCCAGCTTTAAAATATTCCTTAGCCAACAGGGACAAGAGGAAGGGAGGGATACAACAAACCAGAAAAGGGTCATAAAAGAAAAACTTTTCCCATCAGTCTCCTTTCTGCCACAAACTGAGGGCTATAAAGTGTTTCTTATGTGGTGGTTGTTAGCTCGTCAGTAACAGGAACTTACCCACGTGGAGGTGCTCCTTTAAGGGGAGGGAAAGAATCCAAATCCTTATTACCCCACCTTTAAAGAATCACTATTTTTAAGGGTGGGGACCTGTACAGTTTGGCAAAGCCCCCTGGAGAGTCTGTTTCCCATCTTTCTCTCTCCCTCTTTCCCCGTCTGTCACACTCACTCACTAGTTCTTAAACACAACCCTAACACACAGTCCCCAAACAAGTACAGCACCAATGAACCAAGCCCTTACTGGAAGAAAATAACATTAAAACTACAGAAATTAAGTTAAAAATAGAAAATATAGAGTATATAAGCTTCTTATTCTTCAAAATGAGCAGGGAGATTTAAATCAACCTGGTGCAGTGGTTAAAGCATTTGATTGCTAATCAAAAGGTTGGTGGTTTGAACCCAGCAGCCACTCCTTTGGAAGAAAGATGAGGTCATTCGGCTTCTGTGAAGATTTACAGCCTTGGAAACTCTATGGGGCAGTTCTGCTCTGTCCTCTGTCTCTGTGTGTCAGAATCAACTCAACAGCAGTAGGTTTGGTCTTGGTTTTACAGTTTCTAAGAATGATAGCTCTGGTAGCATAGTGGCTAAAACACTTGCCTGCTAACCAGACGGCTGGCAGTTCAAACCCACCAGCCACTCCTCGGAAGGAAGGTTGGGCAATCCTACTTCCGTAGTGATACTGCCTCGGAAACCCAAGGAGGGGTCACTATGAGTCGGGGCCGACTCGACAGCACATAACAACAACAACAAGAAGGATAGAGCTAAAGTTGATTTCTATCTGAGCTGAATTATAGATTTTTGTTCTATGAACACTCGAGAGAGGTGAATAATAGGTAAGCTTGGTGAGAGGTAGGTGGATAGTAGTCATACCTTTTCTTGGTTTCAGGTTCAATCTTGACTCATGTAAAAATGGCATGTTGGAGGTAGGTGTGCGACCTCTTGTAATTTCACAAGAGGGAGAGAGAATTACCATCAGCATCAGCTCAAAGCTGATTCCTATGAAGTGGAGGTCAGACATACCTCCTGCCTCCAACCTTCTTAGCAATTCTGGCACCAACATCCCTCCCAGGGCACTCTGTGCTTCTCTGATGGGTTCCATAGTTCATTGCAGCGGCTGCACAGAATTCGCAGACCATACTTCCAGTTACGGGATTTGTTAGGGAAGTAACAGGGTTATAATTTAGGATCAGGAAGGTCTCAGGATATACTTTTTCAGTCAGGGTAGCCTTTCTTCAGCCATACCCGCACACAGGCCTCTCCCTGGCCCTCCACCTGGCTTCTGCCCTGCTTAGGCAAGTGTTAGGAAGCTCTTTAGCTCTGCCAATAAATGTGCATGGGCACCCCACTCCACCAGTAGGCCTTGGCCCAAAGGCACTCAGCTCTTTCACTCCATGGATCAATACAGCCACCGTAATGACCTTGCTCCCTGGGCCAGGAAGGCCGCTGCACCGGCTCATGCTGGTCTCCTGGTTCTGCTGCTGCCATTTCTCACCGTTTTGCACTGTCTCTGGTATTACAACTTCTGGGTCTAGGGTGTTCTCAGCACAGGGACCCCACAGGGACCATCTCTTCTTCTTGGTGGTAGTATGATCCCTACATTCTGCCTCTAGGATGGCTTGCTTTAAGCCTAGTGGGATGGCAAAACTGACCAATCCCCTTATTAGTGTTCCATACAACTTAATTTGCATTAAATTCCAACTTACAGTGACCCCTTCTTGGGTTTCTGAGGCAGCATCTCTGTGGAAGTAGATTGCCCAGTCTTCCTTCCAAGGAGTGGCTGGTGGGTTTTAATCACCAGACTTCATAGTCCCATTGAATTCCTTGGTAGGAGTTATAAGACTCTGGTGAGAAATGCCAATAAAAGCTGTCCATCATACTGTAACTCACCAGTTGGGACAGATACCCGGCGGATATTTTTGGGACATGACAATGGAGGACTGGAACTGTTGGCCGGTATCACTGTCCAGCTTATTGACAGTTGGAACTGTGTTACCAAACCAAACTCATTGCCATTAGCACCGACCTCTTCATGAGCAGTTGGGCACTTTACCATTGTACTTGCAGGGCTCTTGGAACTGCATTAGGCCATGTTGAAACAGTAAGTTGAGGAGGGAGCTTTCATGATGAGTAGTAGTTTGCAGGGCAAAGCTTGGTCAATTCAGATTTAGCAAACATTTATTGAGTAACTGAGGCACTGTGCTGGTTTTAACTTATGCCGTATCCTGTAAGCCTATGACTTTTGTCTGAAGTATGTACTGTAGTCTCCATTTTATAAGTGAAGGAGTAGAGATCAAGGGAGTTGAAGTGCTTGAGTCACACTGAGCTGGAGCAGAGCTGGGGTTTGAAACCAGGTCTCCTGTTTCCTAAGCTGAGTTTCTTGCCTTGGCAAAAACTGCATAAAGGGAAGGAGCTAGCATTGCTTAAGCGTCCAGGCACTGTCGTCCTGTTTAATTTCGATATTACCAGTTACCGTCAAGTCGACTCTGACTCGTGGCAATGTCATGTGTGTGCCAGCACAGAACTGTGTTCCACAGGGTTTTCAATAGCTGCTTTTCATGAAAGTGGATCTCTAGGCCTTTCTTCCAAGACCCCCTAGGTGGACTTGAACCTGTAGTCTTTCAGTTACCAACCGAGTTTGTTAACCATTTGCAGCACCCGAAATCTCCAGCTTGGGTACTATCCCCTCAATCCTTGCATTTTAAAGACGGTGAAATTGAGGCCTGCAGTCAAACTGATGCAAATTTGAATTCAGATCTTTGTGTTCTTAAAGCTCATGTTTGACCTTTGGGACTTCTCTGCCTCTCAGAAGACACTTCCAGCCCAACAAATTGTGTCAACATTAACATCTGTGTAAAATGATCCTGAGCTTTTAAATATTATGAACCTTATTTCCCTTTAAAAAAAGAAAGGCAGTGTTTTTGGCCTCCTCCTTTGTAGGCGTTAGCTTTCGAGTGATTTTTGGTGTTGCCAGTGAAGTGCTAAAATTTAAGCCCAGTCCCAATGGTAAGAATTTGAAAAATTAATGTCATGTTTTTTTTTCTTCTTAAGCTAACAGTTTCATTTTTCCTTTAAATAAACTCACCACCTTTCGCTTCCTGCCCAGGGGAAATCCAGTTTGCCAACAGGCTTCTGTAAGGCCAGAGATTTGCTCCTGACATTTTCACCTAACTTGTGTATGACAAGAAGGAGCTCTGGTGGTGCAGTGTGTAAGGCATTTGGCTGCTAACCAGAAGGTTGGCAGTTCCAACCTACCAGTTGCTCCACAGGAGGAAGATGAAGCAATCTACTTCCATAAAGATTTACAGCCTTGGAAACACAATGGGAGTCACTATGAGTTGGAATTGACTCAATTACATGGGTTTGGTTTGGTTTTGTGCAGGTCAAGAGGCAAGTAATACGTGGGGAGGAAGAGCCTGGGTTCCGGAGCCCTCATGGCCTTGGGCAAGTCATTTACCATTTCTGAGCCTCAGTTTTCCCACCTATAAAATGAAGACATGCTAGTGCCTACATGACAAGTGATTGTGAGGAATTAGCAGTGTGATATCCATAAGAGAGGGTTGTTGCTGTTGTTAGCTGCCACTGAGTCAGCCCCTGACTGATGGCGACCCCATGTGCAACAGAACAAAATGTTGCCATGCGTTATCCTCATCATCAGTTGTGGATCATAGCATATCATTGTCATCATAGGGTTTTTTGTTTTTAAATTATATTTTGTTGTGTTTTGGGTGAAGATTTACATAGCACTGTATCTTCTTATTCAATAATTTCTGCACAAATTGTTCAGTGACATTGGTCACATTGTTCACAATTCATGAAACATTCTCATTATTTCTGTTGTGGTTGCTCTGTTTCCATTAATCTTTTTTTTTTTT
>NW_006921629.1:9278742-9298715 GCF_000298275.1 Orycteropus afer afer
CTCCTGTAGTAGCCATAGTCCTCTTTATTACTTCAAAATTGCTATCCTGAAGAGAAGAATGACTTGATGCTAAGTACAAAGACCAATGCTGAGGTGTACTTGTCTCTCTTCATAAGCTTTTTGGTTCTGTCTTTAGTGAAATTTTAGTATTAAAAATTATTCTTGAGGAGGAGAATTTACTGAAAACCTTCTGATTTTCTGTCTGTAAAATTTATAAATTGGGCACATCCCTCCCTTCCAGAAGCTTACTGTCCTCTGGGAGCAAACCTCTGTACCTCAGTCTCCATAACAGAGAGCAGAAAGTGACATAGGCCTGGATAGAAAATGCAAAATTTTTTATTTGTTTGTATATTTTTAAAATTATTCTCATCACTAGTTCCTGGGTACCCAAGAATGAGTAAAGTCATCTTTGCCCTCTAAGAGCTAACACTACTGAAGGAAAGGTCAAGCTATATTTTCTTTATAACTCTAGTAGCTTCTATTTTCTTGTTTATTTTATTATTGGCTATTGTTCCTCACTGGAACGTAAACCCAGGAGGGCAGAAATGCTCACTGTCTGTCCCACAGTCTTTGTCTCCTGTCCTCAGCACAGTACGTGGCACTTGGTAAACTTTCAATGAATATTTGTTGAGTGGATTGGATGAGTTATTTAATACAGAAGACAATTACAGTATTGTAACGTTGTTGTTAATTGCCATTGAGTCAGCTCTGACTCACGAAGACCTTATATAAACAGAATGAAACGTTGTCCAGTCCTGCGCCATCTAGATGGTTGCTGAGTTCCTTGTCGGGGCTATTGTAGTGCCTTCTACCCTAAGGGCTCATCTTCCAGCACTACATCTGACAGTACTCTGTTGTGATCTGTAAGATTTTCATTGGCTAGTTTTCTATTTCTAGACCTTTCTTCCTTGTCTGTCTTTGCCTGAAAACTCTTCTGAAACCTGTGCACCATGGGTGACCCTGCTGATATTTGAAATACCTGTGGCATAGCCTCCGGCATCACAGCTACACAAGGCATCACAGTGTGACAAACTGACAGACAGGGATAGACTGACGTAGGTGCTATGACAAAAGCAAACACAAGGCGAGGTAGACACATACAAGAGGAATCCCTTACCCTACCTTTAGCAGGGTGAGATGTCAGTAGTTTTCCGGAAGAGGTAGCATCCAAACTGGTTCCTACCAGCAGAGTAGGAGTTAGGAGATAAAGGTGGGATGAAGTGGGATGAGGCAGCAGGAGGTAAGGGGATCTTGTTCCCTACAGACTAAGGAGTCCACAGAGCAGAAATAGGACAGTGATTCTCAGCTGAGGGAGATTTTGCCCCCAAGAGGACATTTGTCATGACTGGGTGTGTGTATGTGTGTGTGTGTGCATGTGCGTGTGTGTGCGCTGTTACTGGCATCTAGTGGCTAAAGTCCAGGAGTGATGCTAAACATCCTATGGGGTTAAGGAAGCCCTGCGACAGAGAATCATCTGACCTTATATTGCCCAGGTGGGGAAAACTCTGCGTTGAAACAAAGATGAATAGCCACGAGACGAAAGGGGTCACCAGTGGATGGAGAATTCCTCGAGAATTAAATTTTACTCTGCTCGCTCAGTATGCGGTGAACTTCTAGGTGCACAATGTCAAGTCATTCTTAAATAATACTGAACCAAGAATTCATGTAACACCAACTTGAAGAGCCCTGTGTATTGAATAAGTCTTTGCTCATCACCATGAGACTGGGCATTACGACGCTAATAGGTTATGCTGTCTGTAATTTCTCTATTTCCTTTCAATAACAGCGGAACATGGGGGATGTCAATGAGGCTGTCCAGCATTGTCCATCTCTTATTAAATTTAAGTGATTGCCTTTCTAAATCTTGACCGATAGGATAAAAACACATCAGACCCTGAAAGGTGCTTTCAAAAAGAAATTGAGGTTTTTTTTCTTCCCCCCTCTCGGCTACATGATGCTAATTAATTGTCCCCATACGCAGTGTTGGGGCAGCTCCCGGTGGCTTTGTTTCCATTATGCTAGGAGAAAGCCAGACCCTGATGATGCAGCTTGGATTCTCATGCCTTTTCCAACTGGGGCATTTGAGGGTGGGAACAGCCCTTACCTTTGCACCTCCTTTTTGAAGACAGAGCGTCCACGTGCTCTAGTGAGCCTGGCTTGGGCTTGCCCGGGACCTGCCAGGAGCTGAAGGTTGTTTTCTTTTTTCCCACAGGAAATAATTTTCCTGGGCACGGCAGCCTGGAGTTGCCAATCCCTTGCTCTCATGAAAGCTCACACGTGTGTGACAGTGGCACTATTGTTGGGTGTGCTGGAGTTTCCATTACAGATCCTGTGTTTATCTGCTGCAGGGACTTTTCTGTGAGAGGTGTAATTTAAACACTAAGGCATATGAAGGGACTGTGTTTTGGGGGAAAAAAAGAGAATATTCTATCTGAGGCAACTGAGAAATGGGGTGGGTTTTTGAGTGACTGAATGCAAATGGTTAAGCCTTCGTCTGTTAACAGTGGCCACGGCTGCTTGGTCCTTTTTATTGTCATGGAGATCTGGAGAGGTTGATGGGTCTGTCAGTAGAGGATTTAAGGGAGTTTTGAATGAGTCAAGAAGGTTCTATTACCAGGAACAGCTCTACCCATAAAAACAAATGTCAGTTCCACAGGAGCTTCCCTGGGCTAGGCTTGGAGAGATGGAGAAGTGGGGGTACTGGATAGTTTAATAACTGTTTAGATTTTGGTTTAAAGCAAATTCAAAATACAAATAAAGATAATAGCTGAAGCCAGCTGTTAAGCACATACTGTGTGCCAGGCACCAAGTTAAGTGCTATTTTGTATACATGGCCCACTTTCATCCTCCCAACAACCCTGGAAGGTGTAGGAACCATTTTTAGTGTTCATTTTACCAAAAGGCTCCACCTTGGAAGAAATCAAAAGTGTAGAGAAATTTAATGACATTGGGAAGGATTGGGTCTTTTTGAGCTGGGAGGTATTATTGTTGCAGCTTTTGAGTGGCATTTAATTCTCTCTTGTCCCCACACCTAGCTTTGGCATGGTAATAATCCCAGAAGTTTTCCTCCTGATTCATGTATTTATATCTGTCCTTTTCTACTTCTTTGAGGGAGCCTCTTATCATCCATGCTTTTTTAGAGAAGATGAACTATAAAGGGAAGGAGTGACAGCTAAGGCGGAGGGAGAAAGGAAAGCATGCTGTGGGCAGAGGAAGCACCAGGACTCAGGGAGGCGTCGCAGGTGCTCTGTGGTCTGCAGGGAGCACCTGGATTTGCCCACTCTTCAGATATGCATTTGTTCTACTCTCTGCCCAACCCATCCCAGCTGTACATTGTCAAGTCTCAGTGATCCATTCTGATGGGAGGGAATGTGATAGCACCAGTCATCCTCCAGCAGTGGATAGTATCCATGGGGCCCCTCTTGCCATCATAACTCTCCCAGAGCCCACAGACAGACTGTAACCCAAAAGTCGGCCACAGGAGGACCCCCCGGGTGTGTATGTGTGTGTGTGTATGTGTATTGGGGAAGGGGGTTTAGAGGCTTCCTTTTGGCCTCTTTGAAGCCTGATTCTTCCCATCCCTATCTCAGGCTACTGGGCTGCAGAAATAGTTCTTGACAAAGTGAAATCCAAGGAGGGCATTCTTACCAAAGACTGAATATGAATATGGTGGAGAGGGGCTGTCAGGCAAGTCGTTGGGCTTGCTCTCCATGCGCTGAGAGGCCAGGACAGGAGGATGGGGACCTCTGTCCAGACTCTGCCTGGGATTTCCTCCAAGACTCAGTTCCTCACTTCCTCCCTCATTGAGATTATCACCAGGAAGAGTCTCAGCAACCCAGGTACACTCAGAAAACTCACCTTTTCCACTCACCACCCAGAAATGTGACCTGGTACAACAGTGAGGGTTAATTTGCGAAACAATGAGAGGAATGTCACGGGCCAGGGGTTTGTCAGGAGGAAGCAGGCTCTCTGCTACCCTCAACAGCGGTGGTTGTCAACCTGGACAGTTTTGCCCTACACGAGGGACATTTGGCAATGTCTGGATATGTTTTTGGTTGTCACAACCAGGTGGTATTACTGGCATGTAATGGAGAGAGTCCAGGGATACTGCTGATTATCCTGTAATGCATAGGACACTCCCCCACAACAAAGAATGATCTGCCCCAAAATGTCAGTAGTGCCAAAGTTGAGAATCCCTATGGTACAGACACCTGCCCTGGCGTGGTTGTGTGTTTGTTAGGGGTGTGAGCAGGGGTTGTGAGTCTCCTGTGCAGGAAAGGCCACCTCAAGAAACTGGTACTTGGATGATGGGAGGCCTGGCTGTACAGTGGCAGAAAAAAGGCACCCGGAAGGATCTGGAAAGTACAAATGAGAAAGTGAATTGTAGCTTGCAGGCAGCATTCCAGCCATAATCCGTACACACATTCCTTTAACTCTCACTCTCTTAAATTCAAACCCTGAGGTCTGAGTCCAATTAAAATGCCAAAAAATATAATTATTGGGTTGCGCATGGTGGGGTTAGCTTAGGTTACTCTCAAATTAAATGCAGTCTCTGACTCATCTAGAACTAAAAGCCCAAGTCTTGGGTTCAGATCCTTGTATTTAAACAACAAAGTTATTTTCTCACGGCCTTGCCTCAGAGCTTTGAACCAGTTTGAAACGGTTCAGTCATGGCTGACAGAAACAAGAGAGGGATATGTGTTATATAGCAACCAAATCCTTGTGTGCTGGAATTTGACCCGAGTAGGAAACAGGCTCAAAGATGGTGGCCAACCATGCTGCTTTGACTTGGAACCGTTTCGAGCTGATTCAAAGCCCTGCCTCGGTTTCCTTTTTCTGAAAAGAGAGAGTTGTCCTCCTTGTCTAGGGCGGGACAGAGTGTCTTCATGAGTTGATGTCTGCAGTGTATTACTGTTAGCTTTTGTGATGCCACAGTTGTGTTGTACTCAGCAAGATAGACTATGAAAAACAATCCAGGAAGACAAGGATGCCATTTTTATACTGGAAGAGGCTTATCAGGATGCTTAGGTTCTGGAGCGGGAGGTAGTAAGGTATAAGATGACGCTTTTAAAGGGGAAAATGCAGCCAAAAGTCAGCCTTCTTGCAATTTCTTGTGTACATGTGAAGCTGAGTGGTGTAGCTAGCGTCAACCCTAATTGCCCCATAAATCTTGTCAAATGGGAGTGGGGACTCTAGTCCCCTGACAGGCATGGGAGGAGACTCCAAAAGTCAAGCTCACTCCCCTATAGAATGTACAGCTGGCTAAAGAAAAATAGGCCTTTTCATAAATTACCTCCTCCACCCTCATCTGCCTGAAGTCATAAAACCCAAATGTAACCAGAAAACATGATCTTGGGGGGGGGGGGAAAAAAAAAAAAAAAAAAAACCTTCCTTTGAAAGAGCATCTTTAGGCTGGAAAAGGAAAAGCTTTGCAGAACAAAAAGGTTCCAAGGCCTGTAAAACAAGTTTTATTAAAACTTTAGTTATCTCCCACCTGCTGGGACTTTGTGAAGTTCAGAGGAAAAGGGATAATTGAGAACAGCATTTGATGTGCATGCGAGTTGCTGGGTTTGTTTCCCTCCTCTTGAGAGGAATTTGTTCTTAATCAAGTTTATTTCATAATAAGTGGGTCCAGACACTGGAATTCACATTTGCATGTTTGACACTGTTTAATTAAGATCCTTTACATGTGAGGTGTCAACTTTTGTTGTTTTGGATTTAATGTCTTTGTAAGTTTGAACCTTAAGATGTTGGTTTTTTTTCTTTAGCTCCTGCATGTTCTCTGTGAGTAGGGGTATTTTATACAATGTGTCTTAGGAGAGCGAAGGCAAAGTGTTCTGGCACCTGGTTCCATGCTAGCCTCCAAAGCGTCCATGGCCTTGAACCTGAGACTCTGAGCTCCACCCTCATTTTGCTTTGGGCAAGCCCCAAGGATTTAATCTGTCTGCTTTTCTCATTCATCTCTCTCTTCCTGCAGCTTTCTGTTTGCTTTAAATTACAGAATGGCTCCAGGTATTGGGCTCAGAGCATTTCAGTAAGTTGCAACAATAGTAGTAACATCACCATTTATTAAGATTTAACAATGGGCAGGGACTGGGCTTAATGCTTTCCTCGTTAGTCTTCCCTACAAGAGGGAAGCTCTGGTAGCATAGTGCCTAAGGCACTTGACTGCTAACCAGAAGTTTGGCAGTTCAGATCCACCAGCCACTCCTGGAAAGGAAGGTTGGGCAATCTACTTCCCTAATGATACCACCTTGGAAACCCAAGGAGGGGTCGCTGTCAGATCCCCAGACACTCCGCGGGAGGAAGGTTGGGCAACTTACTATCCCTAGTGATACTACCTTGGAAACCCAAGGAGGGGTCGCTGTCAGATCCCCAGACACTCCGCGGGAGGAAGGTTGGGCAACTTACTATCCCTAGTGATACTACCTTGGAAACCCAAGGAGGGGTCAGTATGAGTCGGTCCAACTCTGTGGTACCTAACAACAACAACACCACAAGCCACAGGGAGGCATTTCTGGTCTAATTAGTGGTAGAATCCTTACCTTCCATGTGGGAAATGCAGGTTTGATTCCTTACCGATGCACCTTGTACACAGCTACTACCTGTCAGTGGGAGCTTGTATATTACTATGCTGCTGAACAGATTTCAACACAGCTGCCAGACTAAGATGGTCTAGAAAGAAAGGGCTGGCAAGCTATTTTTGAAAATCAACTAAGGAAAACCCTGTGGATCACAGTGTTCCAATCCACAGTTGGTCATGGGGGTGGAGCAGGACCAGAAAGCATTTCGTTCCATTGTGTATGGGGTTTCCATGAGCCGGGGGGTAGCTAACAACAACAGAAGTCAGGGGTCACATAGCTGGTGAGTGGTGTCTGAGATTGGAGCCAGTTGCCTGACCAGTATCCAAGTCTTTATCAGAGTTCTCCTGTGCCTGTCTCTTTATGTTCTAAGGCTTAGAAAAACTGACTTTCTGGTTCTTGTTTTGTTGCTGCACCTGGACTTTGGAGTGGATCAGTTAGAAGTTGTAAAAGTTCCAGTGCATCTAGAAAGTCCCCTGACATCCTAGCTGTGTCTTTTCATTGCAAATGATAGCTGTTGTCTGAAGACCTCAGAGCACCCTCATTTTTTGAAGTTTAAAAAATAAATCTTGTACAGTATGGCAATTCCTTAAAAAGCTAGAATTAGAAATACCCTTTGACCCAGCAATCCCATTACTAGGTATATATCCTAAAGAAGTGAGAGCCATGACAAGAACAGATATATGCATACCCATGTTCATCACAGTAGTATTTACAGTAGCTAAAAGATGGAAACAGTCTAGGTGCCCATCAGCAGAAGAATGGATAACCAAACTATGGTACATACACACAGTGGAATACTATGCAACACTAAAGAATAATGTAGAATCAAAACACCACATAACATGGATGAACTTGGCGAACATTATGCTGAGTGAAATAAGTTAGTCACAGAAGGACAAATATAATAGTGGTTAATTATTGTAAAAAGTCAAAGAAAGGTTTATATATGGAAGGAAGCTTTCTTTGTTGGTTACCAGGGATGGGAGGGGAGGAGGGGGAACACTGGATTAAAAAAATGCATTGAACCATGTCACTTAAATTTTGTGTATTTCACTATACAAAATTCACATAAATTATATTTCAATAAAATGCATTTAAAAAAATAAATCTTGTAAGATGTGGTTTGTTCTTTGTATTTCATTAAAACTCATGCCCAGTTTTTTGACCTTTTGTGTAACTACTGTAGTTCCTGTCCCTCATCTCTCGTGTAGTATGAGCCCAGTGAAGGGAAAGGAACACTTCCTGAGCACATGCTCTGTATCAAGTGCTTCCTGACCATGGATCATCTCTTCTAGTTGTCTCAGCAGCCTATATAGTAGCTGTAACGCAAGGCAACACACTGCCATCGAGTTGGATCCGACTCATAGCCACCCCTCCTTGGGTTTCCGAGGCAGTATCACTACGGAAGTAGATTGCCCAGCCTTCCTTCCGAGGAGTGGCTGGTGGGTATAAACCTCCAGCCTTCTGGTTAGCAGTCAAATGCCTTAGGCACTACGCCACCAGAGCTCCTCATAATAGCTGTTAGACACCCTCATATTACAAATGAAGGAACTGAGGCTTGGAGAGAGTCGATAAATTTGCTCCGGGCCTCATGGCTATTGGATTGTAACTGAACAAGGAGTCAAACCCAGACCCTCTCACCCTAAAGCCAGAATTCTTTCTACTCTACTTCCTGTTAATTGAATGGGAATTGGGTTTAATGGGATTTTGCTCTTTCTTAGGAAAAAGGAGCTGGGGCGGGCTTATAGAAACAAGTGGAAAGCCTTTCTCTTTATTTCCTCCCCGAAGCCATGGAGGCCAGCTCTGTAATTTGGGGGGTGGAGGTGGGGGTCACTTACGTTGAGTGAATGGAAAAGCTAGGTCATGTAGCTGTCAGGCCCTGCATTCCTGTTTAATTGGCTAGCACACACTTCCCTTGTATTTGTTTACCTTGTGGCTAGTTCTGACAAATAAAATGAATCTTTTTCTTGGCCTCTTCACTTGGAAGAAGTAAACTATGGGATTTTAGTAGAAAGAAGAAAGGGGTGAGAATGTCTGGGATTTGGAAGATCTCCAAGTATGCAGTGCAGAAGAAGGTATGCTTGGTGACTTTGGTGACATGATCGTATGACCCTTCCTGCATCACACCCACTGAATCAGACCTTGCCCTGTTTCTGCAGAGCTTTGGACATACCCTCTTCCCCTCTGGTGGCCCTTCACCACTGTGGTCTCTTCCTGGAAGAGTACTGGCCAGTCCACTAACAAGTATTTATTGAGCTCCTACTAGATAAAAGTTTGTTTGTTGTACCCAGATTGTCAGGCAAAAATGTTAAAATAAATACTAGAATTAGATCAAGGCATTCTTCCTTCTGGTTTAGGTCAAGATGCAAAGTGTCCAGAATAATAAGCAGCCTTGTTTCTAGCCCTTCTTATAGGCAGTCTGTTTCACAGATTCTCAGATACATATTTTTTCATATGTGAAATCAGGATACATTTTACAATCACTGGCAGCTCAGATGTGACAAAATGAGGTATGTATTTGGTTTTTGTTGTTAGTTTCCGTCCAGTTGATTCTAACTCATGGTGGCCTCACGTGTGCAGAGTAGACTGCTCCGTAAAATTTTCAAGGCTGTGGCCTTTAGAAGTGGATCATCAGACCTGCCTTCCAAGACACCTCCAGGTGGGTTTAAACTGCCAGCCTTTCAGCTAGTAATTCAGCCCTTAACCATCTGTGCCACCCAGGAACTCCTGCTAAACCTTCTTGATGTCATAGCATCTCAGGATCATTGAAAACTTTTTGATCCGCCATCTAGAACCAAAACTGTCAGGAGCCAAGAATATCCTTTCAGAGCTTTAAAAGTCTTTGTTTAATGTCCCTTTCTCCTGCTGATGTCTTTTTTCCCCACCTCCTGGCGTCCCTGTCTGTTCCCTGACAACAGTGACTTCTGGTAGCTTAGCAACATTGATTCTCATCTAGCAATGCCTCCCTGTGCACTGCTGGCCCTCTGAGGAAAAATCATGTGAAAGTGTCAGGTATCTGGCAGAATATAGCTCCTTGGGCTAAATATTCCCTTTGGCTTGGTGAGGGCAAAGCCCTTTAGTCCAGCCTGGATGTGAGGGGGCCTACTGCTTGCTTTATTTATTGATTTTGTAAAGCCAAAGCAATATTAGCAGAGCCAAGAATAATGTTTGAATGATTCTGGACAAGAACACACTCTTGCATAGTTTTCCTGACAGAAACCCACCCCACTTGGGACTTGGGAGCTGCTTTGGTTGAGAAATCTGGCACCACAATCGGAATGTGATGGGTCCTAACTGCAGAGCCTGGAGCTCCCCTTCATGACGACCTCTCTCTGCCTTTTTGTGGTTCTGTGCCAGGGTTTTGAGGTGTATTTGGAGCCTTTGTTTAGAATTTTCTAAGGGACATCAAAAACAAGTACCACAGTCCCCAGTTGGGCACAGAAGACTTTCTTCAGAGGGGACATGTACAGAAAGAAAGAGAAAAGTCCACTTACTTCCAGAAGAGTTCATGGCTGAGAAAGTGAAGGAGAAATGGAAGATAGGAGGTAGGAGATGGACTGCAGAATTTAACTCTTCGATGCCTGCCTCTTGTTTTAAGGCAACAGACAATAAGAGGGAGGCAGCACGATATAACCAAGGCAAAGGAAGGCCCTAGAAGATACACTGGAGTAAAAGACAGGAAAACAAAAAACCAAACTCACTGCTATTGAGTCGATTCTGACTCATAGTGACCCCATCTGTAGCGAAGAAGAGTAAAGACCATCAGAGACCCAAGGAGACAATTTGTCCAGAGGACTAGTGGACCACATGAAACACAGCCTCCACTACCCTGAGACCAGAAAAACTGATGGTGCCCCCTTACCACTACTGACTGCTCTGATCAGGATCACAATAGAAGGCCCTGGAGAGAGAAGGAGAAAAAAAATGTAGAGCAAAATTCAAAATCTGAAAAAAAAAAAAGACCAGACTTTCTGGTCTGATAGAGACTGGGGGAACCCCTGAGACTGTGGCCCTTAGGTGCCCCTCAAGCCTGGAACTGAACCTACTCCTGTAGATAAATTTCAGCCAAATAATAGGCCTGCAAAGTGAATAATAACATTAGGAGGAACGTACTTCTCAGTAGTATCAAGCATACGAGACCAGAAGAGCAGCATTTGCCCGAAAACAAAACTCAGAAGCCAGGAGGAGGCAGGAAAGAAGGGTGAATGGAAACAAGGAACCGGGGGGCGGGGGGACATTAACAAATTGTTATACAGTCTCCATTCAAACCTCACCTGAGTTCGATGGGATACTTTATTGTGGTGAATTAATCGGGTGTGAGAGTATGGAGACTTAGTTTTTAATCTCTGGGTCCCTAGTTTCTAGATTGGTGATGCTTAATACAGATGCTTAAAAACTGTTGGTTCATATTCTGAACAAAACTTTTTTCCTGAACTCTCACCTTGCCCCTTTTCATCCCACTCAGGAGATTGGCTCAGGATTACTTGGTCTTAGATCTCTGTAAAAGTTGATCTTGGAGTCCCTGGACAATGCCGTTGCTGCTCTCAGCTGCTAACCAAAAGGTTGGAGGTTTGAGCCACTTGGAGGCGCCTTGGAAGAAAGGCCTGGCAGTCTGCTTTTGAAAAAGCAGCCACTGAAAACCCTATGGAGCACAGTTCTTCCGTGACACACATGAAGTCGCCATGAGTCTGAGTCAACTAGCCATCACCTGGTGAAAGGGTAGTGGTAGCCAGACTCATTTTGATACATACCTCAGTCATTCTTTCAGCTAAATAGCTTTTAAAACAATTGAAATGATTTTAAAAAATGGTGGCTTTTAATGCTTTATTTTCATTTTTTCTGTAGGAATTAAGAGTGTGGGAAGCATTGGCAAGCATTATGTGACTATTACCATGATGAGGTCAGCCAGCTTTCTCCCAGGGAGCCTCACTGAGTGACTTTATTGTGGTGAATTAATCAGATCTGAGAGTATGGAAACTTTGGTTTCTAATCTCTGGTTCCCTAGCTTCTAGATTGGTGATGCTTAATACAGATGCTTAAAAACTCTTTGTTCATGTTCTAGAAACAGGTTTTACCAGGATGTCCCAAGGTGTTCAGACCTTTGGAGTCCAGCGTCAGCTCAGGCTGGTGGTTAATTTATAAGAGAGCTATCCATACTATCTCTAGTATCAGAGGTTTGTGTTTCTTGTCCAGGACACTGCATGTATCCCTTCTCTAAGAGGCTAAACTAATCCTGTTGCCATTGAATCCAACTCATGATGGTTCAGTGTATTACAGAGTAGAACTGAGTGTTCTTGACTGTGATCTTAATGGAAGCAGGTTGCCAGGTCTTTCTGTGGTACCCCTGGGTAGGTTTGAACCACCAACTTTTTGATCAGCAGCCTAGTGCAAGTCATTTGCACCATGCAGGGACCTTCTAGATGGCTAGAAAATCTGTGATGGTTAAGGTTATGGGTCAATTTGGCTAGGTCATAATTCTCAATGGTTTGGTATATATCATAGATAGTCATCCTCCATTTGGTGTTCTGATGTGAGCATCCAATCAGTTGAAAGGGGAGCTTCCTTGGGGGTTAACCTACATCTAATATGTACGTATGTTATGGCAAAGCTTTCTCTCTTTCTCAATCCTGCATCCAACTCATCATTCTTGAATGACACGTCTCGTAATTGGGATGGGAGCCAGCAGCTACTGTCTGACCTGCAGATTTTAGATTCCCCAGCTCCCATGCCCCCTGAGCCAGTAGTCTGCTGTCTGATCTGCCAATTTGGGGTTCGTCAGCCCCTGCAACCACGTGAGTCAGGAGAAGCCTCCAGTCTGACGCCTGACTAATGGATTTGGAACTTGCCAGCCTTCACAATGAAATGGCATGGGCCATTTCCTTGAAATAAATCTCTCTACTTCTATATTTACTCTAGAAACCTCAATTATATGTACGCATGCTTCACCAGTTTTGCTCCTCTAGAAAACCCAGCCTAAGACAGAACCAAATTACGAACCAGGTTTTCTAGAGCGGCAGGTAAATGGAGAGTATGGAGGGAGAGCCCATCCCTGTGTGTCCACAGACCAATCCTTCTCCTGTTGCCACTGTACTTCTGTCCCATCCCTGCCCCTACCCTGTGAGTTGACTTTCCCCTGAACAATGCTGGGCATGCTTCCAGAACTTTCTGAATCCTGAATTTCTCTGTTCATTATAGATCACCAACCACAGCACCCCCTGAGACTTTCTTTAGTTGTGTTCATTCCCCTGACTAGGCCAAAATCTTGATGGCTTTTCTGCCCCTGTTTCTGTACTTGAAACTTGATGGGACAGTTATCCCCTAAATCTTTACTAAATGGGCTTTCCTTGGTGCTTATCTTTATGAGAATGTCTGGTTCTCCCAGCTTTCACAGAGAGGAGACTGGAGGGTCTCCTAGTGGGTAATCTCTCTTGAGAGGAGGTTTTAGTTTCTTAGCCCAGGATGTTTGTGGCCTGCTTTTTCCTTTCTTTAGCCTCAGGTCATGAAGGTGCCGAAGGAGGAGTTTAGAGCTATGGATGTCATGGAAATTTGAGGCCTGTGCTGGTTGGACTCCAAGAACAAAGGCTACTTTTACAACAGCCAGTGAGCAGCTTCTGCCGGGAGAAGTTCAGGGGAAAAAATAAGGAGAGGCCTCAGCCATGATCGTGCTATTTCCATGTCTTAGAAAACTAAGCTTTAGTGGGAGAGAGCCAGGTTCCCCTGTGCAAGTCGGCTCTTTTCTTCCAATCTTTACCTTCCAGACCTATCTGGCACAGCCCTTACATGTGTTAGTATGAAGTAAGAGGAATGGAAAGGAAAGATAGGGTCTGTTTTTCTTCCTTTTCTCTGCTCTCCCCCAGCCCCCCACATAAAATTGGCAAGTTTTCGATTCTGTGGGTTGGTTTTGTTTTCTCCTTGTAATTACAGGTCTGTCCCACAGACCTCTCTCCTCTCTTATCACTGATCACATCCTCACTGTTGATGGAGTCAACATAGCCTTAAACAAACAACTTCCCACAAATGTCTTCTAGATCCTCAAGTTCTGCAGCTTCTCTCAGAACTGCCTCCAGCACATCGACTGTCCCTTAAGGCCGTAGTCATGTAACTTTCTCTTCTCTGTTCTGCTTTCTTCACCTACAAACTAAGGGTTTGGTTTTAAAGAGTTTTGCTCTTTAATCCAGAGCCATGGAAGACCATGAAGTACTTGAGTGGTGAAAATAGTTAATGTGTTCTCTGTTAACCAAAAGGTTGGGGGTTCAAGCCCACCTGAGGTGCCTTGGAAGAAGGGCTTGGCAATCTAGTAGCAAAAAATCAGCCATTGAAAAGCTTGTGGAGCACAGTTTTACTCTGACAAATACAGAGCTGCCATGAGTTACAGTCAACTCCGTGGCAGCTGTAAACATACTGTGATCAAGTCTCTAGTACTCTTGAAATTCTAAACATTAAGTCCAGTTCTTCATTACACACCTTAATTCATAGCCATAGGATGGATTTGAGCAGATGGAAGTGTAGCACGTGGAGTGAGATGTTTGAGCAGAGCAGAGGGGCGTTCTGTTCAGTTGGTTTGGCAGCTCTGTCCTTCGCCAGCCGTCTGGCCATGCAGCCCCTGCCCTTGCCTCAGGTCCTTACTCTGAGTGCCCTCTGCAAAGGCACAGAGTTGAGTCACAGTGAGTCTCAGTTTCCCATTCTATAAAAAGTACATGCATCAATAAGACAGTGACTTAAAACAGTTGTCTCGGAGCAGTAATGAAGATTTGGTTTTGGCTTCAAAGCAATGTAGTGAATGGGAGCACCATGGGGTTTTAGTGTGAGAGCTGCTTTCTGGTCTAGCTTTACCATTCAGTGACTCTGGCTCCTTCAACAAAATTACTTCACCTCTCTGAACGTCCGTTTTCTCATGTGTAAACACGAGATGGTAGTGATGCCCAGCTTGCAGGGCTGATGCAGGGACTAAATGAGATGATGTGTCTGAGAAGCATAGGACAATGCAGGGTGTATAGTGAGCACTTCGTAAGAGGTGGATGTAAGGAGCTGATTGTAGTCAGAGAGACCAGTTGAGTCACTTGAGGATTGGTCAGTGACCTAACCCTAGGAAATGCTTTGGAATGTAGTTGTGTTTTGCCATAGCATGCCAGGCAAAATCCTGGGCATGTACCCTGTCCTAAGTGGTTTACCTTGCTTGTTGAAGTAAAACGAAATTTCATGCCTTAACATCATTGATTCAGCAGATATTTGTTAAGCTTCTCATTCTGTCTACTTGATTCCAACTCATAGTGACCTTATAGGACAGAGCAGAACTGTCCTATAGGGTTTCCAAGGCTGTAATCTTCACAGAAGCAGACTGCTGCATCTTTCTTCTGCAGACCGACTAGTGAGATCGAACTGGTGACCTTTTTGTTAGCAGCCAAGTATTTAACCATGGTACCACCAGGGCTTCTGAATAGGCAGAGAAAATTGAGCAAAATAACTCCTATTTAGTCAGGGAGACAAAACAGAAAACCAACCGTTACTATGCAGGGAGATACCAGTACCTGTTACTGTCGATTGATTTCCAACTCATAGTGACCCTGTGAGTGTGAAAGTAGAACTGTGTGCTCCACAGGATTTCTAAGAGCTTATCTTTTTAGTAGTAGATGGCCAGACTTTTCTTCTGAGGTACCTCAGGAGGGGCTCAAATCTCCAATCTTTTGGTTACCAACTTTGCATATGAACCATTTGCACTACCTAGAGACTCCATGCAGAGTGATGTTGTTAGCTGCTGTCGAGTTGATTCCGACTCATGACAACCCCATGTACAGAGTAATATTGCTACTAACATGAGTCAACACGTGAAACACTTAGACAGGTATCTGGCCCCATCACAGTAAGCCCTCTTACAAGTGTGTAAGCCCCATATAAATTTAAGAGGTGGCCAGGAGGTAGATGACAGAGGAACAGCACTTGTCCGAACCTGGGAAAGATAGCTAAGGTTTCTAAGAATAGGTGATGCTTGATGTGAACCTTAAGAAAAAGAGGATAGGGATTTACCAGATGGACAGGTGTGTAGATAATGGCAGGAGGGGAACATTAAGGGAGAAAGTAGTGGAAGGGTGCTCTAGGCAGTGGAAGGGCCAGGGCAAAGAGTTGCATGATACTCTAAGGGGAACTGACTGCCTTTGCTTGTCTTCCTGACTTGTCTTTATCCTCAGGGGGACAGATAGCAATTGAAGGATGTTAAGCAGAGACTTCTGTTTGGTGGTTAGGGAGCCAGACTGGAAATGGTCAGGAGGCAGCTATAGTAACAGGATCCAAACACCTGCTGGTGCAGTTGAGATGGAGAGGATAGGAGGCGCAGATTCTGGAGCTAACTAGAATGCAGAGTGACTAGCTTGGGAAACTAAGTGGAGGCTGGTTGGTGCCATTCTCTGAGACAAGGAATAATAGTAAAGACAGGGAGGAGGATAAACCCTTCACTGGTGGGAAGGTGAAGATACTCAGTAGACAGAGACTGTGTGTTCGTGCCTGGAATTCTCAATTATCTGCAATCCCTAAGTGGTGCGAATGGTTTGTACTAACCTAAACCAAGAGTGGGCTCAAAGAGAGCAGAAATTGTGAGGGTGGCACAGGGCTGGGCAGTGCTTCCTCCTGTTGAACGTAGGGTCACTATGAGTTGGGATCAACTCGACAGCACCTAACAACAACACTGACCTAAAGGTTGGGCGTTCAGACCCACCTGGCAGTGCTGCAGAAGAGAGACCTGGCAATCTCCTTCTATAAAGATTACAGTCAAGAAAACCGTATGGAGTTCAGTTCTACTCTGTAACATGAGTGCCCATGAGTTGGAATTGACTTGACGACAGTACATTTGCTTTGGATTTTTGGATTAGATGGAAAACCAAATCATTTTTTTACTTTTGGCATAAGTTTTTTGCTATTTTATTTTGGTTTGGTTTAATTTTGAGGTTTAATATAATATGATCAAATGTTCCATTCAAGTGTTTTGACGAGTTCGATGAATTTGGACACCAAGTTCACCCAAAATAAGATTCAAAACATTTCCATCTCTCTAGAAGATGCCTTCCTTAGCTTTTAATAGTTCCTTTACCTGATTACATATATGTATATACACATACACACATAATAAGTTTCAAAATTAGGATTTCAAAGTAGGACATGAGAACGAACCCCCATGTACTTGTCACCCAGCCTCAACAATTCACAGACAGTAGTGTTTCCTCAGGGAGCCCTGGTGGAGCAAATGGTTAAGCCCTTGACTGCTGACTGCAGGGTTGGCAGTTCAGACCCACCAAGCAACTCTGGGGGAGAAAGATCTGGCAGTCTGCTTCCATAAAGATTACAGCTAAGAAAACTATAGGAGGCAGTTTCACTCTGTCGCCTGGAGCTGCTATGAGTTGGACTGAACTTGACAGCACCTGACGCAGCAACAGTGTTTCATCTGTACCTCCATTTACTACCCTCCGTCCCCCATTTAGTCACCTGGGTGGTGCAGTGGTTAAAGCACTCACCTGCTAATCATAGCCAGTGGTTTGAACCTACCGTTCCACTCTGGGGATGAAAGATGTGGCAGTCTGCTTCCAAGATATACAGCCTTGGGAACCTGTGGGGGCAGTTCTACTCTGCCCTGTAGGCTCACTGTGAGTCCAAATCGACTTTATGGAAACAAGCAATGAGTTCTCTCCCTTTTTATTTTAAATACCAGATATCATATCATTTCTATTGTAAATGGAAATGTAAAAGATAAGGACTCTTACACACACACACACACACCCTTCCACAATACCATTACCATGCTTTAAAAATTAATAATAATGCATTTTCTTTGTTTGTTTGAATGACCTTTGTCTGAATTTTGATTACCACCAATAGACAAGCTTATTCCCTTTCCCTCCTTCCTGGCTCTCCTTGCCCTTGCACGGCAGTTCTTTGGGGTCACATGTTCTTAGGGCACTTCCATGTTCTGTCAGCCCAGCTGTCTGCTTCCCTTTCACTTCCCAGACCAGTTTTCAGTCTCACTGCCTTTTGTTCTATGTCCTCCCTTCTAATGAGATACCTAATGTTTTCTACCTGTTTAGAGTGTGCACTCACTAAGCAGCGGTCAGAGCGCCCAGTCCCCTGCCCAGCCTGACTCTAGGTGACTCCGTGGGTGTCAGAGCAGAGCTGTGCTCTGTAGGGTTTTCTCCTTAAATTTATTTTGTTTTGTTATTTTGTGTATACAGGAGTATACACAGCAAAACTCACACCAATTCCACAGTTCCTACATGTGCAGTTTAGTGGTGCCGATTACATTCATGATACCATCTCACCCTCCTTTTCTGAATTGTTTCGCCCTCATTAACATAAATTCACTGCCCCCTGAGGTTCCTGTCTAATCTTTCAAGTTGCTGTTGTCCATTTAATCCTATCTTCTTGTTGCGTATACAATGGTTTGTTCCTTTTCATTGCTGCTGATTTCTGAATTTTTACCAAGCTTATTAATATATAGCTCAAAATACAAATAAAATGAGGTCAGTCTCTTGCATTCATTCTTACAGTCATTCTGTGCACATCAGCTCCGTGCTCGGCTCTGTGCAGAAAGTGTTGGCATAGAGGCCTTCCCATGGAGACTCACAAATGGGGGAAAGGGCTTAAACCAAATGCGTTACAGTATAGCCTGGTAGTGCAAATGGTTAAGAGCTTGGCTGGTACCTGAAAAGTTGGCAGTTCGAACCCACCGCCTGGCTATGTGGGAGAAAGACCTGGCAGTCTGCCTCCATAAAGATTGTTGTCGTTAGGTGCTGTTGAGTTGGTTTGGACTCATAGCAAACCTACGTACAACAGAGTGAAACACTGCCTCGTCCTGCACTATCCTCAGAATCGTTGCCACGCTTGAGCCCGTTGTCGTAGCCACTGTGTCAGTCCATCTCATTGAGGGTCTTCCCCTTCTTCCTTGACCCTCGACTTTACTGAGCACGATGTCCTTGTCTAGGGAGTAGTCCGTTCTAACAGTGTGACCAAAGTATGTGAGACAATGTCTGGCCATTCTTCCTTCTGAGAAGCGTTCCAGCTGTACTTCCTCCAAGACAGATTTGTTCATTTTTCTAGCAGCCTAGGGTATATTCAGTATTCTTCACCAGTACCACCATTTAAAGGGATCAGTTCTCTGCTCTCTTCCTGATTGATTCATTGTCGAGCTTTCACATGCATATTAGCTTATTGAAAATACCGTGGCTTGGGTCATGCATACCTTAGTCTTCAAAGTGACATTTTTGCTCTTAAATGCTTTAAACAGGACTTTTGCAGTAGATTTGCCAAATGTAATTCATTGTTTGATTTCTTGACTACTGCTTCCATGGCTGTAGATTGTGGATCTAAGTAAAATGAAATCCTTGACATCTTCAATCTTTCTTTGTTTATCATGAAATGGCTTATTTGGTCTAGTTGTAAGGATTTTTGTTTATGTTGCGATGTAATCCATACTGAAGGCTGTAATCTTTGATCTTCATCAATAAGTGCTTCAAATCTTCACTTTCAGTAGGAAAGGTTGTGTCGTCTGCATTATCACAAGTTGTCAATGCGTCTTCCTCCAGTCCTGATGCCACCTTCTTCTTCATATAGTCCAGCTTCTCGGATTATTTGCAGATTGAACAAGTATGGTGAAAGGATACAACCCGGATGCACAGCTTTCCTGATTTTAAAACACAGTATCCCCTTGTTCTGTTTGAACAGCCAAGAAAACCTTGTGGGACGGTTTTAATCTGCCACATGGGGTCACTATGAGTCAAAATCAACTTGAAGGCACCTAACAAGTGATTAGTAGATGATCCTGTCGCCTTATTTCTAGATGTCAGTCACTTTTTATAGTCCTTCCTTCCAGTCATTGCTATTTTTTCCCTAACATCAGAATGGGTACACTTTATAGTTGAGTGGTAGTGTTTATATGTATTTGTCTGCCCTCTGCCTTTACAACCTTTATTCCCCATGTGATTCCTTCCCGCCACTCAAATTGGCATAAGCACTGTCTAATTTGCACTGATATCTCATGTATCTAATGTGGACTGGGCAGTATTTTGATCTGTTGTACACAGGGTTGCTTTGAGTCGGAATCAAGTTGATGGCACCGAACTTTGCTTTGCTGTAGCTTTGTTCTTACCTAAAGACTTTACCTAAAATGCTTTTCTGCATCCATTTTGCCAATTTAGTCTGATCCTTCCTTCAAAGCTTATGTTAAGTTCCATCTTCACCCTTAAGACCTTCCCTTCCATCAAGGCAGACCTCTCTTCTTTTTTACCCACTTGTTGTTGTTGTTATATGCCGTCGAGTCGGCCCCGACTCATAGTGACCCCTCCTTGGGTTTCCGAGGCAGTATCACTACAGAAGTAGGATTGCCCAACCTTCCTTCCGAGGAGTGGCTGG
>NW_006921629.1:9302320-9321394 GCF_000298275.1 Orycteropus afer afer
GGCACATAACAACAACAACAACAGGCACTTTTTTAGGCTCTTGTAAACCCTAATAACATTGTCACCCTGGCACATTTACCAAAACTCTCAATCTTTTGGTTTCTCAACTCATTGCCCTCCATTTTCTGAATCTAATTAGGTAAGAGCATGATTGTTTCAGTAGTCCTTTACCAAATCCACCAACCTTCAGTCTCATTCTGTCTACACGGCTCCCAGAAGGACTTTTCTGTTATACCAGTTGTTTGTGACACTACCCTACATATAAACCTTTATTGTGCGACTAATTAAGCCTAAAACTCTTTAATGTTGGTTTCAAGACTTCCCACCACTGAGCCCCACCTAGCTTTCTAGTGTCATCTACTACACCCTCACCCTTGCACTCTACACTTGACTGTATTGATCTGTTTCAAAGATCCCAAACACATCTCCCACTGTCACAACATTGAGGCTTTATGCATTCTTACTCCTCCACTAGGGATACCCTTCCCTTTTTCTTCATTTGGTAAAGTTGTGCTCACATGTGAGCTGTGTAAATTGTGCCTTCAGATGCCCCCTCGTCTAATAATCCTTCCCTCAGAGCCCTCATTGTACAGTTCTGTCACTTGCCTGTATAGATCTCTGTTATGACATGTGTTGTAGGCTGCATTCTCTAGAGATGCAGAAACAGTGACGCTTACATACATGTACATATATAGAGAGATTTATCTCAAGGAAATGGGTCAAATGGTTGTAGAGGTTGGCAGTCCCAAGTCTGTAGGTCAGAGGTCAGGGTTGGAGGCGTCTTCTGATTCGTTTAGCTGCAGGGTCTGGTAATGAACCCAAGATCGGCAGGTAAGACACCAGAGTGCTGGTTCCAGACCCAAGAACAGGAGGTCAGATGATGAGCCAATTGGAGGATCCAGAGTGAGCACAAAGCCCAAGAGCTTTGCCAAACATCTGTATAGATTGGATGCAGACCATACTCCAGAGTTTTCAGAGGAAACTCCCTTTCAACTGACTGGCTACTCATAGCAGGTCTCATTGTGGAAGTGATTACATTATGTCAGCCTGAGGGAGGAATGCATAACTGCCACGCCACTGAGAACCGTGGCCTAGCCAAGTTGACACACAACTTTAACCATCCGTCACTTAGGATGAAGTTAGCTCTTGTCTGTCTCCTCCTCTGGACTGTCTCCCCAGCGTCCAGCCCAGGTTTTCAAGTCTGGCCTCATTTCCAATACTTTGTTTTAGTGATGAATTAGAGTAACAGCTTGTTAGTGCTTCTGGCTCCAGCCTCTTCGTCTCCCACTGCTGCCCATCCTCCTTAATGGTCTCCAGGCTTCCGCTTCACAATACTGAAAAATGGGCCGTTCCCCAGGTACACTGGACTTTACTCTGCCTCTTACTTTGTGTTGATGCCTTCCCTCTTCACACCTTGCCCTTCCTAGTGAAATCCAATTAATTCTTCAAAAAGCATCTTAAATGTTGCTTCCTTTCCCCATACTCATTCCAAATTGCATCAAGATTAAAATGGTGAAAAGAGCTAATATTTATATGGCACTAAGTGTAAGCCCTAGACACTATTCTAAGCATTTTACATATATTAAGTCATTGCTTTTATGTGCCGACATTGCTGTGCTTGTATTATCCTCTGTTTGAATAGTTTATGTATGTGTCTGTCTTCCCTAAGCGACTGGGGCTTCTTTGAGGGCAAGGTCCTTATATTTGTATCTTTAAAAAATTTAAAAATTTATTTTGTTGTTGTTGAGAATATACACAGCAAAACATACACCAATTCAGAGTTTCTATGCATACAGTTTAGTGACATTGATTACATTCTTTGAGTTGCACAGCCATTCTTACCCTCCGTTCCTGAATTATTCCTCCCCTACCATACTCATTATCTTTATGTTACTATTGCTTTGCACAAGGAAGGAACCCAGTAATGGCTGGTAAATTTAGTTGTTGGTAAAAGACAGTCACTGTTCGTATGGTGGATGTTTGGTGCATGTTTAATTACGATAGTAAGAACTATTTTGGATGATGTAGAATGTACTGTGGCTGGTTCCACAAAGGTGTCTATGGGAGTTTTCCATAGGTGAGGAGAGATTGTACAAAAGCAATAGTCAATGAATAATATTAACAGTAGGTGCTATGGGAGTTCATTCTCAACCCAATGAGGTTTATTCCTCAGCTTAAGGGCTAGTTTCAAAGAAGTCCATGACTCTGTTCCCTGCCCTTAAGATGGTTTAACTCTTGATAGGGAGTTGTAAGGACAATCTTAAAGAAGACATGTAGCACATAAATAATTACCAAAACGGGATGTAGTAAAGAAGTAAATTAAGAGTTCTGTGCATTTTCAGACTGAATAGCCTTCCTTGAGTACCATTTTTAGTAGGTCTCACTCTCACTCAAAATTTTAGTAGCTCCTTCTTGACCATAGATCTTAACATTCACTTCAGGAGGCATCAGGAGCCTGCCTTTTTGTCTGGGTGCCTGTGTTTCTCATCTGCAGCTCACCTTCCCTCCAGCTTACCCAGTGGTGGTCTCTGACATTTAATTTCCTCTTGTTGCCTTGGTATTTTTATACCTGCTGGCTTACTTATTTATAATTCTTTCTCACTATCTTTTGAAACTATGCTTCTCCTATATGTGAAAACTATACTTGAAACTATCATTTCACCTTAATCTAATGTTACATTCAACCCTTAAGTGTATAGTGAGGCAATTTAAGAGTTTTGGGATTCATCATACACCTATGGACAGCTGATCTTTGACAAAGGGCCGAAACTCATTAAATGGGGGAAGAGGTAGTCTCTTTAATAAATAGTGCTGGCAAAACTAGATATCCATTTGCAGCAAAATGAAACAGGACCTATATCTCAAACCATATACTAAAATTAACTCAAGTTGGATCAAAGACTTGAACAAAAAACCTAAAACCATAAGGACCATCAGAAAAAATAGAGACAAATTTAGGGGCCCTAATTCATGATATAAATATATTATTGAACATAATACCTAAAAGTGCATAAACACCAGAAGACAAAGCAGATGACTAGAACCAACTAAAAATTAGAAACCATGCACATCAAAATATTTTACAAAAAGAGTAAAAAGAGAACCTACAGACTGGGAAAAAAATTTTGGACAAGGACATATCGGATAAGGGGGCGAATCTCTAAAATTTATGGAAAACTTCAACATCTTAACAAAAAGGTAAATAATCTAATTAAAAATGGGCAGAGGACATGAACAGGCACTCCACAAAAGAGGACATTCAGAGAACCAACAAATGCATGAAATGCTTGCAATTATTAATCATTCAAGAGATGCAAATTAAAACAACAATGAGGTATCATCTCACCCCGGCACTAATAGCAAAGGTCAAAAAAACCCAGAAAATAACAGTGCTGGCAAGGGTGTAGAGAGACCAGAACCCTCATACACTGCTGGTAGTACTGTAAAAATAGTTCCTAAGGCATTTGACTACTAACTGGAAGCCTGGCAGTTCAAACCCATCAGCCACTCCTCAGAAGGAAGATTGGGCAATATGCTTCTGTAGAGATACTGCCTTGGAAACCCAAGGAGGGGTCGCTATGAGTTAGATCCAACTTGACAGCAGTGAGTTTGGTTTTTCTGGTTTAGGA
Source organism: Orycteropus afer afer (assembly GCF_000298275.1). Classification (NCBI taxonomy): domain Eukaryota; kingdom Metazoa; phylum Chordata; class Mammalia; order Tubulidentata; family Orycteropodidae; genus Orycteropus; species Orycteropus afer. Next base: position 9,305,950 of record NW_006921629.1, read on the forward strand.
CTGTAAAATGGTACAACCACTATGGAAAATCGTATGGCACTTCCTTAAAAAGCTGGAAATAGAAATACCATATGACCCAGCAATCCCTCTACTAGGTATATATCCTAGAGAAATAAGAGCCATGACAAATAGATGTATGCACACCCATGTTCATTGCAGCACTGTTCACAACAGTAAAACCATGGAAATAACCTAAGTGTCCATCAGCGGAGGAGTGGATCAACAAACTATGGTCCATATACACAATGCAATACTATGCAACATTAAATAACAGCAATGAACCTGCAAAATATTTCATAACATGGATGAATTTAGAGAACATTATGTGTTTTGGTTACTTAGGGCCTCTCTGACAAGAATATACCACAAATGGGATGGCTTGAACAAACAGGAGTTTATTCTCTTAACAGTTTGGAGACTAGAAGTCCAAGTTCAAGTGCCAGTCTCTAGGGGCTGGGTGAAAGCCCCTCAACCTTGGGCTTCAGCTCTGCCTCCTGCTCCTGGCCCACTGAAGCTAAAGACTTTTCTTCACTCAGACAGCTGCCAGCTTCTGAGGCTGACAAGTCCAAGGTTGACAAATAAAAGGCACAGTCCTGATGTTACCAAACTACATGGCAGACCATTAATTCAAGTCCATTGAAAGTTCCAAGGTCGGCAGAGTATGGCAGGCTGCTGAACAATGACATGGCTACATGCAGGGTTCAAACATGCCATAAGCTAGAGACCGTTCCACAAGGGTTCTCCTTATGTGTGGGAAGCAGACCACATCCTTAAGGCAGCTACTCAGCTGCTCACAGTAGATTCCACCATGGAGTTGATTACCAGTCTCATCATGGGGAATAGTACATCCAGCTGCCCAGCCACTCAACCAGGCCCTGCCAAGTTGACACACAAACTTAACTACCACATTATGCTAAATTAAATTAGTCACAAAAGAACAAATATTGCATGAGACTAGTATTGTAAAAGTCAACTAAAAGGTTTTTCACAGTGAAAAAACATTCTTTGATGGCTTCCAGGGGTAGGAGGGGAGGGGAGCTAAACCACTAACGAGAGGGTGGACACGTATAAACTTGGGGTTAGGGGAAGGCAAACTATAAACAAATTTAAAAAATAATGATATGCCAAAAAAAAGGTGGGGGGCCTAACATTCATTTTATTGAGTTCATTCCCAGAAAATCAGGAGTAAGGGAAAAGGGGATTGAGCGAAGGAAAGAGGGAGAGCAAATAAAAGGGGTTGAGAGCATTGTGAACTGGGCACAGGGCTGTGACCAGCACAGCTGACTCCTCAGTGTGGTACGGGATCTTTAGAGAGGCTTTATGAAGCTACTGTGTCTGTAGACGGTACAGGGGAGGAAGGGAGAAGAATTTATCTGTTAGCTGGCTCTCGCATTAGTTCACCCCCACAGGGCATCAGTCCCCCTATTTTTGTTTTTTTAAAAAAAGAGTTTTGAGATTATAGACCTGGGTTTGAATCTCCACTTTGCGGTTACTATCGGCATAGTGCCTAAGGCATTTGACTGTTAACCAGAAGGCTGGTGGTTCAAACCCACCAGCCACTCCTTGGAAGGAAGACTGGGCAATCTACTTCCGTAGAGATACCACTTGCCTCCGAAACCCAAGGAGGGGTAGCTGTGAGTCGGAGTCAACTTGAATCAACTCGATGGCAGTGAGTTTGGGTTTTTTTGGTATTCATCAATTTAGCCTTGCATCCTGCAAACCCAAGACTTATCTTTATGAGCTTTTCTGTAAAACAGTTGTTTGCTTACCTATAAAACAGAGTTGATGATACTAGCACAGAACTCAGATGATGTGTTGTGAGGATTAAAAGAGGTAGTGTTACTCACATACACACACACACACACAAGGGTGCTTAACACAAAGTAAAGTAGACCTCCTTCGAGGACAGTAAATAGTAAAGACCAAAAAAAGACAAAAACAAAAACAAAACCTATCGCCACTGAGTTGATTCGGACTCATGGTGACCCTGCAGGACAGAGTAGAACTGCTCCATAGTGTTTCCAAGGCTGTAAACTTTACAGAAGCACACTGCCTCATCTTTCTTCAGTGGAGTGGCTGGTTGGTTTGAACCACCAGCCTTTTGGTTAGCAGAGACCTTTTGGTTAGCAGCCAAATGCTTTAACCACTGCACCACCAAAGCTCCTTCAATAAATATTTTTATTTCATGCATTGCATCATGTGAAATTGCACTGTTAATATGTTTCTTCCAAATTGTTCTTTTCTGTTGTCATTTTTGTCTTTTGTCGCCAGCTAACTTATTTATTCATCTAGAGCGATTCTGGTTCTCTCATGCAGGACTCTCCCTGCAGTAATGATGATTGTCTTTGTCTGTCGATATAGGGTTGTGGTCGGGAGTAGAGCTCAGATGCTGAGAAGAATGTGATTCTGATTTAGGGTGGGTGTTGGAAAATTGGAAGAAGCTGAGAAGTATTTATCATCAGACCCCAGTTCATTGCCCCCATCCCCACCCCATTCATTGTCCCACTTAATAAATGTTTTTCTTCCAGGGAAATTGTTTAATCAAGTGGCTTAAGTGCTTTTCCTTAATCAGATATGTGGAGATTTGTTTCTTTTGGGGGGAAAGGAGAGGCAATTTCCTATAAACCCATTTGATATTATTATCATTGTTTATACGAACAAAACTTCTAGAACGTCACTTCCCCAGGACCTCTAGCACCAAGGTCTAAGGAGGTCCCAGGTAAACAGATGCAGAAAGAAGGCTTCATTGAGAGGGTAAGGAGATCTAGTGGCATAGTAGTTAAAGCACTTGGCTGCTAACCAGAAGGTCAACAATTCAAACCAACAGCAGCTCCATGGGAGAAAGATGAGGCAGTCTGCTTCTGTGTAGATTGTAGCCTTGAAAACCCTATGGGCAGCTCTCCTTTGTCCTTTGAGGTCTCTATGAGTCGGAGTAGACTTGATTCCAGGTGGGTTTTGTTTTTTTTAAGTGAGCGGTTGCTGTTCCCTGGTGTGTAATCTCAAAGATGGTGGATTCTCTCTCTGACTGACAAAAATGGTTGATTTGGGCACTTGCTGTCTCATTCTCTCTCACTTGCTTGCTTGCTTTTCATGACGTGGCTCACTGTCTTGACCTGTGTTTGGCAGCTTGGCTGAGCGGCCAGGATTCAGTTCGAGAAATCTCCTTGCTCCCTGGTTCTTGCTCATACAGCTTACTCCAGGCTCTCTTGGTTCTGTACTAGAACCACAGCCCTTGACGCTTTAATTATTTCACCACAGACACATGGTGTATAAAATTCCTTGCATAACGGACTTCTATGGGCATGTCCAATTTTTGGCAATTCCTTCCCCACATCCCCACCCTCAAATTTCCTAGGAAATAAAGCAAGTAGCACCACAGATGCTTTGTGACATGTTGTTCATAAAAGCATTTTACAAGCTTGGGAGTAAACTATTAAGTGTTCATCAGTAATGAGGCAGAACTAGATTGGGGATGGATAAAACATGGGGTGTAATATCAACTTTTTCCGTTCTGGTAGGCTTATCAGAAGCAAATGCATCTGCCATGATTTATATTTGAAAAAGAAATTGTTTATAAGCTTCCCGTTAAATGACATTCATACCACCTCACTGGCTGTCCTCCTCATTGAGTTCACCATACTAGGTTAGTCTTTAACTTTGGAGCTGCAAGGTGCCTGATAGGTGTACACTCCTTTTGTTAACGGTGATTGCAAACGTGGCTCAAAATGAGAGCTGTGAAGATCAGCATCCTTCAAACCAAAGCCTGTAATTCTAAAAGTATGAGTGATTCCAATGCGTTTGCTCAGAAGGAAGGGCTGCAGGGATGGGACCCCTCATCTGGTTTACCACACTTCTTCCTGTTCCTGTGGTGTTCCTCCAGGCCTCCTAACTCCTACCAGGTTATAAAAAGGAGACTAGGAAAGCCTGCCCATGAATCTTCCAAATGATACAGTAAGTGCCAAGCACTTGCCCTATTACTAATAGATAGTGGAACTGATGTCTTGCTCAGTTAACTTGCCTATAGTTTCTCTGATCCATTACCTTTATTCCTGTGTTGGAGAACTGGAATTAGGAAACAATTTGGGGGCACTAAAAACAAACATAAACTTGTAGCAGAGTTTCTCCGTCCTGACACTTTCAGCATTTGGCGCCAGATTGTCATTGCTGTGATGGGCCGTCCTGTGCACTGTAGGATGCTTAGCAGTATCCCTGATCTCTGCCCACTGGATTCTAGTAACACCCTTCCTGCCCAGCTGTGACAACCAGAAATGTCTTAGGACATTGCCACCATTCTGAGTAGAACTGTGCTCTGTGGGGTTTTCAAGGGCAGATTTTTCAGAAGTAGATTGCCAGGCCTTTCTTCCTAAGTGCCTTTGGGTGGACTTGAACATCCAACTTCTTTGGTCAGTACCATTTGTACCACCCAGAGACTTCTGGGATACAACAGTGTAGAGGAAATAAAGTAATGTCAAGATTTTTATATTTAACATTTTGCCTTTTCACTTATTTTTTCAGGTAATTTATAGAACTGAATACTGGATTTAAAATGAGGAGTCTTTCCTTAGCTGACAGAGCTCCATGTCTGTGTTTCTGCTGAAACCTACATAGGCCAGTTGTTCTTATAGCACCTTTCTTCAGTATTAAGTAAAATGCTGCACAAGACGTACAAACAACAAAGATAAGCACTCTTACATACACAATACTGCATTATCAGTGATAACAAACATTAATCTACGGATAAATAGATGGGTAGGAAGGCTGAATGATCAGTTATGTCTGGGCAAAAGGGAATGTACCCATGGGCATATATATGAGGTTGGCAGATATTTCTACATACGTATTTGTATGTGCTGTAAGAATGTTCATATAAATAGAACTAACAGGGGACAAAGTTATGATAACTTCTTAGCCATAGTCACCCACCCTAATGGAGCAAGTTGTTGGACCTGTGGGCTCGGGACTGTGGTCGCAGGGGACATCAAGCTCAATTGGCTTAACATACTACACAAAAACATTATTCTATGTTCTACTTTGGTGAGAAGTGACTGGGGTCTTAAAAGCTTGCAAGTGGCCATCTAAATGTAACAACTGGTCTCTCCTCACTCAGAGCAAAGAAGAATGAAGAAAAAGAAAGATGTATGGAAGCAATTAGTCCAAGGGACTAAGTGGACCATGCAAACCCCAGCCTATATGACCCCAGCCTATATGACCATGAAACCAGAACTAGATGGTGCCTGGCTACCACTGTCAACCGCTCGGAAAGGCATCAGCGCAGGAGATTCTGGATAGAGTGGGAGAAAGGTGTGAAACAAAACTCAAAATGATAAAGACCAGGCTGACTGGTCTAGGAAAGAGACTGGTCTGGTGACACCCCTGAGACCTGCCCCTCAGGCCTGGAATTGAACTCAGTCCTGTGGCTTCCAGCCAAACAATAGAGAGGCGGAGAGGGTGAAAAAAATGACATCAGGTAGATACACTCCTTAAAGTGATAAATTGTAGGAAAATAGAAAGACAGTATTTGCACAGGGAGATAGCCCAGGGGGCAGGAATGCATAGGACAGAAGGACATAGGGAAGAGGTAACTGCAGGGAGGAAGTGGGAAGAGAGCTGTTACAATGTGGGGATTGCAGTCAATGTCATGAAACAATGTGTATGAACTGCTATATGGAAAATGAATTTGCTCTGTAAATATTCACCCAAATCACAATTAAAAAAAAAAGTTTAAATGCTGCAGAAATAATACTCAGTATAAAATAATGTGGAAGTACAGGGACAGGAACTTTTGCTAATATGCCTTTGAAAGGTTTGCAGCTCTGGACCATTCAGGGACTTTAGAGACCTCCCTCCACTTTGTAATCAATGTGGGGTGGTAGCCCTTGTGGGATCAGAACAGAGACGTCTATTAGGCAGCCCCATGGAACCGGCAGTCACTTGCCCAGAGCTTCCTGATCAGAGATGACAAGCTGGTGCCTGGTGAGTCAGAAGCTGGGACACTCCTGGGACAGTGTCACAACCTTCAGGAGCTGCAGGAACAGCCATGAGTGTCTGTTCTGAATGGTCTCTTCTAAGGCCTCTGGCCTTTGATGTAACCCAGTATGTGTAATGACTGCCTGCCCTTGAAAGAGAAACAGATTTGTGTTGGAAAGTTAACCCATAATGAAATAGAAAGATGAGAGAAAAGGAACAGTTTCTTTGATGGGGTTCACCCAAGTCTAGGAGTTGATTCCTGAGACGGGGCATGTTGATGAAGGCCTGTGACTTAGGGTAGTGTGCTGCCCCCTCCTTGCTTCTGGAATAATTGAAACAGCTGTGGGAAGACCTTCCAGCCCTGGACCTGGGAAGACCTGGGCTTCTGTGTGCTGTTCACCTTTCACTTGACACAGTGGTTACTGAGATCAAAGGAAAGCATCTTTTCTTCTTGGTCCTTCGTGTGTGTTTTCTTTTCTCATCCAGTTACTCCTTCTGCAAACACATACTGAATAGTGAATCCAGCACAGGGTCTGTGCTGGTGCTGGGGCCACTAGGATGAGTGGAAAAGGGTGTCTGCTCTTGAGGAGAGCTTTGGCATTGATGGGGACAAGAGAGATTGTGATATGGGGTGACATGTTTGATGAGATGGCATTGAATATACTGATGGGTACAAAGAGGAGTTGCCTCACTCTGCTGGCTGGTTGAGAGTTTGAAGGAGATGGGATCAGGGAGATTTCCCTGAAAAATACCCATTTTTTATTGTTGTTGAAAATATGCACAGGCAAACATAGACCAATTCAGCAGTTTCTACATGTACAATTCAGTAACACTGATTACATTCTTCAAGCTGCGCCGCCATTCGCACTGCCTCCCAAACCTGCTGTCTAACCTTTCGAGTTGCTGTTGTCAGTTTGATCCCATATAGATATTTCTTTAAAAGATTACAATGCTCTATTGTTTGGTTTTCGGAAGGAAGATGGGACGATCTACTTCCATAGTGATACTGCCTCGGAAACCCAAGGAGGGGTCGCTATGAGTTGGGTCCGACTCGATGGCACATAACAACAACAACAACAACAACATTGTTTGGTTTACAGAAGACTTCTTGGAATGTTTAAGGTTTAAAGATTATCTCAGGGCAGTAATTTCAAAGGTTCATCCAACCTCCATGGCCCTGTGGTCTGGATTCCATTTGAAATTCTGTTCTGCAGTTTTACCCTCTGTTGATTGGAATTCTTCTCTAACATCTTTAATTTCCCCAAAATTTTACCCATGTCTTGAAGAAGGAGTCTGACCAGTTGCCATTGAATTGAGATGTTAGGTAAACAGGACATGGTTCAGATAGCATATGCGAAGAACAGAGAGAGATGTAAGCTTAGGGTATAGTTGTGAATGTTGTTGACGTTATAGATAGGGAGTTGGTAAGAGTAATAAGGGTAAAAAGTCATCTCTGGTAAGGATTTGGGGCTCTAGGCTGAAGGTCAGAAGGATTTTAAGCAGGATGGTTTTCAACAGGTGTTTTATTAAGATGACACAAGTTGTAGAATGATGGCCAGTGGGTGGAACGTGTGGTAAGTGTCCTAAGGATGGAGGCAGGGAGACCACCATGGAGCTGTTGCAGGAGTCCAGCTAGGATTGATGCACTGGAAGCCCTTTAGGTCTGCCTGCAACACAACGTATGACCCCTCCTCTGCACCCAGAGACAGTCAAGCTCCTGTGACTCAGGTCAGGAATGACAAGGCAGAACCCTCATCCAGGTCCTTCCCTTCCACTGGGACAAGTTCAGCATATCCATTGCAAGTTAATTGGCTGTGAATATATTTGTTTAGACTTTTGAATCTCCCACATGTTAAGCCCCTTTATTCTCTTACGAATTACGAGTTTGGGGTAATTCAGACGGCCAGACTGCTGTTCTCCCAAGCTTGGAGAGAAAGCCACTGGTGTTATTGGTTAGCTATGTAGTTTTGCTTAACTTTTTCCTTTAGCAAAGATACCGTCTACTTTTGTAACTATGCAAGCCCTACCCTGAGCATAATCGGAGGGCCTGGAAAGAATGCTCTGGAGGACCTAGGGAACTTGCTGACCAAGCTGGCATCCGTTTTCTCTCCTGTGAAATGTTTCCACTCAGATGTTCCGATTCCAGCCTGAGGCTGGCACCAGCTGTATTTTGCAGCAAAGCAGTATTTGAATGTTGGCCTTGCCCTGACCCATGTTCAAATCATTTATTTCACTAGGAGTATATATTTCGAGATAGCAAACTAGATTAGCTCCCATCTAACAGTTTAATTGCTGATTCAGTTAAAAAGTCTTCTCTTGATGAGGCCTGGGCTGAAATTGAGCAACCTCAGAGGGTCGCCAAGACTTCACTTAAAAGCAGAGGCCCTCCCCATTTTTTCTTTAATTATAAAATCAGAACTGCATGTGCATGATTGAAAAGTATTTAAGCTGCACTGAAGGCTATAGCAGAGGTACAGTGCCCCAGATATAACCACTGTTGAGGTTCTTACATCTCCTTCTGGTGTGTACACACACACACAAACACGCATCTCTGTGGTTTTGCAAACATGCATGTCGTTGCTTTTAGGTGCAGTTGAGTCAATTCCAACTCCTAGCAACCCCATGTGACAGAGTGGAACTGCCCCTTGGGGTTTTCTAGGCTGAATTCTTTTCCAGGAGCGTGTTGCCATGTCTTCTTCTGGCGGAGCTGCTGGGTGGGTTCAAACCATCAACCTCTCAGTTAACAGCTCTTCTACAAACGTGCATGTATGTGTGTATATATATAGGTATGTATGGACAATGTCTGTCTTTATTTTTTCAAAATTTAATAAACATCTTGCCCATCTTTCCCTGTTAGCACACACTGGCCTGCTTCAATCTTTTTAACACCCACATTATATTGACCGACATAGCGTATTACTTACCTAGTCCCCAATACATGGACATTTCATGCCTTCCTGCAGTCTTTTACTATTTCAAATCATGCTGTGATAAACATTCCTGCACATACATTTTGCACACTTGTATCTTAGGATACATTTCTAGAACTGGAATTAGTAGGCCAAAGGGCATACATATATATATCGTTAGCTTTAATAGACATTGCCAGGGTTCTTTTCATAGGGCACATAGCCAGAGTTGCTTTATGGAAAATATCTTGCAAATAATCACCAAGAAGTTTTTAAAATCTTGAGTTCACACTGACAAAGTTAATTCAGAACCAGAATTATGGGCATTTCCTTACTTTCTCATACCCTTGTTCCTCAGTGATAACCTTGATTCCAAATTTATGACACTGATAAGTCATGGCTAACAGTAAACCTACTATGTAAAGTTCACAATTTCTTTTCAGTTTTTTGTTCTTGGACTGTATCCATCCAAAAGTTACTTGGATTGCTTCCTTTTTGGGTAGATATGTAATAAATTGGAGCCCTGCTAACCGAAAGGCCGGCATTTCGAACCCACCAGCCACTCTATAGGAGATAGGTGTGGCATTTTGGGTGCACAACGATTACAGCCTTGGAAACCGTGTGGGGCAATTCTGCTCTGTCCTATGTGAGTTAGAATTGACAGCGCACAACAATAACAACAACCACATGTAATAATTATGATTGATAGAGTCATATGTTTCTGTTCATATTCTAGTCTAGGATTTGCTTTCCCCCTTATACTTTTTGATTTTATCTTTACAAGGTTCAATAAGTCAAAACTATTTAAAACAATATAGTAAGAGAAGTCTGGCTTCCATGCGCCGTAGTAACCATTTTCATTGGTTTCTGATTTACCCTTTCTATCTTCCTTATTGGAAAGTAACCAATACCTGTCTGTATGGGGACTTGTCCTTTATGCACACACAGGAATGTCTGAGGTGCTGGCTCTCAGGGCCAGCCAAGACCCGAGGAAACACTTTAGAAATGGGCTGGAATGGGAAATTACTTGTCTTTCCTCTTCCTGTTAATTTGCTTGGTTTTGTTTATTGCTTAGTGATCTTGTGAAAAGGACAAAGCCTTGGTGGGAGGGTAATTAATGGTTGACTGGAAGAACTGAGGGGTGCAGGCCTTTCAAATAGAATGCAGATATCTGAGCTTGGTTTGTGATGGTCCATTTAATTGTTCTTGACAGGAGTGGAACTCGATCCTGGTATCCCTGGAGCAGATCTGGGATCAACCGATTTTGACTGAGGAGATAAGTGGCTCCTCTTAGGGCAGCTGATGTTTTTTGTCCTCCAGTAATTTGTGTTTTCCTCACTTTTAATACAATGTTATCTAGATTTAATGCCCTCCTTCGTAAGAGTTGCAGAGAGCACATTTTTCTTTAGAATAAACATCTTGAGGAAGTTAACATTTTACATTTGTTGTTGTTCCTCACTTAACATTAAAAGAGCTTTTATAAGCAATTAAAATTAGGAGAAAACCCAAATCAAAAATTCCCCTAAACTCCAAATGACCTCAGTAAGACTATTGCCAGTATTTCTGATCTTAACTCCTTTGGCGAATTTAGGGAGTGATTCTCCACTTCCAAATGACAGCTTTGAACTATTGGTAAAAGTGGATAAATGCATCTATTAGGTTCTATTAAAGATTGCTTAATGAGTCAGACTGGGAAGACTTAATCTTAAAACTATAGCTGGACAGGAAACTGGATCTGAGAGTGTTTCCTGGAACGACTTGGCCTTTTTCTTGGGTGATGAATTTTCACATAAAGAAACTCTCCCAGGCCGTGGAGGTGGGATGATGGCCTTTTCAGAACCAGATCCTTCCAGTATTAAGTTATTTTGTCAGTTCTGTCTTGGAGGATGAAGTCCATGGTGATAAAGTCAGCCCTCCAAGTAGAGTAAACAAATTCAGAAAAGTAATCATTGCCGGCTCTTGGCTGGGGTGGGTAGGGGATGGTAAGGTGTAAGTATCTGGTTATGAGGGAAGGAAGCCGAAGGTTTACAGTGTGCTGATATTTTCCACATGTTCATCATTCTGATGCCACCTTTGTGGTTTTGTCATATCAGAATGCCAGTTGAAACATACTCACTCATAAAATTTAGATTTGTATCCTGCAGAAGTAGATTGCCCAAACCTTCCTTGGTTTCCGTAGTGACACCACCTCAGAAACCCAAGGAGGGTCGCTATGAGTCAGATCCGACTCGAAGGCAGTGAGTTTGGTTTTTTTTTTTTTTTTATCTTTCTTAAAAAGGGAGATGAACAAGTGTTGGAGAAATATTCATCATTTCTTGGCATCAAACTAAGACTTTTTCCCTAAAGTAATTGAAAGGCCTGAAAGAGGCTTTTAAAGGGAGTGACAGTCTCACTGTTTGTCTGATTGTTATTTAGGGAGGAATACTGGTGGCACCTAAACATGATCTTTGTCAGGGGTGTAAGGAAGAAGTTCTGCTTAGAGAAATACTGCCCAGGGCCGTATTTGACCACGGGTAACTGAAACCACAGAAAGTGAAAGTGTGGATGAAGGGGGACTACTGTACTCTGATGGCATTCCACCAAACGGAGATTAGTTTAAAAAAAAAAAAGTTTCTAGGATGGCTAGTGTGAAGTCCGGCTCTCTACTGCTTTGCCTTAAAAAAAAAGCACATATCTTAGATTATTGGAAAAAGTATCCTTCCAGCCTTCTTCCCTGAATGTGAGTTCTCTTACTCATGAGAAACACAATGAGTTTAGCATTGTACTTCCATGGGTGAGCCGGGGGAGTCTGGCATCATTCTGTGAAAAGTGAGGAGCCCAATAAGGATGAAGATGGAAGACCGTTATACTCCTACTCTGGGCTTCCAACAGTGGAAGACTACTGGCCAGGGAGTGCCAGGACTCCTCTCGGAAACCCATTTTGAATCTGCTCTCGCACACCGATGGGTGGGTGGATGATTGAATTCCCAAGGTCTGTTCAATGGGGCATGGTTTTAAAATGTGTAAAACCAATCCATCACCTTGGTCAAAAAAAAAAAAAAAAAAGCAAACCTCCATAAATCCCTCACAGACTACCTAGCTTGGATCAATACTACTTCCTGGTGAGTTCTCCCAGATAAACTGTTTGTGATGGTTAAATGAAGTAGCTTGTCATATGGGGTTGCTGTTTTATTACAAAGCAACCAAAAGCTAGAAAGTGTTTACCACTAACTTTAAGTATTATTTTTTACCACCAGCTCTAGACTCCCAACAGCAGGACAAACTTGTCTGTCGGTTTGTCCTACTGTGGTGACATGTAGACGTGTCATCCACTTTGGTCTTCTCTTCTTTTCTTGTCTTTTTAGTGATCTCTTGCTTTCTCCATGGATAATGTTCTTGATATCTTCCCATAATTCATCTGGCTTTCGGTCATTGGTGTTCAATGCATCAAATCTATTCTTTAGATGATCTCTAAATTCAGGAGGGATATATTCAAGATCATACTTTGGCTCTCTTGGACTTGTTTTCATTGTCTTTAACTTCAAATTGAATTCTGTCTCCACACTTATTCAATCAATCTGCTGAGCAAATAATCCGAGAAGCTGGATTATATGAAGAAAAACGTGGTATCAGGATTGGAGGAAGAATCATTAACAACCTGAGATATGCAGATGATACAACTTTGCTTGCTGAAAATGAGGAGGACTTAAGGCACCTGAAGGTTGAAGAATACAGTCTGCAATATGGATTACATCTCAACATAAAGAAAACAAAAATCGTCACAACTGGACCAATGAGCAGCATCACAATAAATGGAGAGAAGATTGAGGTTGTCAAGGAATTCACGTTGCTTGGTTCTACAGTCGATGCCAACGGAAGCAGCAGTCAGGACATTAGACGACGTGTAGCATTGGGAAAGTCAATTGCGAAGGAACTGTTTCAAGTGCTGAGGAGCAAGGATATCTCCTTGAGGACTAAGGTACGCCTGACACAAGCCATGATATTTCCAATTGCCTCGTATGCATGTGAGAGCTGGACAATGAATAAGGAAGACCGAAGAAGAGTTGATGCTTTTGAGTTGTGGTGCTGGCGAAGAATGCTGAAAGTACCATGGACTGCTAAAAGAACTAACAGATCTGTCCTGGAGGAAGTGCAGCCAGAATGCTCCTTGGAAGCAAGAATGGCCAGACTTCGTCTCACCTATTTTGGTCATGTTGTAAGAAGGGACCATTCCCTGGAGAAGGATGTCATGCCTGGTAGGGTGGAGGGTCGACGAAAGAGGGGGAGGCCTTCAAGGAGATGGATTGATACGGTGGCTGCGATGATGGGCTCAAGTATAGCAGGGATTGTGGGGCTGGCGCGGGATCGGGCGGTGTTTCATTCTGCTGTGCATGGGGTTGCTATGAGTCGGAAACAACTCGACGGCACTTAACAACAACAACAGCTCTAGACTAGTTGGTGCTTAGCCCTTCTGGCAACAATTAGCAAGGTCAGTTGTTTGTTTAGGCTACTCCTAGTTCAAGATGATAAACTGGCATCATATATGATCAAAGAAGGAGTAGCTGCATTTTTGTTGTAGAGGGGCATTGTGCCCAGCTCTTCCAAAAGTGGCATCTATTACTAGAGCATTGGCTACGAGTTACAAGGAAGAGTGGCCAAAATGGAAACCTGTTTTAATCTGTTTGAAAATTCTCCCACAGGAAAATATTTCTGACTGAGACTCTCATAGACAATCTAATGAGCCCCTATAGCCCAGAGTTGAGCTCATGCCCTCAGCCAGTGACCTTTTCCATCCTGCAAATGTAAGGGTCCATAAAAACCACAGATACCTGAAGTACCTGGTGGATTTCTCCACCGAGTGGTAAAAAGTATAACAAGGATGTGGGATGGCCTGCCCCTCATATAAAACATTGACCTGAGAAACTCCAACTTGTTAAGCAAGTAGTTAAGTCATTGGTACCATCTGTTGTCTCTTGCTGAGGATAGGTCAGTCTCATCAGTAAATCCAGCTTTATTGTGGATGATGTCTGACCTTGTAGACCCATTAATTAGCAAGAGTCTACCTTGGTCCGAGGAACTCCAGTAGTACACTGGTAAAGCACTCAGCTGCTAACCAGAAGGTCAGTGTTTTAAACCCACCAGCTACTCCGCAGGAGAAAGATGTGGCAGTCTACTTCTGTAAAGATTTACCATCTTGGAAACCCTATAGTGCAGTTCTACTCTATCTTGTAGGGTCGCTGAGTTGGAATTGACCCATGGGCATATTTTCAATGGGTTTGATTTTGGTACCGTGGTCCATGGAAGTTGGAGTCTCTAGTGAAAGGTAATTAGCAAGACCAAAACCCAAAACCAAACCTGTTGCCATCGGTTGACTCTGACTCATGGCAACCCCATATGTGTCAAGTGTAGAACCGTGCTCAAAGGGATTTAATGGCTGATTTTTTGGAAGTAGATCACCAAGCTTGTGTTTTGAAGACCTCTGGGTAGACTTGAACTGCCAACCTTTCAGTTAGCAGCTGAGCAGGAAACTCCTTTAGCAAGACCACAGAAGCCCTATTTTGAGACCCAGTAGATTTTCAGCCTACAGTGACTTAAGGTTCTTTTCCCATCTAGAACAAGTCCAGTCAGAGTCCCAAAAATAAAGACCTCACTTCCTGAGGGGTTTAAAGTTTGTTTTATGTTTGCAAAGGCCTGCATTTTAGAATGTCCATCTTTGCTTATTCAGGGTTTTAGACCTTTCCATACCTCGACCATCATGGAAAATAATTTTGGCAGATGCAAGGCTAGATTGGGACACTCTTACCTCCATCCGCCTTAGGGGACTGCTGTTGAGGTTGCCTGTCTCAAATGACAGGAATCATTTTCTGCTGGTTTTGATTGAGTTCTCTGGCACACTGGATAGGATTTGTTGTAACACATACATTCCCCCTGCCAAGGTACACAGAGGCTTTAGACTTAGAAGCTTGTTTTATGATTTTCCCCCCTCTAAACTTAAATTATTCTACATATCCCATGGCAGAGCTAAACGTCTGTGGGTATTTGGCAGCCAGAACCAGTGGTGGATCAGATGGGGCTATGCTGATACTTGCTGAAGAATGGGAAGATTGCTTTCTTCTGGGGCATATTTTCAGAGAGAGAGAGTTGTTCTAATTCAGAGGAAACTGTTGAACAACCCTATTCATAAATAGAATATATGAGATAAAGCTGGGAAAGATTTTACCCACATTTCGATCCTGGGGTAGCTAGTCAAGTTTTTACTAGGCTGAGAGAGGGTCTTTTAGATTGGATAGAAAGTGATCACTTTCCTCTGCATTTAGCCCTGGGTATAGCTGTCCTGGAAGGAGCCCTGATGGTGTAACAAGCGCTGGACTGCTAACCTAAAGGTTGGTGGTTCAAAACCACTTGTCCACTCCATAGGAATAAGACCTGGTGATCTGTTCCATAAAGATTACCAAAACCCAAAACCAAACCCATTGCCACTGAGTTGATCTCTGACTCGTAGCAGTGCTAGAGGACAGTGTAGAACTGCCCCACAGGGTTTCCGAGGCTGTCTCTGTTGTGCCCAGACCTTGATTCCCCAAAGACCACCA
>NW_006921629.1:9321879-9335850 GCF_000298275.1 Orycteropus afer afer
TCTACTGATTGGTTGTTGTTAAGGAGTGTGTTTGAGGGTATCGATGAGGTAGTCAGGTGTGAGGTGGCTAGGACTCTTTGTGGTTTTTCCAGTAACTAAGCACTAAAGCGTGAAGTATGTGCTGAGGCTTTTTGCACAAATGGCTACCTATTCAAAATGGTCACATACATGGTGGTGGTTATATAGCAACATAATCACATACAGAGTGGTGGCTATTATTTAGAAACATAATCACATACAGAGTGGTGGCTATTATATAGAAACATGATCACATACAGAGTGGTGGCTATATAGAAACAATCTCATGCTCTCACATCTCTAAATCTTCACAGAAGCAGACTCTGCCTCATCTTTCTCTCGCAGAGTGGCTCATGGGTTTGAACTGCTTTTTGATTAGCATGTGAATGCTTAACCCCTGCTCTGCCAAAGCTCCTTCCTATAGAGATTACAGCCTAGAAAACCCTATGGGGTAGTCGCACTCTATGAGTAGAACTCACATGAGTCACTGAGAGTCCAAATTGATTTGAAGGCACGTAACAACATAGCTGTCCTGGGCCTCCTCGGAAACATGTGGACTCAGGAGATTCGAGGGCAAAGAAGAGCAAGAAGCCTGTAAGGATTTCAGTCTCTCTTATTATCAATATGTTAGTGTAGAAACAATTTTAAACTTTTGAAACTCCACTCAGGTAAGCAGACTTAACAATTTAAACTCCCTTTAACTGAAAAATACCTCCCTTTCCTAGTGCCTCAGTGCTTAAGGCATCTGACTGCTAACCAGAAGGTTAGTGGTTCAAACCCGCCAGCCGCTCCACAGAAGGAAGAGGGGGCAATATGCTTCCGTAAAGATTTACCACTTCGGAAACCCAGTGGGGTTTGCTGAGTCAGAATCAACTTGATGGCAGTGGGTTTGGTTTTTGGTTTGGTTTCCTAGTACCTGCTATGATAAGGACTTTTGAGTAGCTGAAAACCCCTAGTGGCTATAGCGCAGTATTGTGTGAAGCAAAAATTAGAAATAATTATTCCAGATTCATTTATTTAATCAGCATATGTTTGTTTTTAACTTTTTATTTTGAGTTGGTTGAAAGTTTACAGAGCAATTGGTTTTCACTCAACAGTTCATATACAGTTTGTTTCCTGACATTGATTGTAATCCCCACAATGCAGTGGTATTCCTTCTGCTTCCTCTCTCTGGTTGCCATTTCCCCTTTTCCTTCTTTCCTATCCCTTCCTGGGCAGATGCTTTATCTGAGCTTTATCTCTGGGCAGATGCTGCCCTTTGGATCTCTTATGGTTGATTGTTTTAAGGATAGCATGCCTCCCTGGTGTTACTGTTCACCTCACAGATCTGTCTAGTGTTTGGCTGCGAGTTGAGCCATGGGAATGAGTTCACTTCCAGGCTTGAAGATTGACTAAGGGCTATTGTCTCAGGGGCTCCATAAATCAATAACATACAAGTAAGCCGGGTCTTTTCTTATTATTATTATTATTTTGAGTTTTGGTCTACATTTTTCTCCCACTCTATCCAGAATTTCCTACTGTGATCCCTTTCAGAGTGGTTGGCAGTGGCTAGATGGGGCAATCTACTTCCGTAGTGATACTGCCTCGGAAACCCAAGGAGGGGTTGCTATGAGTCGGGTCCGACTCGATGGCACATAACAACAACAACAACAACAGGAACCATTTAGTTCTTCTGGTCTCAGGGTCATAGAGGTTAAGGTTCATATGGTCTGCTAATCCTTTGGACTAATTGTTTTCCATGGCTTTTTAATTTTCTTCACTTTTCTTTGTTCCAGATGAGGAGAGACCAATCGTTGCACCTTAGATGGCCACTCACAAGCTACTCACCAAAGTAGGATGTAGAGCAGTGTCTCTGTGGGTTTTGTGATGCCAGTTGACCTTCATACCCCTGTAACTATAGTCCTGAGCCCAGAGGCTCAGTTACTCGTTCCCTTGTGGTGTTTAGTTATGGCTAAGAAGTTTTCATAACTTTGCTCCATGTTACATCTACTATATATATGGACATTTTTTATATCACATACAAACACGTATGTAGAAATAATGTCCCCCATACTTATATATGGCCATGAGTATAGTCCCATTCATCTACCCACACCTGCCCATCTTGCCTGTCTACCTGTGTATCCACTCATAGATGAATGTTTGTTATTGCTGATAATGCAGGATTGTGTATGTAAGTGTTTGCCTTTGTTGTCTGTAACTCTTGTGTATCTCTCTCCGTGTCTTCCTTTTCCTTAGTGATATTGTGCTGGTTACTCACTTTTTGTTCCTTCACCCAATTAATACGTGTCTCTTATTGAGTTAGTTATTTTCCTTCCCCTCCCCACCCTGAACACATGTTTTTAATGTAGGCCTACTATGTTGCCAGGTGCTGTGTTGGTGGAGTACAGTGGTGAGCAAAGCCTCAGCCCTGTCCTCATGGAGTGGGGAAGACAGACATTATTGGACAAGTCACACAAATACATAATGAAAATCATGCTAAGTACTACGAAGGAAAAGTACCTACCTGGGCTTGGATACTTAATGGGGAAGCTGGTCTGGACTGAAGGAGCCCTGGTGGCACAGTGGTTAAACACTCAGCTGCTAATTCAGAGGTTGGTGGTTTGCACCCCCCAGCAACTCCGCAGAAGAAAGAGATGTAACCTGCTTCTGTAAAGGTTACAGCCTTGAATACCCTAGTTCTACTTTGTCCTGTGGGGTCTCTATGAGTCGGAATCTACTTGATAGCAATGGGTGGGTCTAGTGAGGGTGGGCAGTGGACAGAGACCTTTCCCTGAGAAAGGGTATTTGCTCTGAAATCCCCAGGAGGAATATGAATTTAACTGGGGAAAGGGCCTAGGGCAAAAGGGAGAGCACTAGGGCATAGGGAACAATGTGTAGAAAAGAGCATGGTGTGACTGAACTTTAATGGGTGTAAGAATTACCTGGGAGCTTTCTTTACATTTCCAAGAGAGTCAGATTGAGTGAGTCTAAGGGGCTCTGGCATCTGCAGTCTGCTTACTCCCTTCTGACTTTTCCTGGAGGTAGAAAGGAGGGAGAAAACAGGAGAGTTTGGGGAGCAAGAGATAACAAAAGATCGGTCCCAGCAGCAGGGATCCTGGGGAGAGTACAGCCAGCTCCTTGATTAGTGGTGAGTTTTGTGAGGTTCCATGATTGAGATACTCCCAGCCATGGTCAAGTTCGGTTCCTATTGATGGGGCTTACAGGGAGGAGGAGTGGAGATGCCACCAGATGGCAGGAGAACTGAGACTGAGCCAGCAGGGCTTCCTCCCAGGAGAAGAGTTAGGGGTTGATGCTGGCATGCAGGAGCCAGCGGGGCCCACCCGATTCCTGTTGCCCTTTCTTGCCACTGCCTCCATTGGTACTTGTCCCTAAGGAATTTAGGTGGCCCCGACTGTTCCAGGGAATGGTGTCCTGATTGAACTCCATCATGCTTTTTCCGTTCTCCATTTCAAGCCTTCTAGTTAGATCAGAAGAAAGCCTTGATATGGCTCTCTGCCTTCCACCCTCGAAACACTAGCTAATCTCCTTTGTAGTAGAGAAAACAGACCCCAGAGTTTTCTGCAGGCAAGAGGGTCTAGATGAAATTTAATAATTGTTTGGGTTTTGTTTTCATTTTGACATTTACGTTCTGTTTATGGTAAGTGGTACTGGTTTACAATGGCAATACAAAGTGTCCTTTCCAAATAAATTTGTGTTTTTTGGGAAAAAAAAGTTTATTTAAAGCAAAATACATAAATAAAATTGAGAGTTAGGGGGGCACAGATTGTAAATGACATCTGTGAATGACTGAGTTTGGGAAATATGGGCGCTGGAAGAAGCCATCTGGATTTCCCATCTCTTTTAATCCTCATAGCAACCCTATGAGGCAAGAACGATTATTTTCCCAGCTTATAGTGGAAGTCACTTTCTCAGAAGTGAACTAGCTTGCCTGGCTTGGGCCTGGCTGTCTTGGCCACCTCGCTGTCTCGGCCTGTTCTTGGCCATGACTGGGACGGGGTGGGGGCATGCAGTAGACCTCAAATTTCTTCTGTGACCCCCCTTAGCATCCCTGCCTGTGCAGCCTGGGGGTGTCTGAGCATTTTCTCTTTCTGACTGTAGCTGTAGGCTACTCTTAGAAGAGGAGGAGGGTTTACCTCACCCTTTGTCGGAGCCCTCTGTATTTTAGCATGGAGGACCTTGGGTCTAACTGTTGCCTAGCAGAGAGCTCAAGCCTTGGAGCCCAGTGTCTTGACTGACTTTCCCTGCTTTTGGACACACATTGTTCTATGGGTGGTCTGGAGACCAGTTTGAAACTTGTTGACATTTAACAGTTTGCTTCTGCTAAAGGTTGACAGGATTATTGCACTCTTTAAAATGGTCAGCATGTCCCAGAAAGCCCCTGTTCCTTATGGAGAATCAATTTGTGTGTGGTTTCTATTCAGAAGGCCTCAGCAGTTTAAATTTCCTAAGCAAGTGATTAGTGGCATATTCAAGGTCTGATTCACTGGGATATTTCTGTTCTGGAGGAGAAAGGCAGTCTGTTGACTGCCACAGAAACTTTATACTCCCTGCCCGTTTTGGATCCATGGCACCAGTAGCTTCTCTTACCAGCCTGTAGGAAGGTGCTGGCTCACCTGGCCTGGCTGGGAGTATCTGCCAACAGTAAGCCCTTAGTAAACTTTTTTTCCTTTCTTTAAATTAAGAATGACTTTCCTGAATTTAAGATTATACATAGATAATCTGCTGAATTGTCTTCTACCACAGTTATGCATTGGTGATTTTAACTCTTAGTTGGGCGATTTACTTCTGTAAAGATTTACAGCCTCAGAAACCCAATAGGGGTCACTGTGAATCAGAATTGACTCAATGGCAGTGAGTTTGGTTTTTTATCATCCATTGGGGATGTTCTTATTTATCAGTAATATTAGGTAATGGTTTGAGTTTTTTAAAAAATCATATCTTTTTATTATGATAAAAAAATATGTACCATACCATTTGCCATCTTAGCATTCTTCACCAGTGCAATTCAGAGATTAATTGTGTTCATCACGATGGGATCCATCATCATTATTTGGCTCTGATTTTCCCCATCACCCTTAGCTGAAGCTCCGCAGGCTCCCTAAGCAACAAGTCTCCCTTTCCACCTCCGTCTCACCCGCCCTTGGTAACCTCAGGTCAACTTTGGTCTCTATATACTCGTGAGTTCTAGATATTTCCCTTTGAGCTGTCTTTTTAAAACTTAAGTTGGTGGAACTTTACTGGGTCTGCTTGAATACCATCCATGCCATTATACCTTGGGGATGTGGTGTAAAATGACATGGTTTTCTAAAAAGTGGCCATTCATCTTATCTGTAGAAGAAACCTCAGACTTTTGTTTCCTTCTGACTCAGCTCAGGGCAGCGCCCCCTGGACCCACAGAGAACACAACTTTCCTGGAGTGAGAAACAGCTTTTCTTTGCAACTTTGTGAAAGTTTGTTCTTTCCCTTTGGTCCCAAATCAGAGAAGCAGGCTGATTTTTCTCACATCTTACTTGAAATTTACATAGTGTGTTAGACTCCCGTTTAGGGAGAACTATGTCTCAAGGGCTGATGGCTGGCAGAAAGGAAGAGGCCCTGGTCCTAATTAGCTCTGTGATCTTAAGCGTCATCTTACTCCCATCTTGGCGTGCATACCACAAGGAGGAATCTCCTCCCTCTTGAGTGTCCCAGGGCTCTGTGGAGAGAATAGATAAATGATATATGAGAAAGGGCTTTGGAAGACTTAAGAGTATAAGATAACTTTTCTTTTCTCTTCTTTTTTTCCCTGTGGTTTGGAGCAGTGAACATTTCATGATATACATTCCCCCTCTGTGAGCACATACCCACATGTCTGTCACAACAATTGTTTACAAGGCACAGAAATTCACTCCAACTGGCAAAAGTAGATTGGGTTAGACTCTCAGAATACAGTGTTTAATCACAGAGGCATCCAGATTCAGGAAATGGAGTTTAGCTGATAGACCCAAACTAGAAATTCATAAACAAGGCTCTCTCACCCCCCTTTGGGAACTGCACAGTTTTTCTCATTTGCTTCTCTCTGTTCTCTGACTCTGTGGTTTCCGGCTTGACCCTTCTCAGTCCCCTCTGTTCGTCAGCTCTCTGCTTGCCCCTGCGCCAGCAGGGTTGCCTCCCTGCCTCCGCTTGACCTGGATTTTCGGTCCCCCCTCACCCCACCGTTGTTTAATCAGTACTTTCACCTGCTTCATCCTTGCTCTGCTTAGAGAGCGATCATTGTCTGTCCGCTGGGATAAAGGGACAAGACTGCTCGCCATCAGAGGACAAGTACTCGGAGGGGGGCCTCCCAGCTGTTTCCAGAGCTGAGAGGATCAACACGGCACCCTCCGATAACCCATTCATAACATATTTCAAATATTAGGAAATAGTCAGGAAGCTCTGATCTCAATGAATCTATCTTTGTATCCAATTTCTCAATTCCCAGCAGAGAGTGTGATCGGTCTTAGTCCAAATGTCCACTCCTGGTGGAATCACCCAATGCCCTTGGAACAAACATGCCCCGAGGCTCAGCTCCCCAGAGGATGCACGTGGCAGAAGGACTGGCATCAGGTAGTGTCCAAAGGGGAAGCAGTTCATTTATCTCTGAGGCTCTTTTCTTCCCTTGAAGGCAGGGACCTTTGTCATTAATCTCTAGATCCCCACGCCATCTGGTACAAATACCTGGTGCGTATTAGATGCTCAGTGATGTCTACTGATGACTAAGCATCTGGGCATGTGCGTGTGGTGGACCTGTTACCGTCCTGAGCAGCATCTTGCAGTTTGGCCTTTGACCTATCCAGAACCCTCAGTATAGCCCCGGGTTATGTCCTTGGCCCCTGTTTTACCCCATTTCTCCAGCACATCTAGCAACTGGAGGTCTCATGCTGCTGAGGGGCATCCATGCCACCTGAAATCTCAAGCTGAGAGAATTTAGCCATTGAGGCAGGCCACCGCGTTTTTTCTCAGTCTGCGGCATTTGGAACCAATTGTATGGTGGCCCCTTTGAGTTAGCTGTTTAGAAGTAAAATAACACACACTAATACTACATTGTAAAAATGTCTTTCCGGCCAGTGTCTTGGACTTTTGTGTTTTTGGTGGAAACACCCATTGAAATTTCCTGCTCTATTTTTTCCTTAATGGCCAGGCATTAAGCTGGCAAATGCTATTATTTTTAAAACTCCCCTGAGGTTAAATAGCAGCAGTACCTTTTGGAGATAAGAAATCAACATCCCATAATTGGAAATAAATTGTTGATGGCTGACACCCTGTTGAGAGTGATAGAGACCACAGAGAACCTCTGCTTAATTAATAATGTTTCATCTGGGGTCCTCCCTCACCCTGTTTGCTAACAGCTTTATTTAGCAAAAAGATGTGAATTGATGTTCCTTTGTAAGAATAGGGGAATGAAATACTTCATTCTATATTTCTATACTGAGTGTGTAGCTCCCCCCACCCCCTTATTGTACATGAATCACTTGGATGCATAAATTCAAGGACATATGTTTGCGGCTCTCACACATCTGTCTTGAATTTCATTTTTTCCACCCTGTCTTCTACTTTCCAAACAATTTACCTCCCTCTTTCTTTCTCCCTGCTGTTATTTATTTCATTGTGCTATGGAACCCTTTCATTTCAAGAGCTCGTGGAGGGGAACAATGCAAACCACAGTGCATTTCTATATAAAGGCATCCTGGGACATGGTGATCGCAGTGGCTCAGTATGGAATACAGTTCCTTTCGCTCTGGACATGGCTGGTCGATAGCAGTGTGGCTGTTGCCGGCTTCAGAGGAACCTGGCTTGCTGGCTTCCCAGTGAGGTCATGTTGCCATCATGGACCAATCCAGTCCAATTTATGGAGGGCCTTCATGTGCCAGGCTCTGTGCAGAACGATCCCTTATGACTATCGTCTTTGATCTTTTTTTCCAGACTGGGAATTTCTCACATCATTGTAAATGTTTCCTTTCCTCCCCGTGTCATTTGGCTGAGGCTCAGTGGGGACTTCCTGAAGCAGGAAGGTGGTAACAAGGGGTTTATAACTGGGCACTCAGAAAGTTCTGCCAAGAAACTGAGTTTTCCAGCCAGCCAGGGCAAAAAAAAAAAAAAAAACTCCAAAAACCTAATGAACTAATAGTCAAGTAGGAAATTGGAAGGGCTGCTCTGCTGAGTGCTAATGGCTCCACGGTGGAGCAGGTACGGACGGCGCTGAAATGCTAAACATCTCTGTAATTCTCACAAACCACACTTCCTGCCCTTATTTTCATTTTGGAAAGTGTACATGGAAAAGTTTGCCCTGCTGACTTGTAATTTATAGCATTTGGGTTAGTAGGCATTATGCAATCACATTCCTCATCTACTGGAAGCTGCAGAGAGCTTGGGAGACTACCTAGTTGCCTGATTTCTATTTGGATAGCAACTTGTTTAGTAGCTCATTAGGAGCCATGATGAATATGTGAAAATGAAACATCAGCTTGCTTGCTTTCCATGCCACTTCTGTTGAGAAAATGTGAGAAGCTTGTAGCACACTGTTTATTGACCAGAGTATCACCATCACCATCATTGAGTACGTACCATATTTGTGAGTCATTGGGTGGTGTGAAAGGTTAATACGAATGGCCGCTAACTAAAAAAGGCAGTTCAAGTCCCCTCAGAGACTTCTCAGAAGAAAGAGTTGGTGATCGACATCAGAAAGATCAACCACTGAAAACCCTGTGGAGTGCACGTCTTCTCTTACATGCTTGGGGTCACCATGGCCCAGATCAACTCAATGCAAATGGAAGAAAGCGAGAGAGGATAGAAAACATACATAAAGCACTGAATATGATACAAAGCAGCGTAAGATTTAGTCCGCTTGTCTGATGAGAGAGATGTGAGATGGCCCTTTGGTTTTGAGACCGGTAATGATGCTAACAGCAGGAGTCTAGCAGGATAGAGTTCCCTGTTGGTATTGATTTGTGGATCAGTTCACATCTTAAAACCCAGTTCTTTCCATAGTTTTGAAATCTACCTCTATTTCTCATGGTGCTTTTTGCTGTCATACTTGGTCCTGGGAGTTCTGTCATGTGCATTAAATCCATGCGGGACTGTCATTCAAGTGCTGAGTTTATGACTTAGTAGAAAATCAGAACCTGAAACACCAAGGTCATGGTTTATCAGCCCAGCCAGAATGGAGGAGGCATGGGGGGAGCATGTTATCCTGTCCTCAGAGACCTGTACTAACACTGTCTGTGTGAGTGGGTCTGTTTTCAGATGAAGAAGGCTTCTTGGTATGGATCTTTTTTATAATATTGGGGTGGGGGGGCGGTCAACTTACTCATGATTTTGTCACAGCTCTTTCACTAGCTATGAGCGTTTCCCAAATTTGATCTTGTATCACTTTGTATTGATCCATGAGGGATGTATTGGTCAGGGTGAATTGATGGCATTATCTCATAAAATTTCAGACTGACCTGTCAGTTTGTCATACTGTGGTGGCTTGTGTGTTATCATGATGCTGGAAGCTATGCCACCAGTATTTCAAATACCAGCAGGGTCGCCCATGGGGACAGGTTTCAGTGGAGCTTCCAGACTAAGACAGACCGGGAAGAAAGGCCTAGTGAACTACTTGCAGAAATGAGCTAATGCAAACTTTAAGGATCACCAGAGAATATCGTCCGATAGAGTGCTGGAAGATGAGTCCCCCCAGGTTGCAAGGGAGCTACACAAGAGCTGCAGCAATGAACCCAGACGTACCACAGTTATGAAGGTGCTGCCAGGACAGAAGGTTGTCATGAGTTAGAGTCAACTCTTTGGCAACTAACAACAACACTTCATTACAACTAGGAGTGGGCGGCATGGGGATATGACTGGCTTGACAAGCATATTTCTTCAGCAGAGTCCCTAAATCTATGAGAAAAGGCACACTTCCTTCCATGGAGTCCTTATTCTTAGGGCTTCTTTATTCCTTTTTCTTATGGGCCCTATAAATATATGGTGTGAAAATACTCAGAATTTGTTGCCCTTTGCTATGAACTTAACATTGTGCATTGAACTTGGATGATGCACACGTCTCTCAAAGGCGAAGGCAGATCAAGGATCCCAGCAGTCAAGTAAAATTACACTATTGAGAGTGACTGTGGGCAAACTTGAACTCTTTCCTGATAATATCAGCAGGAGGGCCCACAATGACATGAGCTACGGAAACCCTATTCCCCCAAGGAGGCAATTGCCTTTGGAACTGGGACACCGCCTCTCGGGCTCCAGACCTGATGCTGGCTTCTCCTCCCCCTCTCAGATGAAAACTCCCAGCCACTTCAGTTCTCCGCTTAGAGCAGTTGGCCCTCATCTGTTATTACTAGCCACCCCCTTACTGTTCCAAACCACTCTGCCCAGTAGAGGTTTTTCATACCAGATGGGGCTTTAGGAAATCCCTTCTGTCAGCTTGTGAGGACTGCAGCGTGGAGAAACACAGAGCCTCCCTCTCCGTCTGTGGTGTCGGCCAGCGAGAACCTGGCGGCCATATGTCGCTTTGTACTCCCCACAAACTGCTCATCTCTGACTTGTTCAGTCATTAGGGCAGGAAGTTGTATGGCAGAGTCAATGAACTTCCTTAATTGGTGTTACAAACCATATCAAGTTCCAAGTGCTAGGGAAAGGGCTCTAGAAGCCAGCAGTGGACTAGAGTAATTAAGAAAGAGTTTGCATTTCAGCGCTTCTGAAAGGGTGGGAAGGAAACATTATGGCTTTTGTCATTATATTTGTGGACATAACTTTTTTTTTTTTTTAATACCTCATTTTGGGGGGTGGGGGAATTTTATTATTATTGTTTTTCGATTGTTTGAAGCCAGTCTGAGAATGCAAGTTTCCTGAAAGGAAGTTTGGTAGCATTGCTTGGGTATGTGATGAGTGACACCTGCCAAGGAGGTATGGCAGAGGAGGCAGCAGCCGCTGGCTTCTTAGAATGTTCTTTAGTTCCTTCTGATCAGCTTCTCTGACTTGTATATGGGATGCAGCCTCTTACTGGGCTCACCTTTTATCCCCACCAATAACCCACTATGGCCTTCCCCACGAGGATCACTTAACTGCAGTACGTAGACTATGCTGGGAGGCAGACCAAGGCCTCTGAGCCACACAGAGCTCCACTTTTTTTTTTTTAATGAAAAATGTTCCGGAGCAGTATCACTATGGAAGTAGATTGCCCAACCTTCCTTCTGAGGAGTGGCTGGTAGGTTTGAACTGCCAGCCTTCTGGTTAGCAGTCAAATACCTTAGGCACTACACCACCAGAGCTCCTAATACACTTTACATTTTAGAGCAGTTTTAAGTTTATAGAAAAATTGTCCAGAAAATACAGAGAGTACATGTCCCTTCCTCCCCTACACACATCTTGCATTAATTATTGACATCTTGCATTAATGTGGTACATTTGTTACAATTGATGAATCAATACTGATGTTTTATTATTAGCTAAAGTCCTTAGTTTACGTTAGGATCCATTCTTCATATCACACAGTGCTGGTCCCATGGTTTTGACAAATGCATATGGCATGTGTCCACCATTACCTCTCATGTGGAATAGTTTCACTGCCCTAAAACCCTTTCTGCTGTACCCATTCATCTGTCCCCCTTCCCCTGAACCCCTGGCACCCACTGGGTTT
The DNA here is from genome assembly GCF_000298275.1 of Orycteropus afer afer. Taxonomy (NCBI): domain Eukaryota; kingdom Metazoa; phylum Chordata; class Mammalia; order Tubulidentata; family Orycteropodidae; genus Orycteropus; species Orycteropus afer. The sequence continues at coordinate 9,333,545 of NW_006921629.1, forward strand.
TTGGTTTTTTTTTTTACTGCCTCTGTAACGAAAAAAACAAACTCACTGCTATTGAGTTGTTTCCGACTCATAGTGATCCCTCCTTAGGTTTCCAAGGCAGTATCTCTATGGAAGCAGATTGCCCAATCTTCCTTCCGAGGAGCGACTGGTAGGTTTGAACCACCAGCCTTCTGGTTAGCAGTCATATGCCTTAGGCACTACACCACCGGAGCTCCCAATTTACCTTTTCCAGAATGTATATAGTTACAGTTACAGTATGTAGCTTTGTCAAAGAGCACCACTTTTTCATTTTTTAACTTCTCATGCTTACCTACATGGCCCCTATTAACCCCTTGTGTCTCTGATGGTTGTGGTTAGAATCAGTGGCCTCCTCCCCCACCACCACCTTCATTGTGATTTTGGTGAAAGTTTACAGAGCAAATTTATTTTCCATTCAACTATTTATATACAGTTTGTTTTGTGACATTGACTGCAGTCCTCATACTGTAATAGTTCTCTTCCCACTTCCTCCCTGAGGTTACCTTTTCCCTGGGTCTTTTCCTATGCATTCCTGCCCTCTGTGCTATCTCCACACAAATGCTCTTCTGATCTCCCATGGTTGATTGGTTGATTGTTCTAAGAAGTGTATCTGCCTGGTGTAAGTGTTTACCTCCCAGGCCTGTCTGTTGTTTGGCTGGAAGTTAAGCCATGAGAGTGAGTTCAGTTCCAGACCTGAAAGGTGACTAGGGGCCGTAGTCTTGGGGGTTTCACCAGTCTCTATCAGACTAATAAGCCTGATCTTTTTTGTGTGTGTGTGTGATTTTTAATTTGTTCTACATTTTTCCCCCACTCTGTCCAGGATCTCCAATTTTGATCCCCTTCCGAGTGGTTGCCAGTGACAGCCAAGCACCATCTAGTTCTTCTGGTCTCAGGGTCATGTAGGCTGACCTTCGCATGGTCCACTAGTCCCTTGGACTGATTGTTTCCATGTGTCTTTGGCTTTCATCATTCTTCTTTGCTCCAAATAAGGAGAGACCAATAGTTGCATCTTAGATGGCCGCTCGCAAACTTTTAAGACCTCAGTCACTACTCACCAAAGTAGGATGTAGCATAACGTTTTTGTGTAGTATTTTATGCTAATTGAACTTGATGTCCCCTGCGACCGTGGTCCTGAGCCCACGGGTAGTAGCCATTCTTTAGTTGAGTTCTGTTGACTCCCCTGTTTTGAGAAAGAAGGATCTGCAGACTGGATGCTAGTCTGTAAGTTACCTTCCTTTCTGTGATGAAGTGAGCTTGTCGAGTGGGGTTAACTGGGAGAATATTGATTTTTGTCCAATTTGTGCCTTTGCCTCATGCAGAGCCGTCACTGGGGGACAAAAAGACTCTTCGGCTTTCCTCTTGCCTTCATAAGAGTCGGTCTGGTCACCCTCTGGCAGAAGGTCCCTTATAAAATGTTCTGTTTATTTGTCCGGATTATTCTGGATCTCAGCCCTGACAATATGACAGGTCCTGGTAGTGCCATGATGTGTGGTCACCATCACAAATACAGCTTATTGTTGTTTGAATGCCATGCAAGGCCCATTACCCTATCATGGGCTTTCTGATCTAAAATCTGGAAGGACACACATTAAGGTGTTCTCATGTGAGTGCTTCATGTGTGCCAGAGATGGTTCTGAGCACTGAGTACCTGTTAGCCATCTTCACCTTAACCCCTAGGAGGTGGTGCCGTGACACTCTTTTACAGCTGAAGAGAGTGAGGCATAGGAAGGCAAAGGACTTTGCCCGAGGTGGCAGAGCCAGGACCCAAACCAAGCAGTCTGACCCCAGAGTCTGTACTCTTACCTGCTACGCTCTGTTCTCTGTGCTGATGGAGTGGAGGAGTGGGGGCTGCGAGAACATGTTGGTCCTCTCAGAGAAAGGAGTAAAAGGCAGTGGTTATTGTGTGTTCCACCTGAGAGAGGCATAGTGCACCCTTTATCCTGGAAATCAGAGATATATCTGACAAGACTTTGCAGTGCCAAGTTAGGATGAGATTGCTGTCAGCTGGAAACGTGTGTGGTAGGAGACTGGCTGCCGATGAAGATGGATATGTCTTAGAAAAAGAGATAAAAGGGGGAAGTAGCATATCAGATCCTCTACCTGTCCTGCTAGCAGCAAAGTGATTGCTATTGTAAAGGAAGTGGAGTAACAATATCTTGCAAGCGAAGTGAGGCTCTTAAGAAGTCCCCGGCAAGATGGCGGACTAGGCAGAAGGATTGCACAGACCCTCTTCAACAAAGAAAAGGGAAACCAATTAACACAGACACAGAAGATAATCTTGGACCCCT
>NW_006921629.1:9342159-9350838 GCF_000298275.1 Orycteropus afer afer
AACTGGCATTTGCTGTGTAGGTTTGTCTCCTTGCTGGTCCCTCTCTCTGGCAGTAAATACCTCCCAAATTGATGCAAGACCCAAAGAATCATGACAAGACCCTCCTATCTCCTCTACAATAATGGATGCCTACAGCTGGCATGGTGCTAAGTGGGGGTTGCAGGAACCATCATGTTGCTCTGCTTACAGCCAAGGAATAATGGCAAGATTCTCTTCAGGCATCATCATCATAATCATTTCTAACAATTATTGAACACTTACTCTGTCTGTACCAGTGTTCTAACTGTTGTCCGTATATTAATCCAGTGAGCTCTCACAGCAACAATATGAAGGAAGCATTGTTATTATCTTTATTTTGCTATTGTTAACTACCATTGTTGGTCCTTGACTTATGGCAACCCTACGTGTTTACAGAGTAGAACTGAGCTCCTATAGGGTTTTCTGGGCTGTAATCTTTTCTATAGAGTCCCTGGAGAGTTGAACTGCCAACCTTTGAGTTAGCAACCAATTACAAACCGCGTGTGGCTCTTATCCTCATCTTACTAATAAGGAAACTGAAGCTTTGAGGGGTGATGTAACTTGTGTAAACTCATCCAGCTGGTATGCAGTACATCCAGGATGTGAGTGCAGGCAGTCTGGCTCCAGAACCATGTTCATAACCCCATTATCTATATCACTGCCCTCCAAAAAGAATATATTGACTAAAGATTTGACTAATCAATGAGGACTGGAATCAACCACGAGCTGCTGGCTTTTGTGGTCCGCCCTGTTGGGAATGTTGAAATGTCAAATGTTTTGTTATGTATATAGTTACCACAGTTTGAAAAAGGAATGGAGGGAGGCAGGGAAGGAAGAATGATAGTCTTTGGTGGGAGGACAAGAGCAGGGTTTTTGTCTGAGAAGGCACCTGCTGACCTAGCCAAGAAGCTTATTGATTAATCCACATCTGTGTTAACTTTGGCTTGATCTCACAGATTTGCAGCAGCTGTTGAGAAATAAGAGCTTAGGACCCCTTCAGGCCCTGTCAAGTGCAAGACCAACCTTCCAAATGATTCCTAGTTAACCTCAGGAGCTAGGGCTTTTCAGAAATTGCGAGGTTGCATATTCCTGTGGCATCTGTGGGTGCTGACTAATCCCACCAGTGTTTCCCATGAACTCAGCTTTATATTTTGTATTTTTGCGGTTGTTGTTACTGTTACGTGCCGTTGAGTCGGTTCTGATTCCATGCCCCCGTGTACAGCAGAACAAAGCACTGCCCAGTCCGCCATCCTCACAGACACCGCTGTGGTTGAGCCCATTGGTGCAGCCACAGTGTCAGTCCATCTCATTGAGGACCTTCTTTCTTTGTTTATGTTTCTTTGCTTTACCAAGCGTGATGTTCTTCTCCAGGGATGGTTCCCTCCTGGTAACATCTCCAAAGTATGTGAGACAGAGCCTCACCATCCTTACTTCTAAGGAGCTTTCTGGCTATTCTTTTTCCAAGACAGGTTAGTTCATTCTTCTGGCAGTCCAGCATCACAGCAAAACTAAAGCCACTCAAAGTTCATTTTTATGACATCTACAACTTGGATGTCATAACATGTTGCAGGACAACAAACCGACAGACAAGTGGTGGATTTTCACAGTTTTAACAGTTCCCAAACATGTCTCTTTTGATATTTGCGTCATTGTTTCTTGGGTCACTGTAAAAGCGTTTCTGGCCAGCATTCCTAGGATGATAGCTCGAACCACAATCCTGGAATCGTTAACCAGAACCAGCCGTCAGTGCTGAGGAACGGGAACTTTCAAGTAACTTAATAGTCCATTTTGTCATCCTTTTAGATCTTTGCCAAGTTAAGCTAATATTGTCTCCTCTTTCTTTTTCTTTTTTTTTTTTTCTTTTTTGCTTTGCATCTGAACTTGGTAAATTAATCATAAATGCTTAGATTTCTAGCTTTGGGGGTTTGCTGGGACATACTATATTACAGTGACCTGCCCTTCAGGTATCAATGAAGGGAGGTAATTCACCAAGTTGTAGATGTCCTAAAAATGAACTTTGGGTGGACTTTTTGCCAAAAGAGATAATAGAGAGAGAGGGAAAAATTTTTTTTTGAATATGTATTAGTTTCCTAGGGCTGCTATAACAAAGTCCCACAAAGTGAGTGGCTTAAAACAATAGCAATGTATTGTCTCAAAGTTCTGGGGGGTAGATGTCCAAATCAGCTGGGCCACGCTCCCTCTGACGTCTCTAGAGGAAGATCCTTTCCTTGGCTTGTGGTTGCATTTTCACATGCAGTTCTTCCTCTTTCTGTCTGTCTCTGTCTCTTTTCCTCTTTAATAGGACATCACTCAGATTGGAATCAGATCCATCTTATTTTGGTATGACCATATGTTAACTCATAGTGGGTAAGGCATTTGGCTGCTAACCGGATGGGTCCTTAGAGGTCTCCTATAATTTGTCTAAGGGAACTCTAGTGGCGTAGTGGCTGAGATGTGTGGCTGCTAACCAGAAAGTTGGTGGTTCAAACTTACCAGCTGCTCCGCAGGAGGAAGATGAGGAAATCTACTTCCGTAAAGATTTACAGCCTTGGAAACCCAGTAGGGGTCGCTATGAGTTGGAACTGACTCGATGGCCATGGGTTTGGTTTGGGTTTGGTATATGTTAACCGATTAGATCTTCAAAGATCCTATTTCCAAATGGTCACATGCATAGGTACCAGGACTTAGGTCTCAACATACTCTTTCTGGGGGACATGATTCAATCCATAGTAGGATATAAATGCCATTTGGTCTTTCTAGACTTAAGAGTGCCAGTCAACCCTCTTTAGAGGGCTTAGTTAAATTGTCACAGGCCTTTTTCTCACCTAGTGGCCAGTGGAATGGGAATGCTTGCTTTCCCACCAGTCTCCTGGGTCACAGGACAGATGCAAGCAAACTGCCTGACTCACTTCCTTCTCTGTCTCTCTGCCCTTTTGGACCAGACTGTACTGTATTTCACACTTTAGTCACTCCAGCCAGGAAGTGAAGAAAAAAGTAGTAATCCCTCTGCCAGAATCAAATGTGGGGTCAGCACTTTCTGAAGTAAGGAGAAAAGCAAAATCCATAGAGCTAGCATTAAAAAATAAAAGACCCAGATGTCCCTTTAAAATCAGGAAATCTAAATAGAAGGTGGGTAGGGAAGAAAGGAAAAACATGGTAAATAGACCACATAACACAGACCAAAAAAAAAAAAAAAAGAGTGTTCTTTGCAGAAGGTGATTATGGCAAAAATACCACTTGCTACAGAAGGAAATCCCTGTTCTGTGAGTAGTTTTATACCCAGCTTACTAACTATATGACTGATGGAGTAGCTTTAAAGTAGAGTTGACAAGAAAATGTTCTTTTGAAAAGGATGCTGACAAGACAAGGGGGAAGTTAGCATAAATTGATTGAAATACTAACGACGCATCCCATGTGTGCAGTGCTTTAGAGTTTGCAGAGTCCTCCACACACGTCACCTCATTCCAGCTGTGACGTGGGTGTTGCTGTTGCAGGAGAGAGGTTCTGACCTGCCCGATCCTGGCGCATTGTCACCTACCAACATTTGGAAGATGGCAGGGCCAGGAGGTAAACCTGGGCCCACTGAAGCCCATTTACATTTTGCACTACTGTGTTTCCTCCCAAAAAGGCACTTGAAGATGAGGAAGCACTGATGCCCCTCACTGTGATGGTTATTGGGTGCCGTCGAGTCAGTTTTGACTCCTAGTGACCCCGTGTGACAGAGTAGAACCACCCCATAGGATGTAATCTTTACAGGAGCAGATTGCCAAGGGTTTTCTCCCATGAAGCTGCTGGGTGGGTTTGAACCACAAGACATTCCATTAACAGCTTAACGCTTAACCATTGTGCCACCAGAGATTGTGGTGTGAGTAAATGTGATTCAGTGCTCTAATACAGCACCACGGAAGACTGTGAAGTCTTTTCTTGGGGATGCTTTTTTTTAAGTGTAGTTAGCTCTCAGTCTGGGTGATTCTAACATCCACCATCCCAAAGGCAAAGGGGTGAATTGGATATCACAGTGATAATTAGCTCTGAATGAGTGTAGGAACATAGCAGTAGCCATACAGTAAGATTTTTATCACCCAGTCCTCACCATTGCATCATCTTAAGTTTTAGGCAGATGCTAAGATTATTAGAGGAAATTAAAAAAAAAAAAAATTTATTGTGATTTAGGTGAAAGTTTCCAGAGCAAATTCACTTTCCATACAACAGCTCACATATACTTTGTCTCATGACATTGACTACTATTTCCCACAATGCAACAGCTCTCCTCCCACTTTCTCCCCATAGTTAACCTCTTCCCTGTGTCCTTCCCTTCCATGAACTCCTGCCCCCCGAGCTGTCTCCTTGTGCATACACAGACTTTCTATTCTCCCATGATTGTTCTCTCCAAGGAGTGTTTCTACCTAATGTAAATGTTCAGCTCATATGCCTGTCTTTTGTTTGGCTGGAAGCCACGGGAGTGGGTTCAATTCCAGGCATGAAGGACAGCTAGGGGCCACAGTCTCTGTGGTTCCATCAGGCTCTATCAGACCAGCAAACCTGGTCCTCCTTTTTCTTTTTTTTCCCAATGATTTTGAGTATTGTTCTCCCACTCTATCCAGGATCTCCTACAGAGATCTCCCTGTTAGAGGAAATTTTAATGGCAAGGATACAGATGCGTCAAAATTGTAGTTCTCCCAGTTGAACCAAGACAGTGAACTCTCAAGGCAAGGGGTCTTTATCTACTTGAAATCTCCACCTGCACGTCTCATTGTTGCTGTTCTAAGTTGCTGCCGAGTCAGCTCTGATTCGTGGTGATCATGTAAACAGAATGGAATGCTGCCCAATCCGGGGTCATCTTCATGATCAGTGGAGCACAACAGTTCAGTCTGCATCCACTCATGGGGCTGGTGCTGGGCTGGATGGCATTTCGTTCCCTTGTACGTGGGGTCCCCATGATTGGGGGCCACCTCGGTAGCAGCTAATGAGGATAAGTGGATCCTCCATCGGTCTCTGTCAGAGCTTGAGCTGGGTGGGACTTAGAACCCCCTGCACTGTTACAGAGAGCAGGGCCAAATGGGATTCCAGTTTAACCGAGTCCTCTCAGCCCAGCTGGCTCTACTGTGGGTTGAAATCTACCTTTTTGCACTTTAGTGCAGTCCAGTTTATGTACTCTCGGGTCTGAGGACTTCAACAGAACTCTGCAGGTAATCTGATTTGGACCTAACCACCTTCTTTTACCTTTCTTCTTACAGCTCAAACTTTGGAACAAATACCGAATTTCCAACATTCCATCACTAATATTCCTCGACGCCACCACAGGGAAGGTCGTGTGCAGGAACGGGCTGCTGGTGATCCGCGATGACCCAGAAGGTAGAACCCTGACCTGTCCATCCTCTGTTCTGATTACCCAACTCTACTCCCCGCACCCAACTCCTCTCCTTAGTTAAGAGCTTACAAATAAAATATACGTAAGTGGGTTTGTTTGCCTAGAGAATATTCTTGTCCCAACGAAATCATATATTCTGTGGATCATGGTTAAGATCTTTAAAAGGACCAGAAGGTTCCCCTGGGTGCCGTAATTCATGGGCCAAAGAAATGGAATCTGAAAAAGGACATTCAGCTTTGAGGGCCAAGGAGGCTGTTGTGAAGCAGCCAAGAGCCCAGGTACCTTGTTGCCGCCCAGTCCGTTCCATATAGAGTGACCCAGTGGAGCGAAAGAGTAGAACTGCTCTGTGGAATTTCCAAGGCTGTAATCTTTACAGAAGGAGACTGCCACGTCATCCTCGCACAGCGAAAGTGAGTTCGAACCACTGAACTTTTGCTAGCAGCTGAGCGCTTAACCACTGTGCCATCAGGGCTTCTAAGAACTCAGATACTGACTTCTTTTTCACAAAATAACTTTGTCTGTTTCCTAGGCTGCTGTAACAGAAATACCACAAGTGTGTTAAAAGAAGAAAAATTCATTTTCTCACCATTCTGGTAGCTCAAAGTCCAAAATCAGAGTGTGTGACTCTAGGGGGAGGTCATTTTTTCCTTAGTAGCCTCAGGAGTTCCTTGACATTGTTTGGTGTGCGCGTGCGTGCACGTGTGTGTGTGTGTGTGTGTGTGTGCGTGTGCACACATATCTGCTCCTGCTTTTCTCTTCTTGTAACTCAGAAGTAAGTAGGCTTAGAATCTACCCTATGTGCTGTGGCTTCATTAACATAACAAAAGAAAACCTCTGTTTCCAAACAAGGTCCTATTTACGGGTACAGAGGTTAGGATTTCAACGCACAGTTTAGGGGGACACCATTCACTCTCTAATAAAGTTAAAGGCAGGCTACCCAAAAACCAAGCCCACTGCCATCAAGTTAGTTCTGACTCATAGCACCGCTATAGAACAGAGTAGAACTGCCCTATGGGGTTTCCAAGGCTGTAAATCTTTACGGAAACAGACTGCCTCATCTTTCTTCTGCAGAGTGGTTGGTGGGTTTGAACCACTGACTTTTAGGTTAGTAGCCAAATGTGTTAACCACTACGCCACCAGAGCTCCTTAAGGCGGGCTGTGTGGGGTTTTTTCTCCATAAATACTACCATAATAAGGTCGGTGGTCTCTGTTTTGCTCTTCTGACCTCAGTGGTGAATGTGGCCCCCGTTGCTCAGTGCTGCCCAACCCGCTAGATGGCCATGCGTGGCATAGGCTGCTGTGGTCACCCTGCTCACTGGCTTGTCACTATCTGCTGCTTTTCCCCTTGCATTGGAGTGATAAAAGGGTAGTAAGATCTTCCTCGTTTTACCTCTTGTTCCGATTAGAGGATTCAACACTGGCCAAAACTTTTTCTTGCTTCAAAGAATTGCCCTCAGTAGAAGACCAAGGCATGGTGGGACCAAGCCTTTTTCTTCTCAGATTTAAGCACACTCACAAAATGTATCATTCTGACATGTGTTGAAAATGCAGATTCCCTGGCCTCATCCCCAGAGATTTTGTCTTCAGTTGTTTCAGGGTGGGCTTGGCCACCTGCATTTGTAACCCATCTATGCTTCCCTCCTCCCACCCTCTCCCCAGGCGATTTTGAGGCAGTGGTCCATGGACCACCCTGTGAGAAAAGACTGCTCTATGGGGCTGGGAGCATTATTTACTCTTGCTGCCTGGGACTTAAGCGTCTTCAGTGTGTTGACCATCCGGGTTGGGCAGATTTTCCTCATTGCTTTTATTCATCTCAAGTTCTTCCTTAGTTCCCTGGGCCCCAACCCGGACCAACTGAATCAGAAGCTCTGAATCAGAGTATCAGCCCAGGCATGAAATTTTAAAGTCCCCCAGCTGATTCTAAAACGCATTCAGAGATGAGAACCACTGAGTTTCCAGGGTTAGAATTGATAAAACTCATGGTGAATACCCAATGCCATGATTCGTGAACCTGGCCCATCATCTGAATTACCTGGGGGAGGTTGTGTTTTGTTTTTGGAGATGATCATCACATAACATAAGATTAACCCTTTTAAAGTGGAAAGTTCAATCGTATTTAATACATTCGCAATGTTGTGCAAACACTACCTCAGTCTAGTTCCAAAAATATTTTCAACCACATATCCACTAAGCAGCTGCTCCCCTTTGCCTGCCTCCTCACAGCTCCTGGTAACCACTGTTCTGTTTTCCATGTCTATGAATTTGCCAGTTCTAGGTATCTCATATAAATGATATCATGCAGTGTTTGTCCTTTTGTGCCTGGCTTATTTCACTTAGCATAATGGTTTCAAGAATGATGCATGTTATAGCATTTATCAGAACTCCATTCCTTTTTATGGCTGCATAATATTCCATTCTGTGGATATACCACCGTTAGGTTCTAGGAGCACATGAAGTCCTCTAACTTCAGGAGGAGGAGAGAGAATCACCATCAGCACAAAGCTGATTCCTGTGCAGTGGAGATGAGACGTACCTCCACTCTCCAACTTCCTTACCAGTTTTGAACCAGCCCCCCCTCCCCCACTCTACTTCTCTGCTGGGTTCGATATCCACTGCAGTGACCACATAGAACTTACAGACCATATTTTCAGGTGAGGGGTTTTATTAAGGAAGTAACAGGGTCCAATTCAGGATCAGAATCAACAGGTTACATCCAACCCAGGATCAGGATCAGGAAGCATGTAGGCAAAGTCTGAAAGGCTTCCCCAAAGTGGAGCGCACACCTCTCCCTTCTTCAGAGCAGGACAGCTGGCTCAGCTCTTCTTGGCTGTGTAAGCAAGGAGGACCTTCTTTCTGCCGTGCACACCCCCTTTCAGTTGTGCAGGCCTCCTCCTGGCCCCCTCAGGACAGGTCCCTCTGCCTTCGGCCTCCCTGCCGTTGACCTCTCACTGCCAACTGGCCCAGCTCATAGCCAGTGTAGCAGTTTTGTTCAGCTCTCTTTAGCTGCATTCCTAGCAGCAGGTTTTTGCCATCACCACTGACTCTTTCATAGGGCTGCTTTCAGGTGTCTCACAGTCTTCAGGGTGATAGCCCTTGACCTGTGTAAGTGCCTTGCCTCCTCTCTCTCTGCTTCTTCTCTTTTCCCTCTTCTTGCCTCTTCTCCTTTCTGCTTCTTTCTTCCTTTCTTTCTGAAACCTCTTCAGCGTTGGCTGTGCATAGAAGCAAACTCCTTGTCAATTTCAAGGCATGGCCCTCCTACCAGGGCCATGAACTGACCAATCCTCTTTTCA
>NW_006921629.1:9351353-9352464 GCF_000298275.1 Orycteropus afer afer
AAAAAAACAAACTTAGGGAAACAAGAACATATATGTACTCTGACGTTGTTAAGCCACACATACCAATATATTGACCACTCCCTGCAAGGTGCATAAAATAGACTAAACCCAGGGCAACAGCCAGATAAATGTATTAAACCATCAAGTTGTTTATAGCTTACCTAGGAAATGGAACAAATCCTTTGAGGTAGAAAACTGGGGAAAGAGAACTCCTCAGGGCTTAGGGGAACAATCTCTCAAAAGATGGTTTCCCAAAGAACCAAGGCAAAAGGCCACAACCACATTTTGTTTCTCCATCCATCTGTTGATGAACACTTGAGTTATTTCCATCTTTTAACTATTGTTAATAGTGCTGTAGTGAACATTGATGTTCAAGGATGTTTGAGTCCCAGCATTCATTTCGTTAGGGTATATACCTAGGAGTGGAATTGTGGGGTCATATGCTAATTCTGCTACTTTTTGAGGAACCACCAAATTGTTCTCTTCATTCTTGTCCCTGAAACAAGATGTCTTGGACATCTGTGCTTTATAAAAGCTCCCCAGGAGATGAACGCTGATCCTCCAGGTTTGGGAGTCATTGCCTTGAGAGTCGGTCAGGTTCTGCAGTGGATGAGTTCTACAGGTATCCCTTTGTTTTAGCAGTGCTAACAAATGCTGCTGAGGATGAAACTATCATACCCTGAATCTTTGAGCACCCCCAACCACCCCCCGCCACCAGAGACCATGATGAACAGTCTTAACATTCTCACCATCTATCGCCTGTTTCAGGTCTGGAATTCCCTTGGGGACCTAAACCCTTCAGAGAAGTCATTGCAGGCCCTTTGCTTAGAAACAACGGGCAGTCCCTGGAGAGCAGCAGCTTGGAGGGGTCTCACGTGGGAGTCTATTTCTCTGCACACTGGGTGAGTATTGGGTCCCTCTTGGCATCCATATGAAACTTGTCACCAAGACAGATTGTAGTCAGCTTCTGCAGGTGTGACTGCCTGGGTCAGAATTTCTGGGCCCTAGTGCTGGCATCCTATCACTGACAGCATTGCTGTCAGTGATAGGATAATATCCATACTCCTACAAGGAAGACCCGTTAATATAACTGTTATTCAAATTTATGCCC
>NW_006921629.1:9357999-9367548 GCF_000298275.1 Orycteropus afer afer
GTTATTCTTAGGGAGGGTACCTGCCTGGTATAAATGTTCACCTTATGTGTATGTGTCTACCTACCACTCTGGAAGGGATCAAATTAGAAAGTCCTGGATAGAGTAGAAGAAAAATGTGGAACAAAACTCAAAATCATAAAAAAGACCAAGCTTACCTGTCAGATAGAGACTGATGGCATTCCGAGACCATACTCACCCTTCAAGCCTAGAAGCGAACTCACTCCTGTGGCTCAATTTTCAGCTGAACAGTAGACAGGGCCACTAAGGAAACATTAACACTAGAGAGTTTCGAGTTCCTTAGAACAATTAACCATTTGTGATGAAAAGGGCAGGATGGGTTAGGAAAGGAGGAGGAGCAAGAAACACAGGAAGGAAGTTATTCTGGTCTCATGTTCATGTAGGCTGAAGTTCACATGGTCCACTAGTCTCTTGACTAACTGCAGAAACGATGATTCTTTTTTTCTTTTTTATCATCCGCAACCCAGAGTCAGTCTCCTCTCTTCCCTGTTCGTAACCTCCACCCCGGCCCCTCATAGTTATGCACTCCTGTGTCCTTTATTTCCTCCGTGCGAATGTTGCTCCTTTGGTGCCCTGTGGTGAATTGCACCAAGGGATGCATCTCCATAGACTCTGTGGGTATGTCACCCTGGGTTGAGTGGTATGCATGTACATCTTGTTCACCAGTGGGCTGAGAGCCAGCCCCTGGGAGTGAGTTTTATTTCAGGCCCAAAATGTATCCCAGAGCCATAGTATTGGGGCGTCCCACCAGACTCCATCTGACCAGTAATTCTGGTCATTATTGTGTTTTTAGATTTTGTTCCATGTTTTTCCTCCCACTCTATCCAGGATCTCCAGTTTTGATTCTTTCCTGAGTGGTTGGCATTGATAGCTGGGCACCCTCTAGTTCTTCCGGTCTTGAGGGCTGATTGCTTCCAAATGCCCTTGGTTTTTTGCACTCTTCTTTGCTTCCAAAGATAGGAGACCATTAGCTGCATCTTAAATGGGTGCTTGAAAGCTTTTAAGACCTCAGTTGCTACTCACCAATGTAGGCTGAGGAACAAGATTTTTATGTATTTTGTTGTGCCAAGTGAGTCTGGTATCCTCCAGTACTAAGGTCCTGAGTCAGTAGATCTGTTGGCTCTCTCTCCCATATGGCTGTCTGTGAGAGATTACTCTATGTCTGTCTTCTGTTGTTTCTATAAGGATTGCAGCTATTTTGTATCACTGGTATCTGTGCAAGGTTAGCCTCAGCTGAATCTGTCCTTGGTCTAGAGTATAATCCTGTTTGTTCACTGACTCCCATCTGATCTTCTCAGATGTTTATGTAGCCTGGTGTTTGGTGTTAATGGTGATACAGTATTGTGGATATACTGGTATTAGCCTCTATTATTTATATCTTATGTGCATTATGTGCATATATATGGATTATATAATCCGAGAAGCTGGACTGTATGAAGAAAAACGTGGTATCAGGATTGGAGGAAGAATCATTAACAACCTGAGATATGCAGACGATACAACTTTGCTTGCTGAAAGTGAGGAGGACTTAAGGCACCCACTGATGAAGGTTGAAGAATACAGTCTGAAGTATGGATTACGTCTCAATATAAAGAAAACAAAAATCCTCACAACTGGACCAATGAGCAGCATCACAATAAATGGAGAGAAGATTGAGGTTGTCAAGGAATTCACGTTGCTTGGTTCTACAATCGATGCCAACGGAAGCAGCAGTCAGGACATTAGACGACGTGTAGCATTGGGAAAGTCAACTGCGAAGGAACTGTTTCAAGTGCTGAGGAGCAAGGATATCTCCTTGAGGACTAAGGTGCGCCTGACACAAGCCATGATATTTCCAGTCGCCTCGTATGCATGTGAGAGCTGGACAATGAATAAAGAAGACCGAAGAAGAGTTGATGCTTTTGAGTTGTGGTGCTGGCGAAGAATGCTGAAAGTATCATGGACTGCTAAAAGAACTAACAGATCTGTCCTGGAGGAAGTGCAGCCAGAATGCTCCTTGGAAGCAAGAATGGCCAGACTTCGTCTCACCTATTTTGGTCATGTTGTTAAGGAGGGACCATTCCTTGGAGAAGGATGTCATGCTTGGTAGGGTGGAGGGTCGACGAAAGAGGGGGAGGCCTTCGGTGAGATGGATTGATACGGTGGCTGCAATGATGAGCTCAAGTATAGCAGGGATTGTGGGGCTGGCACGGGATAGGGCAGTATTTCATTCTGCTGTGCATGGGGTCGCTATGAGTCGGAGACGACTCGACAGCACTTAACAACAACAACAACAACATGTGCACAATTCAGTGTCCTCCCTTTTCCTAATACTATCATGGCAGTCACAGACTCTTTCTATGCCATCCTTCCCCTTACCCACATCAGTGTATGGCCCCCAACTAGCCACAATGATTAGGAACGATGACAAACTGTGCTCCTATTCTTTATCATGTGAATACTTCCTTCCCAGCCTTCACTCAGACAGGTTTTTCTTTTAACTTTTTGTTGTGATTTGGGTCAAAGTTGACAGAGCAAATCAGTTTTCCATTCAGCAGTTCATACACGTTTTGTTTCATACCATTGATTGCAATCCCCTCAATGTAATATCACTCCTCTCACTTCCTTCCTGTGTTTCTTGCTCCTCCTCCTTTCCTAACCCATCCTGCCCTTTTCATCACAAATGGTTGATTGTTCTAAGGAACTCGAAACTCCCTAGTGTTAATGTTTCCTTAGTGGCCCTGTCTACTGTTCAGCTGAAAATTGAGCCACAGGAGTGAGTTCGCTTCTAGGCTTGAAGGGTGAGTATGGTCTCGGAATGCCATCAGTCTCTATCTGACTGGTAAGCCTGGTCTTTTTTATGATTTTGAGTTTTATTCTACATTTTTCTCCCACTCTATCCAGGACCTTCTACTTTGATCCCTTTCAGAGTGGTAGGTCATGGTAGCTGGGCACCATCTAGTTCTTCTGGTCTCAGGGTCATGGAAGCTAAGGTTGGTCCATTAGTCCTTTGGATTGATTGTTTCTATATGTCTTTGCTCTTCACTCTTCTTCGCTCCAGAGAGAGAGACCAGTACTTGTACTTTAGATGCCAGCCAGGTTTTTCTTGGAAAAGCTCTTAACTGTCTAGCCTGTATGAGTCAAATCCAGTTTCTTTCTATGAAGAATAAAGATCCTGGTCAGCCCTAGAGAGATGTGCTATACTCTGCCTCTTCTGAGAATCCTGGATTTTCTGTCTTGGCCCTTTTAGCAATTCTGGAGCAATCTTGGGTTTTCTCTAATTCCTGTCCCACTGCTACACCAGCAAATGTCTTTACTGTGTGTCTCCCTCTGGATGCCTTCACCAAGGCTCCTCCTTCATACTCTGACCTCTCCTGGCCCCCTCGGCCAGCCTCAGTGTATGTGTATATATACAGATGTACACACAGCGTAAGATTTGGGGCTGTGGAGCACACCTCACCTGTGAGCTGGGAGGCATCTTAGAGGTGCACCAAGAAGAATGTCAGCTGTTCTGGGCTTAGGCTTTCCAGGATCTTTGCCTGGGGTACTGCTTCCTGCCTGATTTTTTTTTACCCTCTGTGACACCATCACCCTAGTGTAGGCCACTATCACCTCAGTCCTGGCCCTACCACCTGCTGTGTGATCTTATTTAACCTCTCTTAAGCCTTTGTTTTCTCAGTAAAATTAAGAGGTTTCAAATTCACACGGTGTTTGTGAGGATTAAGAGATTGTTTATATACTGTCTTTTGTCACTCCTGGGTCCCTACAGATTCCTCACTTGTAGGAATTTCTTTTCAGGAAATAATTCTGTAGTATCCAGCAACTAACCCATGTGCTTGACCCATTGTAAACATTCAAAAAGTACTAGTTACTTCTTGTTGGTGTTATTAGAGTTCTTTGTATCACTTAGCAAATGCTGTTTTTTCCACAGTGATGTCTTGCTTTTTTTTATTCTTTCTTATCTTTCTCATCAAACTCTTAACTCCCTTAGAGCTGAGGACCAAGTAAATCTGTTTTGTTCATTACTGTAATCTGGCACCCAGCAGAGTGTTGGGCATAGGATCAAAAAAACCCACTGCCATCGAGGTGATCTCAACTCATATTGACCCTACAGGACAGAGTAGAATTGCTTCATAGGGTTT
This sequence comes from Orycteropus afer afer, assembly GCF_000298275.1. Taxonomy (NCBI): domain Eukaryota; kingdom Metazoa; phylum Chordata; class Mammalia; order Tubulidentata; family Orycteropodidae; genus Orycteropus; species Orycteropus afer. The sequence goes on from NW_006921629.1 coordinate 9,362,139, forward strand.
CCAAGGCTATAAATTTTTAAGGAAGCAAACTGCCACACCTTTCTCCCACAGAGCAGCTGGTAGGTTTGAACTGCCAAACTTTTGGTAGGAGTCAACAACTTTTAACTACTGCACCACCAAGGATTCCTGTCAGGCACAGAATAGGCACTTAATACATACTTGTTTACTGAAAAGTAACTCAGAAAAGGGAGGAAAAATTTGATTTTATTACCTGAAACAGATAAACTCCTTGATGTCAAAAAGGTTAAACAAAGGCAACCAACAATATTAATAACATGTATGGCAAAGAATGAATATCCTCTATAGAAAAGGGAATGTCCCTGTTGTTGTTCCATGCCATCAAGTCAAGTTCAACTCATAACAACTGTATGTGATAGAGTAGAACTGTCCTATAGGGTTTTCTAGGCTGTAATCTTTATAGGAGCTCCTGTGGGGCCTCTGGATAAGTTCAAACCACCAACCTTTTGGGTAGCAACTGAGTGATTAACCATTGTGCTAATGTGAGGTCACATTGGCATTGACTTGGTGGAGGACTGGCTGAGGCATTTGGCTGCTAACCCAGTGGTCAGTGGTTCAAAACCCACCATCTGCTCTATGGAAGGAAGATGAGGCAATCTACTTCTGTAAAGATGTACAGCCTTGCAAACCCAGTGGGGGTCGCTATGAGTTGGAATCAGCTCGATGGAAGTGGGTTTGGGTTTAACAACACAGCAATCTCTGCTTGGGGATGCATTATTCCTGGTGGTCATCGCTAAGGTGCTTGGGATCACCTGAAACTAACAAATTACCGAAGGACAGTCTTTGTGATGCCTAACCAGTTGGGGGTGGCAGTCTGTGCCCTTGCTGTGCTGTGAGATGCTCTGATATGATTGCTGGGGAGGAAGCAGAGAAGGGCAATCTCATTAGGAGAGATCAAAACTTCACAATTGAACATAGTTTTTGGACACCTGCCGAGACTAGAGAAGACTCTTCTGTAAAATGTTGGCAGAGCACAGAGATGAAATTGGTAGTTTTGTGCCTGCCTTCAGAAAGCAGTGAAAGGAAATCTCCTTTCTGATTCTCCAGCTGTAAGCACATAAATTACAGATGAAGGAGCTGTAGTTGCTAGGTGTGGCCCCAGCAGCCAGAAAGGGGCGACCACAATTTAGGAGTGAGAGAATGAAGAGTTTTCATCTGGTGTGACTTCATAAGGGTCTGGCTGTTTGGGGATGAGAAGTACATATGTGACCCCAACTTCAAGAAGCCCTCAGTTGAGGATCAGAAAGCTGATCTGGAGGTACCCTGCCCCTGGGCAGACAGTAGCCAGTCAGCCAAGAGCCAAGCCACAGTAAAAGAGATTCACCTGGAATCCAACCCAGGTCATGAGAATCCTCTTTGGCCCAGCCCTGCACCTGGCCCTTCCTGCCTCTCCTTATCTGCTGGTTCTGTGGAATATATATCCTGCCATCTGTTCTAGGCTCTCTTAGCTTAGTGCCCTGCTCCAGGCCTGTTCCAGGCCCCACCTCCTGCTTCCTCATATTCTCCCTAGCACAGTACTGTATGCCAACTACTTACTTGCTCACTAACCTCTTAGACTAAGTGTTAGGACTCATTGCAGCAAACAGCCTGTCTGATGTGGTGCTAACCCTGATTCTGTCTGCCTTTGGCCCTGAGAAGCCAGAGATACACTGAAGCATGATGAAAGAAGAGTGTAGAACAGAAACACAACATCTGTCTCAAGACACCATTCAATAAAGGGCCATACAATAGAATAATGTGAGTCAAGAGGAGTTGCTGGCTTGTAGCTGTCAAGCCAGACAGGTTTCCTGGAGGACATGGCTCAGGAGCAAGGCCTTAAGGAATGGGTGGGATTTGGATAGAGGGATTGGGGCATTCCAGGATGAAGGCCAGAGTAGGAATGCCTGTAGTATGCTTTTGGGGCAAAATAAGGCTGTTGATACCACTTTGTAGAGGGTCTTGGTGAGGTCTTGGATTTGACCTTTTGGACTTTAGGAGCCTTTTGAAAGTTTTGATTAAGGAATTAAGGGGAGATCAATGCAATAGTCACATTTAAGTTAGCTGTGTTATGATTGAATTGTGTCCCTTTTGGAAATGGGTTTTCTTTGTTATATTAGTGATGCAATTTTAGTGTAAGGGATATTTTAAGTCAATCTCTTTTGAGACATGAAAGAGCAGATCAAGCAAGTAAACATAAAGGAATAGGAATATATACACCACATCATTGCCTGTTGTTGTTGTTAGCTTTCGAGTCGCTTCAGACTCGTAGTGACCCTATGTACAACAAAACTAAACACTGCCTGGCCCTGAACCAACCTCACAGTCCTTGCTATACCTGAGCCCATTTGTCATGGTTAAATTTGTGTGTCAACTTGGCTGTGCCTGGTTGAGTGGCTAGGCAGCTGGTGGTAGTTATTCCTCATGATAAGACTGGCACTCAGCTCCATGGTGGGCTCTACCACAAGCAGCTGAGTAGCTGCCTTTGGGATGTGGTCTGCTTCCTGTATTTAAGGAGAAGCCTTGGGAATGGTCTCTAGCTTATGGCATGCATGGACCCTACATGTAGTTGTGTCATTGCTCAGCAGCCTGCTGTGCTCTGCCGACGTTGGGACTTTCAATGGACTTAGGTTAATGGCCTGCCGTGTGGTTTGGTAACATCGGGACTGCGCCTTTTTACTTTTCAACCTTGGGGTTCTCAGCCTCAGCAGCCAGCGGCTGTCTGAGTGAAGAAACACCTCTAGCTCCAGTGGGCTTGGGAGTAGGAGGCAGAACTAGACCCCAAGGTTGAGGGGCTTTCACCCAGTCCCTAGAACTTGGCACTTTGAACTTGGACTTAAAGCCTCCAACTTGTAAGAATAAACTCCTGTTTGTTCAGGCCATCCCATTTGTGGTATATTCTTTTCAGAGCAGCACTAGGTGACCAGAACACCATTGTTGCAGCCACTGTGTCACTCCATCTCGTTGAGGGCCTTCCCCTTTTTCACTGACCCTCCACTTTACCAAGCATGGTATCCTTCTCCAGGGAATGGTCTCTTCTGACAACATGACCAAAGTAGGTGAGACGAAGTCTGGCCCTTCTCGTTTCCAAGGAGCATTCCCACTGCACTTCTTCCAGAACAAATTTGTTGGTTCTTCTGGCAGGCCATGGTACTTCCAGTATTCTTCACCATCCTAATGTTTCCCAGTAATAAATGAGGCAGTGTTTCGCTGCTATTCATAATGTTTTCACTGGCCAATTCTTTGAGAAGTAAATGGCCCCTTCTTTCTTCCAAGTCTGTCTTAGTCTGGAAGCGCTGCTGAAACCTGTCCACACCATGGATGATCCTGCTTGTGTTTGAAATACTGGTGGCATAGCCTTCAGCCTTACAGTAACACTCAAGCCACCACAGCATGAAAGACTGACAGAACAGTACATTATTGCCTAGGAACCTAGAAACGGAAGCTAAAAAGAGATAAGGACCTTCCCCTAGAGCAGACAGAGAGAGTTACCATCCTGAATTTGGACTACTAGCCTCCTAAACTGTGAGAAAATAAATTTCTGTTTGTTAAAGCCACCTATTTGTGGTGTTTCTGTTACAACAGCACTAGGGAACCAAGACAGACTGGAAGGAAATCCAGAGGCAGGTTGTCCACTGGTATTTCTGATGGATGCATCAAGCATGTCCTGTCACCAGGCCTCAGGCTGGGGCTCAGTACTGGCTGGGCCTGATTGACAGACCTCAAGGCAGGTCCACCTGTGTGGAGAAGGAGGCTGCTCCCTCAGGCTCCAGGGCAGGTTATCCAGCATCCTCTGTGGCCCAGTGCCCATCCCCTTGCCTCTGCTCCCCCTCCAGCCTCACCAGGTCCCTTACCATCTTCTGCTAATGTGACTTTTTGGAAGGCCTGTAATCCATGGGCATTAGGAGTCTGGTTTGTAGTAGATGCACATGTTCTTGATAATTTCTTGGGCAGCATTTTATATTGTTCTTATGAGTCAGCCAGGGGGACCACAGAGCAAGCAGTGACAGGGATCCAGGTAAGGGGAAGGACCTAGGCCTCACCCCCAAGAGCAGGAAACGGGGGGGAAAGGAAAGAAAAGCCAGGGGGACCACAGAGTGAGCAGCAGCAGGGATCCAGGTAAGGGGAGGGCAGAGAAGTTTCAAACAGCTAAGGGAGACAAACTTGTCTGTCAGTTCATTTGTACTGTGGTGGCTTGCGTGTTGCTGTGAGGCTTGAGGCTGTGCCACTGGTGTTTCAAATGCCAGCAGGATTACACATGGTGCACAGGTTTCAATGCAGATTACAGACTAAGACAGACTAGGAAAAATGAAGAGGCCTTCCACTTCTCAAAGAATTGGCTGGGGAAAACCTTATGAATAGCAGAGAAACACTGTCTGATACATTACTGCACAACTTTATGAATAGCCCAGAAACATTGTCCAATACAGTGCAGGAGGACAAGCCCCTTAGGTCAGAAGGCTCTCAAAATATGAATGGGAAATTGCTGCATCATCAGAGTAGAACCATCCTTACTGGTATGGATAAAGTAAAGCTTTCAAGACCACCATTCGCTGACATGGCATGACTCAAATTGAGGAGAAACAGCTGCAAACATCCATTAAAATAATGGAACATGGAATGTACGAAGTATGAATCTAGGAAAATTAAAAGTTGTCAAAAATGAAATGGAACGCATAAAGATTGATAATCCTAGGTGTTAGTGAACTGAAATGGACTAGCGTTGGCCATTTTGAATCGGACAACCATGTGATCTACTATGCCGGGAATGACAATTTGAAGAGGAATGGCATAGCATTCATCATCACAAAGGATGTTTCAAGATTTGTCCTGAAGTACAGTGCTGTCAGTGATAGGATAATATCCATGTGCCTACAAGAAAGACCAGTTAATACTACTACTATTCAAATTTACACACCAACCACCAAAGCCAAATATGAGGAAATGGAAGATTTTTATCAACTTCTGCAGTCTGAAATCGACCAAATGTGGGGTCAAGATGTGTTAATTATCACTGGTGACTGGAATGTAAAAATTGAAAACAAAGAACAGTCACACTGGTAGTTGGAAAATTTGGCCTTGGTGACAGAAATAATGCTGAAAAGTCCATGATAGAATTTTTCAAGGCCAACAACTTAGTCATTGCTAATACCTTTTTTCAACAACACAAATGGTGGCTATACACATGGACTTCACCAGATGGAGTACACAGAAATCAGATTGACTACATCTGTGGTAAGAGGCAATGGAGAAGCTCAATATCTTCAGCCAAAACAAGGCCAAGAGCTGATTGTGGAACAGACCATCAACTGTTCATATGCAAGTTCAACTTGAAACTGAAGACAATTAAAACAAGTCCATGAGAGCCAAAATATTACCTTGAATATATCTCTCCTGAATTTAGAGACCATCTAAA
>NW_006921629.1:9368068-9369104 GCF_000298275.1 Orycteropus afer afer
GCAACAGCTCCCCTCCCACTTCCTCCCCATAGTTACCTCTTCCCAGTGTCCATCCCTCCATACTCTCCTGCCCCCTGAGCTGTCTCCCTGTGCATAAGCATATGGGCAAAATATTGAATGATGGAGGAAGCATCAAAAGAACTGGTCGATGTTAATCCATTTCAGGAGGTAGCATATGATCAAGAACCAATGGTACTGAAGAAAGAAGTTGAAGCTGTACTGAAGGAATTGGCAAAGAACAAGGCTCCAGGAATTGACGGAATACCCATTGAGATGATTAAACAAATGGATGCCCTACTGGAGGCACTCACTCAGCTATGCCAAGAGATTTGGAAGACAGCTATGTGGCCAACTGACTGAAAGAGATCCATATTTGTACTTATTCCAAAGAAAGGTGATCCCACAGAATGTGGAAATTATCTAACATTATCATTAATATCGCATACAAGTAAAATCTTACTGAAGTTAATTAAAAAATGGTTGCAGCAGTATATTGACAGAGAACTTCCAGAGGTGCATGCTGGATTCAGAAGAGGACATGGAACGAGGGATATCATTGCTGTTGTCAGATGGATCTTGGCTCAAGGCAAAGAATACCAGAAAGATGTTTACCTGTGTTTTATTGACTATGCAAAAGCAGTTAATTATGTGGCTCATAAAAAAACTGGATAACATTGAGAAGAATGGGAATTCCAGAACACTTAATTGTACTCATGAGGAATCTATACATAGACCAGGAGGCTGTCATTTGAACAGAACGAGGGGACACTGCATGGTTTAAAAATCAAGAAGGGAGTGGATCGGGGTTGTATCCTTTCCCCATACTTATTCAGTCTATATGCTGAGCAAATAATCTGAGAAGCTGGACTATATAAAGAAGAATGTGGCATCAAGATTAGAGGAAGAATCATTAACAACCTGTGATACACTGATGACGCCACTTTACTTGCTGAAAGTAAGGATGACTTGAGGCACTTACTGATGAAGATTGAAGAATACAGTCTGCAGTATAGATTACATCTCAATTAAAAAAAAA
>NW_006921629.1:9369824-9370899 GCF_000298275.1 Orycteropus afer afer
TTGACGAAAGAGGGGAAGGCCCTCAACGAGATGGATTGACACAGTGGCTGCGGCGATGAGCTCAAGCATAGCAAAGATCGCAGAGCTGGCACGGAACCGGTGGTGTTTCATTCTGCTGTGCATAGGGTGGCTATGAGTCGGAGACGACTCAATAGCACCTAACAACAACCAGTCAGCATCACTGTTCTCACAAATACAAGATCAGATAAGTTTTTGCATCCCATTGCCTCTTCCTACCAAAATAGAAGGTAGAGAAAACTCACAGCTTGTTCTGGGGGGCAGAAGGGCAGGGTTGCTGAGAACATGTCTTGCACAGGAAGCAAGAGTGATGGAGCTGGCTTGAGCCTTACCCTGTGACCAAGGGCTAAGGTCTTCTCCCTGTTGGCCTCTCCCACAGTGGCCAGCTCGTCCCTTCTCCATACTCCACTTCCAGCCTCCATCACATCCCACCTTGCTGCTCTGCAGACTCCTGCTTTAGTGGGAATCTGGCCAACTCTCCTAATTCCCTGTTTCCTTCCTTTCTACCACGAGTCATCTGATACTTCAGAATGTCTGTGTGTCTCCTCCAGCCCTTCTTTCTGGTTAGCAGAAGGTGCTGCCTTTCCTTCTGGAATCTTGTTCTTTCTTCTTCTGTTTTTCCTTTTCTTTCTTGCCTTTTTGCTTCTCTCTATTAGCTCCTTCTTCTCTACCTCAGGCCTTTCTTAAACCCCATTACCATCTAGTAGATTCTGACTCATAGCAACTGTATAGGACAGAGTATAACTGCCCCATGAGATTTCCAAGGCTGTAATCTTTTATTTTATTTTTTTGTAATTTGGGTGAATGTTTACAGAGCAAATTCATCTTACATACTGCAGTTCATACATATTTCATTTTATGACATTGACTGCAATTCCCCACAATGTAACAGCTCTCTTCCCACTTCCTCCCTGTAGTTACCTCTTCCCTATGTACTTCTTCCCTATGCACTCCTGCCTCCTGAGCTGTCACCCTGTACAAACACTGCCCTTCTGTTCTCCATGTTTGATCACTCCAAGGAGTGTATCTACCTGATGTAAATGTTCACCCCATATGC
>NW_006921629.1:9371814-9406168 GCF_000298275.1 Orycteropus afer afer
TCCTTCCGAGGAGTGGCTGGTGGATTTGAACCACCAGCCTTCTGGTTAGCAGTCAAGTGCCTTAGGCACTATGCTACCAGAGCTCCGCTGCATATCATTCCGTTATTTGTATGTACCATAGTTTAGTCAGCTACTCTTCCACTATAAATCTTAAAGATAAGTCCCTTGCCAGATATGTAATTATTGGCAAATATGAATTTGTTGCTGTCATTTTTGTTACATGCTTTTTCATGGTGTCAATTTCTTTGTTCCATATAATTTTCTATGCTGAGCTTGTTTTGTTTATGAATTGTGTTATCACTTCCTTTGTTGCTTTAGTATTTGCTGAATATTTATGCTGGTTCTCTTTTTTTGATGTGAAGGTTTATCATTTTTCTTTGAGGTTACTCTGTGGTTTATAGTTTCCCAAGTTTAGAACAGTACGTTCTATCTTGTAGTTGTCTTGACTTCCCTACCATCTAGAAGTTCTGTAACAACACAGTTTTTCCCATCTTTTTGGTTTGTAGTTGTCCTCCTTTGTCAATTGATGTCTCTAGTTCTCTGTTTACAATCAAGTAGGCTTATTTACTTTGGATACTTCCATAGCTGGGTTGGTTTCTGGGTTTGTGTTAATGATCAGGTGTTGGCTGTTGTTGCTTCTCTGTCCAAAGGGCTCCCTTTACCATCTCTTGTAAGGTTGGTCTGGTTTTAACAAATACCCTTAATTTCTGCTTATCTGGAAATGTTCTAATTTCACCATCATATTTGAGGGATGAATTTGCTGGGTACATAATTCTTGGTTGGAAATTTTTCTCTTTCAGTGTTTTATATATACCATCCCATTGTCTTCTTGCCTGCATGGTTTTGGTTGAGAAATCCAAGCTTAGTTTTATTGGTTGCCCCTTGTAGGTAACTTTTGTTTTTCCCGTGCTGGTCTCATGATTCTTTCTTTGTCTTTGGTTTTGGTAAGTTTGATGATGATATGTCTGGGTGATTTTCTTTTGGGGTCTATCCTGTTTGGGGTTCGTTGGACTTCCTGAATGGATATATTCTCATCTTTCATCTTATCAGGAAAAGTTTTCTCTGTGGTTTTACTTGTGTCTTTCTGTTCTGGAATTCTGATTACATGTAGGTTATTCCTTTTGATGGTATCCCACATGAACCTTAGGCTTTTTTCATTTTGTTTTGATCTTTTTTCTGATGGATCCCTTTCCAAGGAAGTGTTCAGATATTTGTCTTCAATCTCCCTAATTCTGTCTTCCATTAATTCAATTCTGCTCCTTTGCCCATTCAATGTCATCTATTTCTGAAAATTTAATATTAATCTTCTGGATTTCTGTGTGTAGATTTTGTATCATTTCTAATTTTTCATTTATTTTGTCATTTTGTTCTTGTATTGTGTTTTGAAATTTTTCTAGGGTTTTCTCTGTATTTTCCTTGATCTGCCTCTCAATTCATTGAAGATGCCTAAATGTAATTCTCTTGAATTCCTTATCAGGGAGTTCCAATGCTGCTTCTTCCTCAGGGATGTGTTTTGTGTATCCTGGTCCCTTGTTTCTCTTGCTTTATCTTCTTTGTGTGGACTGTGATGCTCTGTTATCTCTGAGGCATTGTGACGTTTTTGTGTTTATATTTAATTGGTGATTGTATGTTGGAATGACTTGCCCATGATTTTCATTTTCTTTGTTTTGTTTGTATGTTATCTATGCAAGCAGGGTACTGTGCTGTGCTCTATTTGCTAGTGGGCAGCACTTACACACTCACCACCTGTCTTCTTTCCTGTTGTCAGTGTCTTGTACATCCCTGCCAACCTTGGCAAACAGAGCCTATTCTTAAGTCCTGTTTTCCTTCAGGTTTCTCCACTAGTTGGTGCCTAATCCACTTCTGTATAGTTCCTTTCAAAGCTCAGGGCTCCAGGATTATCTTCTGTATCTCTATAAACCAGTTTTTCTTTTCTTTGTTGAAGAGGGTCTGTGTCGCTCGTCTGCCTATTCCTCCATCTTACCAGAAGTCCTGCTTGCACCTTTTAAGACCCAAGTCACTACTCACCAAAGTAGGATGTAGAACAATGTATTTTAGCATATTATGTCCAGGGCTGTAATCTTTAAGGAAGCAGAAAGCATCAAAGTCCTCAGGCAACACTACCACTGCCTCAGCTTCTTCGCCCATCACTCAGCAAACACCAGTGGAGTTCCTGTGATGGATGTGCCGTATGCTGGTGTGGGGGTTCCCCAGACCATGAAGATGCTATCCCCACCCTCACAGAGCTCATGGATGTTGCTTCACCTCTCGTCTTCCCAGCCCCAGCACTGAGAGGTCACCAGGGGCTCCTGCTCATGTACATTTCAACAAAATATCATTGTGTGTCTGTTGTATGCCAGGTACTTGCCCATTCATGAACTAAAGGCAATAGTCCTTGACTTCATGGGGCTTAGATTCTAACAGTTTTTTTCCTCCTGGCTGTCTTTTTTCCTTCATTCTCCTTTCTTGTTTGGGCTTTTCTTTAGTGAAATTCCTGGGTGTCTGCCAAGTTCCTGGCATTGAACCAGCTGCTAAAGGAAAAAGATGACTCTCAGGGGATAGAGACAGCCATAGGGAAGCAGAGGAGGTGGTAGGAGTGTCCAGGGAGGGTGCCAGCCACCTGGCCGTGTGTCCATCTGCAGATGCCCTCCTAGCTGCCCCAGGCCTTGTTCCTGGGAAGAGATAGGGCTGGGAGGAAAGCATTGATGGGCCTCCCAGCCTCAGCTCTGCCACAAACCAGATGTGTGGCCCCACATGAGCTACTAACCCTCTTTGGGCCTCTGTTTCCTCATCTGAGAGGGACAGGATTGGCCTGGGGATTCCCCAAGATCCATCCGGGCTTCCCATATTGGAAGATTCTGATTGAGAGGCTGTAAAGCCTATGCATATGCAAGAAAGTGGCCAGTTCCTGGCCTCCACACTCCATGTCATAGGAGCCCAGAATCGGTCAAGGTGGCCCTCACCTGCCTCTCTCACCTCTCCAGTGCATCAGCCTGGGGTGGCCTCCTCAACCCCCGCTCTCACCCGGGTCAGAATCGCCTACATGTGTGCTGGCGAAGGTGAGTTTCTCGGGTAGCTGTTGTAAATTGGAAAGATGATTCAGAGGTTCAGTTTGGTTTTAAAATTTATATTTGATTTACTAAAATACAAATAAAGTGTCTAATGTTGATTTCTGAATCTTGCAGTTCCGTTTATACATCTAAGACATCTTAGTAACTTCTTATTAGGGATCTTTGATTCATGTTTGGACCCACTTACAGACTTTGTTAAACGCCTTAAACAGTTTAAACTAAATTTATAGGTTTAAACTTTTTTAAATACTTTATTTATCTGAAGGACAAACAGAATGTTCCCAAGTCCTTAAGTAAGTATATTAACCAGTAAATTAAACATAAAATATTGTGGTTCTTAAGTTCTCTTAAATGTGACAGTACTGTTACAGAATTTCAACTTAAAAGTCCCGAGTCTGAGTGAGTTTCTCAGTTGCACAAGGCTGAACTGTTACTCTAATAGGCCATAGTTCTTTAAACAATACAAATACTGAACTGAAATACCAAATATACATAGAGATTCCTTGACACACACAACTGTTAATGCTACGGGTTTGACTCACATTTCTTTCTCCATTGCTGCCAGTTGCATTCTGACTCTTGGTGATCTCATATGTGTCAAAGCAGAACTATGCTCCATAGTGTTTTCAGTGGCTGATTTTGTGGAAGTGGATTGCCAGGCCTTTCTTCCGAGGTGCTTCGGGTGGACTCGGATCTCTAACCTTCCAGGTAGCAGCCTAGAACTTAACTATTTGCACCAACATGGGTATCTGATCTTCTTAGGTTTGAAATATGCTTGCTCAGTAAGAAAACAATGATTAAATTCCAAGCATTTTGAAGATGAGGCAATCTACTTCCGTAGTGATACTGCCTCAGAAACCAAAGGAGGGGTCGCTATGAGTCAGGTCTGACTTGACGACACATAACAACAACAACAAGCATTTTGAAAGTCACTTCACAGCTCGTTGAGTTTACATTTGTCCAGCATTCAGGACACATTTTTAGCCCTATTTGCAGTGCTGTACCCTTACCCTCCAAATAGGATGGCCTCTTCACCTTCAAAGGCTTTGCAGTGCATGTCCCTTGTTTTCAGAATTACCTGTTGCTGTCAAGTGGATTCTGACCCATAGCAACTCATACTATAGACAGAGTAGAATTGCCCCGTAGGGTTTCCAAGGCAATCTTTATGGAAGCCACATCTTTCTCCCATGGAGCGGCTGACGGGTTTGAGCAGCGAACCTTTCAGCCAAATGCTTAACCACTGCACCACCAGGGCTCCTAGGTTTCAGCATTACCCTCTGTGTATTCTCTCTACTCTTGGAAGCTAGCAGCTCCTTCCCAGACTGCTTTTCTTTGCTTCTAAGGAAATGTAAATGCCTCTAATTCTACTCTAATATCTTTGAATATAAAGGGATTCTTTCATATTCTTAGTAGTATCACTAAGCTCTTACAATTATTTTAAATTGAATTCCGAATATTTCTGAGCTTTGCGTGACTCTGTGGTTACAACTTCAAAGATGATTCTACTGACATTTTTACAAGTGTGTGTATAAGCAGCTCTGGTGGTGCAGTGCCTAAAGCATTTGACTGCTACCCAGAAGGTTGGCAGTTCAAACCCACCAGCTGCTCTGTGGAAGGAAAATGGGGCAATCTACTTCTATGAAGATTTACTGCCTTGGCAACCCAATGGGAGCCGCGATGAGTCAGAATTGACTCCGTGGCGGTGAGTTTTGTTTTGGATTTTAATCTGGGGCAGTGGTAGTCCAGTGGTAGGCTACTCGCCTGCTGTGCGAGGGATTCCGCTTCATTCCCAGCCAGGGCCCCTCATGCAGAGCCACCACCGTTCTGTCACCGAAGGCCTGTCTGTTGCTATGGTGCTGAGCAGGTTTCAACAGAGCTTCCAGACTAAGACAGACTAGTGATCTACTTCTGAAAATCAGCCCATGAAAACCTACGGAGATCCCAGTGGTCCAGTCCGCAGCCAATCATGGGGATGCCACAGGCAGTGTTTTGTCCTGTTGTACATGGGGTCTCCATGAGCCAGGGACCAACTTGATGGTAGCCAACATAATACAACACCATGTATGTGTGTGTGTGTTTGTTTTTTTTTTTAAATAAAGCTCACTGCTGGTGAGTCGGACCCGACTCATAGCGACCCTGCCTTGGGTTTCTGAGGCGGTATCACTAGGGAAGTAGATTGCCCAACCTTCCTTCCGAGGAATAGCTGGTGGGTTTGAACCGCCAGCCTTCTGGTTAGCAGTCAAAAGCCTTAGGCAATACACCACAAGAGCTCTTTCTCTTACACACACACACACACACACACATAGAGGATCAGTGCAGATGTTACTGGTGTACGAGTGTCTGGTCTGCCTCAAATCCCATGGGGTTGTTTCTGGGGGAGCTCACTCCCTGTTGACTCTCCGTGTGTACCAGCTCTCACTCTACTTTCTGTCTTGTCCTGAAGCTCTTCAGTGAAGGTGTTTCCACAGAGCAGCAGCAGGTGGCATTCCCCAGTCTGCACCCAAGATGAGCCACCGCCACCCTGGCCTGTCTCTCTGCCGTGTAGTGAAGGAGTATCTTGATCTAACATTACTTTGTGTAGTGAGGCACGTGAAGGCAGAGCTTCCCTGTGTCATCCTGAGAGACTCTGATGAAAACTTAGGAGCATCTTGGCATAAGCTTCCTTGAATTCCAGGTATCCAGCATCATGGGGAGAGCCTTGCAAAATGTTGACAGTGTGAGGTGTCCTGTGTGAGCACGTCTGGGGGGCGGGGGTCCAAGGGTCTGTATCTTGAGGATGTTCCCTCTGGGTTATCCCTTCCCCAGGAGGGCAGGGCCTGCCCCAGGTTTACTGATGGGTGTCCTGGGTTTGCCAGCCCCTGCAGCTGCTGGATGGCTGGATGCTGGACTTTTGGACACCGGAACTGAGGCCAGGACTGAGTTAACCGGCAGGCTTCTGGGGCTCACCAGAGTTCACCAAGGACCTACTGACGCAGAGCGTCTGGCCTTTGACCTTCATCCCTTCCTTTGTTTCGTGGGAGTAACTGGGATACCCCAAGTCATAGGGCCTCCCTACTCCCAGCACTTATGCATACAGGGGAATTTGCACCCTGCTAAGCTTTTTCAAAATGACTTTCTAAGGAAACTGTTTAGACACACTTGGCAAAAGGCAGATCCCATTAGCAATTGTCTAACTAATCCTCAGCTGTCAGAGAACACTGTGTTCTTTGCAGGGAGGCTTAGAGTCCCTGCTCTCCTGGGTAAGGGGCCCTAGCCCCTCTCTCCCCCACCCCCAACCTCTAAGAGCTACGCAGGCCCTGAGTGGATGATGGAGAATGGCCTCAGACTAAGAACACCCTGGAGGAGGGATGCTGGTGGCCTGGAGGCCATTGAATGAGGGCCAGCTCTCCCGGGATCTCTGTTTCCCCTCTGTCCCCTTCCTTGTCCTTCTACTTCTGCTTCTTCTCTTCCCCTTTCCTTCCTCCTCTTCTAGTGCCCTCCTTTCTCTGCCTTCTTTCCCCTCCTTCACCCTCTTTCAGAAAAATGGATTTGCCTGTTTCATAAAATGGATGTTGTGGTGGTGGTGTTATGTGCCGTCGAGCCGGACCCAACTCATAGAGACCCCTCCTTGGGTTTCCTAGGCAGTATCACTACGGAAGTAGGATTGCCCCATCTTCCTTCTGAGGAGTGGCTGGTGGGTTTGCACCACCAGCCTTCTGGTTAGCAGTCAAGTGCCTTAGGCACTATGCCACCAGAGCTCCTATAAAATGGATAGAGATGCTATTTTTTAATTGGTAGAAGGCAAGAGGGGCAATTCTGATGTGCAGACACAGACGGTCCTCAGTATGCAGGGGCTGGTGCAGGCTGAGGGAGCCCCAGGAGCTGCCACACCAGCCTGGGGAAGGTCTTTCCACAGCCGGGTGCTGCCTTAGCACTTGCTGAACGCCCTCAGTGTTTTTGTTTTATTTTGCTATATCTTGAGAACATAAAAAAATAAGAAAACCAGAAAAAGAGAATAATGTAAAAAAGTACCCATGTGTCCACCAGGTGGAATTGATATTTTTTGCTTCAGGTTTTTAAAATACAAACAAACAGGAGCCTTGTCGACAAAGGCACGCTTCCTTGTATGCTTCTGCGGTGCTTTGCTCCTTCCTTCTCTCCCAGGAGGAACCCGCCCTGACTTTGATGTGTCCCTTCACAGCCTGTTCTCACGTTTTACTGCATACTCACGAATCCGCAGTAATACAGAGTATTGTTCTGTGTGGCTTTTTTAGATGCCTGCTTAAATGCTGACCAGCTGTAACATCATCCTGCAACTTGCTTTTCTTACTTAATAGCATGTTTTCAAATTGTCCACGTTGATACCGATGTCTATTTCCTTTGTGTTCAGTGCTGAAAAAGTGTTTTGTTGTATGATTGGACCACAGTTTCTGTGTCTCACTGTGGGTGGACACTTCCTTGGTTTCTGGTTCTTCTGTATTACAAGTATGTGGCCCTCACTGTCTTCCTACACATCTCTAGACACATGCACATGTCTGCACAGCTTGCTGGCCAAGTTCAGGTAGGCCAGGCCTACCCCTTTGTTCCTGTGGGTTTCTCTGAGCATCACAACCCAAACCAGCTGCGCTCTTCCCTTCCTTAGCTCTCTAAGCAAGGGATGGTTTTGGGGGATCTGTAAAGGGGATCCGTGAACAGAAGTGGCAGTTGGTCTGGCCAAGGCATGGTTCCTGTTTGTCATCCTCGCCCCACCCCTACTGCCCTTCAGTTCCTGCTTGAGTCTTTGTTTTATGTTAATACACGTATTGTAACATCGTTTAAGAAAACATACACGTATGTCTATCTCATCCACCTTCCTGCCTTACTAGTTCAACAGTTCTCATTTTTCTGAGTCCCTTTTGGTCTCTGTCCACACACATACAACTTTCACAAAGTTGTAATCATTATATACATACCCCAAAACTCATTGCCATCAAGTTAGTCCAACTCATAACAACCCTATAGAACAGACTAGAACTGCCTCACAGGGTTTCCAAGGCTATGATCTTTACAGAAACAGTTTGCCACATTTTCTCCTGTGGAATAGCTGGTCAGTTCAAACAGTTGACCTTTGGTTAGCAGCCAAACGCTTAACTACTATGGCACTGAGGCTCCTATTGTATACACAGCACTGTGTATTCTGCATTTTTTACTTAACAGTGTGTTGAAAATATTTTCCATTGCTGCAATCTTCATAGTGACCATTTTCATGATCACATAATACTCTTTCATCTGCCTTTCCTCCCAACTCCCAGCTGTCTTGGGTAATTACTGCCAGCACCCTCAGGTCATGCTGCAATCTAGATACAGAGAAAACTTTGGGTGACAACCCTGCCCACCACTCCTTCCTTTCCCCAGGGTCCTAGAAGGCTGTGCCTCTCTGCCCTACTCTGGTTCCTCTCTAGAACGTAGCAATCTTTGGTCTTTTACCAAAGGTTTACTGGCGATGGAACCGTTCTGAGTTACAAAACCTTTCTGCCCTAGGTCCTTCCAAACTTTCTGCTTCTTTAGCTGTTGAAAAGCAACCAAACTAAACTATGGGAAGGTCTCAGTCTGCATGGCTTTCAGATGGTCTAAATCCTCATAGGGAGGTCTTCTCCCAGAAGGAAGCAATTTGGAGTTAGCTTCTTAGACCTTATTTCTTAGTCTCTAGGTTTTAAGAAAAATGGTGAAATGAATTCTTGGGTACTACTTGAGGCCTGGCCCAGCTCCACAGGACAGGGGACCAGATAGGATTTGGAGCTGAAGCCCTCTCTAGGAATAAAGAGTATGTCTCAAGCCCAGCAGTTAAGGTTGGGGTGGTGCAGTAAGGGAGAGATGACCCCATGCTATGCAGACAGTATACTGCAAGCCCATGGAACCTGCCCTGCACCCCTGACATGCTCTTTGTATTGTGTTCCTCTAGCTAGCTTCTTCTATCCAGTGTGGTGGTTCCTGTCTTATCTCACCAGAGCAAGGCATCAGCCATTGGTGCTGCTGCCTTCTGAAGAGTCAAATAACCAACTTACCAAAACACCCACTGACATCAAGCCAATTTTGACTCATACAAACCCCCATTGGGTTCCTAAGGCAGTAAATCTTCCTTCCACAGAGCAGCTCGTGGGTTTGAACTGCCTGCCTTCTGATTAGCAGTCAAATGCCTTAGGCACTGCACTACCAGAGCTCCTTTTAATAATCAACTTAGTGATGATAAAACAATAATGAACTTACATATAATAACAGCTAATATTTAATGAGTACTATATACCAAGGAAGGAGCTCCGGTAGCATAATACCTAAGGCACTTGACTGCTAACCAGAGGGCTGGCGGTTCAAACCCACCAGCCACTCCTTAGAAGGAAGATAGGGCAATCTACTCTTGTAGTGATACTGCCTCAGAAATCCAAGGAGGGGTTGCTATGAGTCGGGGCTGACTCGACGGCACATAACAACAACAGCAATACGCCAAGGAGCTCAGGTGGCGTAGTGCCTAAAGTATTTGACTGCTAACCAGAAGGTTGGCCGTTCAAACCCACCAGTCGCTCTGCGGAGCAAAGACTGGGCAATCTACTTCTGTAAAGATTTACTGCCTCAGAAACCCAAAGAGGGTCACTATGAGTCAGAATTGGCTCGATGGCAGTAGGATTGGTTTTGAGTTTTTATACGCCAAGGTCTCTGGGTGGTGCAAATGGTTTGCAGTTGGCTGCTAAAAGTTGGTGGTTTGAATCCATCCAGTGGCACCACAGAAGAAAGGCCAGCAATCTGGTTCCATAAGATTGAAAAAGCAAACCAAACCCATTGCTGTTAAGTCAGTTCTAACTCATGGCGACGCCATGTGTTACAGAGTAGAACTCTCCATCGGGTTGTTATGTCCATAATCTTTACAGAAGCAGTTTGCCAGGCTTTTCTTCCATGGAGTTTCTGGGTGGGTTTGAACCACCAACCTTTAGGTTAGCAGCCAAGTACAAGCCACTTACACCACCCAGGCTCCTTTCTATGTGATTATAGCCCCCAAAAACCTTATGGAGCACAGTTCTCTGAAACACGTGGAGTTGCCATGAGTCTGCATCGATTCCATGGCAACAAGTTTGTTTTTGAGCTTGGTTACTGTATACCAGGCACTCTGCTCAGTATCTTATTTACAGGCTGTGTTTGGCATGTGACTGTGGGGGGACAGAATATCTTGTTTATTCCTCTCAAATACCAAAGAAGATGGAAAACCATTATTATCCATCCCTATTTTACAGCTGTTTGGGAACTGAAGCTAAGAGAAGTTAAGTGACTTGCCGGGTCTTCCTTAGAATTCTAACTATACTTTCCCCAGAAGACATCCAAGCTTGGAAGACCAACGACAAGTTCGCGCACAGCAGAGATGCGCTGCACTGTTTTCATTCCTCCGGAGAAGCTCTTTGCTGGTGTGGAAGTGACTCTATATAAAAGGCTTCTGTTCGACATTTGCCATTCCCTTTGTTTCCCAATAGCGGCATTGCCCTCTTTTCCCGTTAGAAGTCTCTACTTCAGAAGACCTTGAAGGTGGTGGGAGAAGGTAATGCATGTTAAGGGGTCGGTGTAGTCCCAGCCCCCTGCTCCACAGCGTCAGGGAAGGAGAGAAGAGAGAGCTGAGCAGTGCAGGAAGCTGCAGATACGGGGACCTTCTCTTGTCCTGGTTAAGAGAGAAGGACAGAGAGAGGTCCACAAGAGGTACAGACAGTGCAGATGAACCCTTCTGCATATACATCCTGTGTTGTCAGTGATGGCAAGTATTGATCTATGGGTGGCTAGGTGGGTAGACAGGCTGAACCATCAGGTATGTCTAGGCAGCGGGGAGTATGCCTATGACCATGTATAGGGTTGGCAGATGATGTTTTCTTATTAGAAAAAAAAGAGAGAGAGTGCCCCCTACCCATGTGCTGAGAGAGCCTCCAACAAAGCCAGTGGTCTGGGAGAAAGCAGCAGTGGGGGTTCCATTCTAGCTGACTACCTCCTGGCTAGGTGACCTTGGGTAGGTCCTTCATCTCTGTGCCTCAGTCCTCATTTGTTAGAGGAGAATTGTCCTTGCTGCACCATGTCTTAGGAGGATGAAATGAGATGGCATCCATCCGTGCCTGGCACAGAGCAACTCCACCACGGTGGGTGCGGACTGCTCTTTTCTGGCCCCCTGGTTCAGCACTAGAGGGAAGAATACACTTAGGATGCTAGGGCCAAGCCTGCGCATGATTGGGTGATGGGGAGGGGCCCTGACACAGTGGGCATGGACTCTCCCCCAAGTCACATACCCAACGCAGCCTATGTCCCTGTTGTCTTGGGCTCTTAGACACTTGGCTGTGGTGCTCAATGAACCAAATAAAGAGAGGACCTTGCCTCTGAGCACCCGTAGGGAAGACCCACGGCAGAGAGCTGTTGTCCCCTGGTGGGCCCAGCTGGCAATGCTTCAGCAGCGAGCTGGGGCTTCTCACGGGTCTGCACTACAGGAAGGCTGCCACTTAGAGGAGTTGCTTAAACAGACTGAGTCACCGGACCGGGACGTGGGATTTTGTGTCCTCGGATTTTCCTCTTCCTTCTCTGTGCCTGCTTGTCCCTCGTGGACCAGCTCGGCATCCAAGGTCTGGCTGCAGACGGGCCTGCTGCTGTGTCTAATCATAGCAGTGGTTCTGCCTCACAGCTGTCATTGCCCAATTTCAGAAACACACCAACTCTGATTAAAAAACTTTGCCAAAGCATTTCTCAGATCAGGGCTTTGCCATACAGGGGAACTTATCCCCAGCTGGCTGATCCTGAAATGGGGGCCCACCTTCAACCTCCAGCCCCTGACCCCCACTTCAGGCTGGGCCTGAAGCCCAGGTTCCTGGCACAGGGATGGAGACACACTTGCTGTGGGCCCCAGGTCCCCCAGGGGTAAAATGCAGCTATAAGGATAAGACTTGAAACGTCTAGAGTGTCTTGTCCTCAGGGATCCGTGCTTTGCACTGAGTGCATGTTAAACCCCACCCCAGCCCTCCCAGGAGTCTCAGCTGGGCGTGTCTGTGTGTAATGGGGTAGGAACGTGGTCTTCAGGAGCCCATTTCTCTCTGGATCACACATCAGGCCACCTCTTCTAATAGGTGTGAACATAATGGATTCGTTTATTCCTTTTGAAGACAGGCCCACAAATGGCCATGCTCACCGTGCCAGCTGCCACGGCAGGTGACCAAACACCAGAGCCATATTTCCAGTACAGTGACGCGCCCCCTACGGAGAAATGAAATGTCAGTGGGGCAAATGGCCGACGGAGTGATTTGGAATCTATAAATATTAAATGGCTCCGGCTTTCATTGGCCCATATAAAATTCAGGCGCTGGGCAGCTCTGGGAGGAACAGCAGCTGAGGGGGGAGGGGACTGTCTGCTCTGAGAGACAAGTGTCCCCAAAGGCAGGCCCAAGGCTAACTCTGGCTGAGCAGGGCTGAGGCTGGAGGAGGAGAAGGGCAGAGGGTGGAAAGCCCAAAGGAAACTGTAATCTGGCCTGGGCTTTCCCTTGATTTTTCATTTGAGGCTTTTGTTGGGCAGTGTGTGTAGCTGGCGGCAATACTGTATTTTACATGTCTTACCCCAGCCCCCCACTCTGTCACATGCCAGCGGGCAGGGCTGAGGTCAGCTTCCTCCGGGGACTATGAGGAGGGAGCATCACCCTCAGAGGGGCCATTGCAGCCTCCCCAGGCAGCAGGGGTGGGAGCCAGGAAAGCCGTGCCCACTCAGTGTCAGCCTGCTGTCCTTCACAGGGCCCAAGGGTGCCCCTTACGGTCAGGCCTCCTAGGCCTGTGTGAGGACTCTGATCACGTCTATCGATGGGTGCTGGTTTGGGCGCCTAAAAGCAAGTCTGTGCCTGTGAGTGTCCCCGCATGTTTTTACCGTAACCACCATATGAGGCTTTAGACTGATTATAGATTGCCTCCACCGTCTGTCAGTGGGGGCTTGCATGTTGCCACAACGCTAAACAGGTTTCAGCAGAGTTTCCAAACTACAACGGACTTGGAAAAAAAGGCCTGGCCATCAAATCAGCCATTGAAAACCCCACAGATCACAGTGGTCCAATCCCCAGCTGATCATGGAGACGACACAGGACCAGGCAGTATTTCAGCCCACTGTGCGTGGGGTCACCATGAGTTGGGACTAACAACAACACAGATGGGAGGGCCGCCTGTCCCCTTCGGCTCTCTTCAGGATGCCTTGCAGTAACAGTGTTGTTGTTAGGTGCTGTCAAGTGCATTTTCAACTCCTAGTAACCCCACGTGACAGACAAGAACTGCCCCATAGGGTTTCCTAGCCTGAAATCTTTTACGGGAGCAGATCACCAAGTCTTTCTCTTGTGGAGCCACTGGATGGATTCGAACCACTGATCTCTTGGTTAGCAGTTGAGTGCGTAATTGTTGCTCTCCCAGGGCTCCTGTCAGTAACAATAGCCTCTGTTTGTTGACTACTTCTGTGTATCAGGACCTTGTGCAAGTTCTTTAAATGCAACAGTTCTTTGATCTTTACCAGGCAGAATAAAGTAGAAACTACAATACATACAATACATTCAGGAGCTCTGGTGGTGTAGTCTAAGTGGCATTTGACTGCTAACTAGAAGGAAGGAAGATTGGGCGATCTACTTCTGTAGAGATACTGCCTCGGAAACCCAAAGAGGAGTTGCTGTGCGTCAGCTCTGACTTGACGGCAATGAGTTTATATAGTACATTCACCATTTTGCGGCTGAGGATGCTGAGGCCCAAAGAGGTGGTATGACTTATTTGAGGTGACACAGCTACTCGGTGGCTGAGCCTGGATTCCAAGCCAGGGCTTTCTGACTGCAGGCCTAGGCTCTCAAGCAGGACTCTACCTCATGTCCTAGTCCCGTCCTGTGAATCATGGGCAGGCACTGCCTCCTCTTGCCAGGCCTGCCTTGTCTGCTGTCTGATGTTAATCATGCCCCTCTCTTGCAGGCATCCCCACGCTGATCGTGCTGGACCCACAGGGGGAGGTGATCACGCGGCAGGGCCGGGTGGAGGTGCTGAATGACGAGGACTGCAGGGAGTTCCCCTGGCACCCCAAGCCTGTGCTCGAGCTCTCCGACTCCAACGCCGTGCAGCTCAACGAGGGCCCCTGCCTTGTCCTTTTTGTAGGTATGACACCCACGGGCCCCAGAGCAGGGACGGGACAGATGGACCTCACTGGAGAGGTGTCTGTCCCTACAGCTGCTTTCTGTCACTAACAGTGCAGAACCCAGGTCTTTGTCTCTCCCTGGCAGCCTTGCTTTTGACCCCAATGATTTATTCATGGCCCTGCCCTGTGGGAGGTGTTCTGGGACGCTGCTGCTGAGGTTTCCTTCTGGGCTGCTCCCGGCTGCCAGCTGGGAAGAATAGGTCGCGCGAGGATGCCCTAAGCTCCCCTGACTCCAGGCCATTGTGGGAGGGAGGTGGGCTGCAAGCAGTGCAGCTGTAGGTGGCTGAGCTCCCCCAGGCCACAGCTCACCCAGGACTGCCTCTGGATCAGCTGGGCTCTAGCAAACTGCTCCAAGGCTGCTGCAGCTGTCCAGCCCTGGCTGCATCCCTGGCTCATATCGCCAAGTGCCCCTCCCCACCTCTTCCCAACTCCCCTACTCCCATGCTCAGTAAGTGACAGTCAGCCTTGGCCCAAGGACACAGGAATATTCCATTCTAGGCTCCCTGCAGCCCCATGGGTTGACCCTGGTTCCTTTTGGAAACTGAGCGATGCTGGCAAAGGACCACCTCACCCTCTGCCTTGAGACTGGGTGCTACGCTCTAATTCCTAATTATTTTGGATACAAGGATCACAGCCGAGATGCTGACATACCTGTTTCACCGAGAGGGGCTGGGGGGGGGGTGAGAAAAATCCTCCCCTAGTCTCTGGAAGTCTGTTTCAGGGGTGTCATACAGGAGGGAAACCAATCTTCAGATCCAAAGGAGCTCTTCTACAAATTCACCTTGTTAGCTGGTTCTGTGCTTTGGGGACAAAAGCCCCTGGGGAGAGGAGTCCTTGGGGACTCCTTCAGCACAGGACTGCTGCCTTCTGCAGAGTGCACAGCCCCCATCCTGGGAAACAGCTCTAAAACCAAAGATAGTTAGGAACCTCACTGGCCACCTGCAGATGTGGAAATGGGGGCCCAAGAGAGGCAAAGTGAGGTGCTCAGCATCACAGAGTTAAACAGATGTGGAGCTGGCGGGTGCCCTGCTGAGTTCACACACTGTGGGTCCCCTTGGCATTTTAGGTGAGAGTCCTCTGCTGGAACCAACTCTCCCTTCCCTGCCCTTGCCACTTAGGAATGTGACTCTTGTCCTATTACAGACTTGAGCAGGAAGGAGCCCTGAGACCACGCTGCCTTTTCACTAGAGGCGAGTGGTACCTGCAAAGGGCTCAGGGACACTGGTGGGGGATTCTCCATGCTGTCAGCCTGTCCCCTCCCATGTAAGTGTGGCTGTCAGCTGGGAATTGGCCTTGGTGCCTGCCTCTCCACTGCCATCAAAGCTGCTGACTGGACCCCAGTTTACCCCCAGTTCTTCTGCCATTTTGGTTAGGAAGTCGGTGATTTGGGGTCATGGTTTCTCATTCTGTGACCAAGAGAAAAACTTCTGGGCCCTCAGGTCCTGACTTAGGAGATGCTCAGCTCCAGGGTGGGTTTGTGAAGAATTTGGTGAAAAGGGACATTCCTGCTACTCTGTGAGGCAAGTCGTTCTCAGCCTGGTGCAGGAGAGTGCTGTGCGAGTGGGCCCTGCTGCTAGCATGTGGATGGGGCGGACACACACTCTTGTGCACCGGGGAGACTTGTCCTCCATGGGGAAATCCTTTCTATTGAAGGGCTGCTCAGGCCAGTGTTTCTGCAGCTCAGGGCCTGGACCAGGCTCACCCAGTGGGGGTTACATCATGTGTTTGACCAGTCAGTGGCTCTTCACGTCTCTCTCTCTCTCTCATCACAGATTCTGAGGATGACGGGGAGTCCGAGGCAGCCAAGCAACTGATCCAGCCAATCGCTGAGAAAATCATCGCCAAGTACAAAGCCAAAGAGGAAGAGGCACCGCTTCTATTCTTCGTGGCTGGGGAGGTGCGTGCTGAGGGCGGGCTTGGCAGGCATTCAGGATAGGAGTGATGGTGCCCTTGGGGATGCCTGAGGAGGCCTAGGGGCCAGAGGACCGTGCTGGTGGGGGAGCCACAGACAGATGTGGCATGAACGGTGTCCCATTAGTCATGGAAGTTATTCCTACCCTGCCACTTGCTTGGTCTCATCTTTCTCACACAGCAGGACGCCTGCCTGCAGCACACAGAGAGCCCTCTCCCTACATTTCCCACATGAGCTGGCACCCTGGGAACTTCTGGAGAGCCCAACAGTCACGTGATACGTAGTCAACACTCACTCTTTTAGTGCTTGGTCAGAACCAGGCCCATGATGCTTGAAAACGTGTCCCCTTGGTTACGTCTTCCACACAAGTGGCTTTTCCCATCACAGGAATCCTGGCTAGGGACCATAGCTTGGTCCTACACCAGGGACAGTGTGAGGAGGGAAACTGCTAACGTTCCCTGTCCTTTTCACACAAGGCCTGACCCTTGAGGCCTCCAGCCATGCTGCATAAGCAGCACACTTCTCAGAGGGTGCGAATACAGGACCCTTCCTTACAGCCACCTCCAGCACGTGCAGGAACCACCTCCACCCTGTGGACATAGGGAATTGCTGCAAAATGGCTGCTGATTGCACAGGCGCTCTATCCTGTGCCCCACCCCCACGGCTCCTGCATGCACGCCTCTACTGCCCCCCAACCTGGGTGCCCCTCCATAAGCCGGTTATTGACAAGCACACTTTTTGAAACTGCCCTGCCCTCCGTCCACCACCCACCCGCACCTCCAGTTGATCTGCGCCCCCCCCCCCAGCCCGCTCGTTTCACACCGCGTTTGACTCCCAGGAGAGGTGTGGAGGGGATGAGGCAGCGGCAGCCAGACCCCCTGAATCACCCATTCATCAACCTCCTCAATAGCCACCCCTGCTAAGCCCCGCCGGGCCCCTCGCCGGGCAGCTGGAGTCACCCTGCGCAGCCCCGGGGTGGAGGGAAACAAAGCAGGTTCACAGGGCCCTGCCTCGGGGCCACACAGCCCGAGCCACACAAAGCACACACTGAGGTTGTTCTGAATGCATTCAACTGTGGCTCCTTCAGAATGGCTCTGAGAAAAGATGGGTGCAGAGCAGAAAGGGCGGGGCGCAGGGAGAAGGGGGGCAGAACGCAGCAGCCGCTTCAGAAAGGCGGCTGAAAAGGAGCTCTGGCTGGTTTACTACAGGAAGACTACATGCCTAGTGCTTCACCTGGATTACCTCATCTTTTTCTCCCGTCTCTGGGCTGAAAAAGTGACGAATATCCTGTTTTACAGACGAGGACAGCAAGGCTCAGAGAGGGCGAGGGGCTTATCCAAGGCTGTTCAGCTGGGTCTTGGAGACCAGGCTTCTGCCCCAGCCTGGGCTGGGACTGCTGGCAGACTCATTCATTCCACACATCAGCCTTGTGTGTTAGGAACCATCATTAAAGCCACTGTGCAAGGAATGAGACCTAAATTTGCCAAAATGACCCAGAAAGTTGGTGACAGGGAACTCAACATGAGGTCAGTGAGATTCTAGAAGCTGTGCCCTTACTCCTCTGCCCCTGTGTCCAGCAGGTGGTTCCACTCAGGCCTGGTGGGAAGAGGAGGGATTGACAAAGGAGGGAGGCCCCTGGACCAGGAAGTTGTGCAGGGGCTGGAGGCCAAGCCTGAGGCTTCCACTTCTCCCCTCCCCCACCTGGCTGTCCCTCCTGTGTGCCTCATGGGCTCTCAGCCTTGGCAGCTTTCTGGGTCCAGTTCCTTGTACTCGGAAGCAAAACCACACGGGAAGGGGCTGGGCACAGGCAGCTGGCATAGCAGGCATTGACTGAGCCTCCTGGAGCCCAGGACCCTGGTCCCCTCCCATTCCACCCAGGCTGAGGGGACCCTTGTTTCTCTCTCCATCCTGTCCCTTCTGGCAGGCAGAAGTTAGCCCTTCTGAAGCCTCAATGGAATTTAAAATTCCATCTCCCTGTAGCTTGCTCAGAGGCTTACGGGGAGGCTGCCTAGTACTTGGCTTGGTCTAGCCTTCCTGGTGGGAATTAGATGCACAGTGTTTGTCCAAGTGTCTCCTCTCTGTTTATCATGAAGGTTTTTTATTAACCCAGATGGAAGGCTGGAATTGGGTGCCAGAGCTGTTGAATCACCCAAAAGTACATGCTGTTTCTAGAAAGAAAAAAAAAAAAAACAACACCAAAAATCTTCCTAAAGATTTGCCCTCTGAGAAAGGAATGTTTGGGGCCCAGAAACCAGTGAGCTGTAAATTTCATGTCTCCTACCCAATACCATTTAAGGCCAGAAAGACCCCAAGCCCTTTCTGTGCAGGATGACTGGGGGTTGGTTTTGTTTTCATTCGTTTAGAATACTGTGCATGTTAGGAGACCACCTCAAGATGGGGGTGTAGCGTCCATTTCCCATGATCTATCTGCTGGGAATCAGCAGTGGGAAAGGTGATCACCAGCGTTGCTACCTTACAAATCCTTTCTCTTGTCTTTGGATTTCTGTGTTTACCTTTGTATTTGAACATATATCTGCTCTTAGGGAAATTCACCTGGACAGTCACTGGGAATGTATGGCCACCTCAGATGAGTCTCCTGAATGAGTTTCAGTAGCACCAGCCTCTGAGCTGGCTGGCTGGGCAACTCCCACCCTCCCTGAAACCACAAGGGGCAAGGAGCTGTTTTGGTTTAAAAACGTTTCAGAGTCAAGGTCCAAATCAGACGCAGATAATCTCACTAGCAGCTCTGGGCTGAGGCCATAATGGGGCTGCAAATAATTGAGAGGTGACTGCAACAATAAGCAGAGGCCATCAGTTTTTTAAAAGCAAGTCATACCAAATGCATGTTGAAATTGTTTTCATGTTAATGAAGCAGCTAGCCCCCACCACACCTACAAGGGCAGGTGCACTGCTCCCCATTTCAAGGGCCCATCTTTCCTTGGCGAGAGCCTGCCCCTGAGGTGATGGAGGGAGTCCATTCCCATGCCATTTGGGGAACCTAGGTCCAGGAAGCTTCTGCATCTTCTTCATTAGAACTTAGGGGCTTTTCTCTCCCTTCCGGTGACTTCCAGGACGACATGACTGACTCCTTGCGAGATTACACCAACCTGCCCGAGGCGGCCCCTCTTCTCACCATTCTGGACATGTCAGCCCGAGCCAAGTACGTGATGGACGTGGAAGAGATCACCCCTGCCATCGTGGAGGCCTTTGTGAATGACTTCCTAGCAGAAAAGCTCAAACCAGAGCCCATCTAGTGGGCTGTAGCCCTACAAGACTTTATTTAAAACTCAGTCTTCTCCTCCTCCTCCTCCCCTTCCTTCTCTCCGCCCTTGGACTTTTCCAACGTGTCGTGAGTCGCACAACCCAAGTGTCCAACCTCTCTGTGGTGCCTTGTTTTCTGCATTAAGTCCTCAGCTAGCACCCTGGGGTGCACACCCTTTCAGAAGCCGAAGAACCACCATGTTTGGAGACTCTGCTTAGTACTCACGGGCGTGGCGTAACCCAGCCAGAACTGGGACTGCATCACTCTATATTAGGGTCACTAGCTCGTGGTGAAACGTTTGCCAGGGTGTTCTTCTCCAGAGTAGGCATCAAGGGACAGAGGCTTAGTTCCTGGTTCATTCCCAACTTTTGTGTCAGCACACCCACACAGTGCCCAAGACCCCCAGAAGGGAACTAACTGCTCACTGATACCTGTCTGTAGGTGGGGCAGAGAAAGGGCCATGTCCTCACTGGGCCTCAGCCCAGAGCTACTGGTGAGAACCTCATCTTCTAAGTGACTTTGTCTGGTTCTGAGGAAAAATAGCAGCTTATCAGTGGGTTCTTGGGCAGGGGTTCTTCAGATCCTAAAGGAAACTTGTGTGGTTTTTAATTTTTTTTCCTGGTGAGAAAAGAGTAGCTAAGATAAGGAATCATATAGTAATTGCTTCCTTTTATTGAGCTCCTGCCATGTGATGAGAGCTTATTTCTTCCGTATATATCATCCTTCCCTTGATCTTGACCTTCCCCAAGTTTCTGCCTTTTCATATGAACAGCCCCTACTATCATGGAATTTTGTTAAAGCATTCTCTCCCTTGGACATCTTCTCAAGAAACGTGGTCCTCGGTTCTTAAAAGAGCACCACTAGCCAGCATACACTTCTGAGCACAGCTGTGTGCCTGGGGGTCCCTGGAGGTCTGTGGAGGCGCCTGGGCCACCTCTGGTCCCCTGCTTCATTCCCTTTTTTGTCAAAGCAGAACTGAAGACAGGCAAGGCAGTACCAGAAGCCAGCTTTTTCCTAAGAACTGGCAGGAGCTGTGGCCAAGGGCAGGCATGAGGGCAGGGGGTATGTCAACTGGTAGCAGGCTGTGGGTCCCCTTTGCTAGGCCCAGGGTAGCGTGACCCCTTTTTGAGCTGAAAACTGGCCATTTAAAAAAAAAAAAAAAAAGAAAACAAGAACAACTACATGCTTAGGATTTTGGAAAGAGGGCATTGGCCTAGGAACTCACAGGGGCTTTGCCCACCTCAGAGCCCTGGTGGTGCAGTGGTTAAAGCACTCAGCCGCTAACTAAAAGGTCTATGGTTCAAACCCACCAGCTGCTCCACAAGAGAATGATGTGGCAGTCTGCTTCCATAAAGCTGTATAGCCTTGGAATCCCTATGGGGCAGTTCTACTCTGTCTTATGAGGGTCAGATTTTAGCCCATCTCAGTCACGTGTCCGAGTCTTTAAACCATTCCAGGCCTTACCCTTGGCTCCACAGACAGCACTTGCCAATGAAGACTACTTACTTGAAAACTCAGCTCCCCCCCCCGCCCCCAACCTGCTGAGAACATTGCTCTTGCCGAATTGTTTTATTTGTAGTTCAGAGGTACAAAGTTAGTTGGTAATTAGACTGCTGTTGGGTGTCACCAGCCTGAAATGCAATCACCTAGTAAGAAATAAAGCAGGCATCTCTGGATGTTACCAACCACATAGCCATCCCTGTCCTTAATCACAAATGCCATTTGTTAGCTGCGTTTTCGCTGTGGTGCTGTGCTCTACCTGGGGTAGGGGGGTGGGGGTGGGACATAGAGATCTCCACTCTGTCAATACCTGGTAGCTGTGGCCAGGATTTTAGAGAACCCTCCGACCTAACACAGCTGGTCACCTCTCAGCAGATGCGCCTGGCGTCCAGAAGCCAGGAAGCTCGTTTGGATTAGAGCACTAGGGTAGATCCCGCCCAGAGCCCTGCGTGCCACTCTCCTGGTTTGACTTGGCCCTTGACGGAGGCCGAGTTCTGACAGCACAAGCATCCTCGCAGATAGATATTCATACCCATTTCTCCCTGCAGGGGAGCCAAGTGCCCTGAAGCCCAAGAAGGCTAGATGGGAAAACAGCTTGAATCACTCGGAGTTCTCCCGGTGAAGAAAGGGGCAATGGCCTGAACCCCATAAACCTAACTCTGTCCTAGATGAGGGGCTTCCCTAGGAACCCTGCTAGTGTCTCCCTTGGCATGTGGGTGAGGACACAAGGTGAGGTCGATCTCTGTTGGAAGATGGGCTGGATTTCTGTTAATACCCTCTACTGGGGTTACCCTGGAGTACAGGTAGTGCCCCTTGGCAGCAACTTTATGTTCCTGGAACAGCACAAAGTCCAGAGAGAAGTTGCTCTTAAGTCATTGCCATCTCTTGGTCAAGGTCATCTCTGATACTTTGGTGGCCTGTCCAAGGCTGACTCTGATCTACCTGCCACTAATGTCAGGTGGATGGGTCATGGACACCAGGAGTCCCCTTTTAGAGTGGATGCATAGGTTAGTTAAAAATCAGTGGGGAGGGTTTACTTAAAAGGTGTTTTAGCTGTATATGATGGCTACTTTGGAGAAAAAGACAAGGATCACTTCACCAATGCCGGTAAGAAAAATCCATTTCTCGATAGAAGTTATTGGTGCAAACAAAGTGGGTGACATGAGAATTCCCACTAAGCAGCTTCAAAATACCTTAAAATTCTTGTCACTAATTGGAAGCAGGTTAAAACAGCAGCTATGACATACTCAAGGACTTCTGCAGGAGCAAGGGGAACCATGCCCTTCAGGTGGAGGCAGGAAGGTGGCTGTAAAAATGCCACCACAGGTCCCCAGGTTCTCTGTATAACAGTGATTTCCAGATCTGATTCTCCCTATTTTCACAACAGTGGTAAAATTTTCTTGACTGTCCCCAGCAGTAAAGGCCTGTATTTGAGAAGGGGATGTGTTCGGGATCGGTGTGGATGGTAGACAGGTGTAGAGGAGACTGAACAAAAGCCAGCTGCTTTTCCAGTACTGATGTGGCTTCCTGCGAGTCCAATTATGTTTTCTTTCAAGTGTCCTTGGCATCAATGACGCTCACCCAAGCTGAGGGAGCCAGCACTGCTTTCTGCCATCAGCCAAGCTTCAAGTGGTAATTCTCAGTTCTGCAGACTTTGTTTTTTCCTGTTGCCTAATTAAAGAACTAAAAAGCTGTTCCCCACTCCTGCTGCCTTATTCGAAGTCTGCAGTAGTATCAAGACATAACAGGATATGGCCTGGAACTAATAACGTTGTTCCAGGTCATCTTCAGGAGAGAAGCCCAGATGTTTGCGAGTAGACACCTGTAGAGATGCTCTACCCTCAGATCTTAGCACTGAAGGGAACTGAGCCCGTGCCTGGCCCAGCCCCCATCAGTCACACAGGTGCAAGTGTGCACACCATGTGTTCGCCGCGTCGCCTCCACCAGCCAGCCTGGGCAGGCCTGTGCTTGCCTCTAATGCATCTGGATCACCAGTGGGGCACACTAGGGGGGCCAGCCTGCAGACCAAGGCAGTTAAGGAGTGCCCTGCGATCGTCTCTGGGTAGTGCCTTGTGAGTCAAGAATGGGCCTGGAGCCCTGCACTCTGGAGCAACTCACGTCTTCCTGGAGCAGCTGTACTGAAGGTGGGAGCACTTGGCCTCCATTGCATGCTGATCCCAAGAGGGACAAGAGAGTATCCTGCTTTCCTCCGAAAACGCTGTGCAAAAAGTCTTCAGGGACAAATGACTGCTGTCTATTCAAGTCGTTGTTAGTGCTAACGGTCCATTTTCTAAGAAACAAAAAGGCTACAGTGTAGGAAATTTAAACATTGGATCTGCTTTATGGGTCTTCAGGCTGGTGTTTTTCCTTCTGAGAACAGTGAGGCTGTTGCAGGCACACCTTAAATGTGAACGTGTGAAGGCAAGCATGTAAACATGCCATTTTTTAAGGCCTAAGTGTATGCTACCACCTGCACATTTTGGACTATCCCCCAAGCCAGGGAATTTGTTAGATTTGGGTAGAACTTGTTCTGAGGAATTACAGAATTTCCATTAAATAATATGCTAACTGGGAGTCCCTGAGTGGCTCAGATGGCTGAATGCTGGACTAACCAAAAGACTGGCAGTTTAAACTCACCGAGAGGCACCTGCAGGTCAGGCCTGGAGATCTGTTTCTGAAAGGTCAGCCTTGAAACCTTTATGGGGTGCGGTTCTGCTCTGCACAGAGAGGTCACCATGAGTCAGAATCAGCTTGAGGGCAACTAGCCTGCTAACTCGTGAAAGCCTGTCTCCAGGCCTGTCGGCCAGCGTGCAGCCTGTGTAGGCAGAGGTAGCCCAAGTCTGGATTTCTGGGTGCCGATGCCTCTCTAAAATTAAGCCACCCACGTGATAGAATCAGGATACAGCAGGAGCCATGACATGGCAGTCCCCATCCAATTGAGAGTCACTGTGCAGACATAGTCCGCAGGCACCTCCTTCCCCTCAGAGGGGCAAGGGAGGCCGGGAGGCCCGCCATAGCCATCTCCTTCCCAACCTTTGTCCCTTTAGTGCTTTTTGAAGCAGCAGCAACCTTAGTCATGACCTACTCCAACTCTGAGGCTTCAACTGGGAACCCCTGATGTTAAGTGGAAGGAGCCCTGGTGGCACAGTGGTTAAGCACTCAGCTGCTAACTAAAAGGTTGGCGGTTCGAACCCACTAGCTGCTCTGCGGGAGGAAGATGTGACGGTCTGCTTCCATAAAAACTGCAGCCTTAGAAACCCTGTGGGGCAGTTCCACTCTGTCTACAGGGTCACTGAGTCAGAATCAACTCAAGAGCAGCAGATTTGGTTTGATGATACCATCAATAATGTACCTGATTCTTCAGTCAGCCTTGGCCACTGAGCATCAAGCCAGCATCCTGAGGCTTTCTGTGATGACCACCTCAGCTGCCTGACTGTTAACATGGGCCCTGGC
This sequence comes from Orycteropus afer afer, assembly GCF_000298275.1. Taxonomy (NCBI): domain Eukaryota; kingdom Metazoa; phylum Chordata; class Mammalia; order Tubulidentata; family Orycteropodidae; genus Orycteropus; species Orycteropus afer. The sequence continues at coordinate 9,396,183 of NW_006921629.1, forward strand.
TCAGAGACCTTTTAAGTTATCCAGAACACTGTTGTCAGTTCACTCAGTAATTTGACTTCTGGCTTATAACCTTTGTGTACTCACTAATGAAAAGAGAGGAAATAAGATCTTAAAGTTTAAAGATGGCTACATAGGAGTTCCCTTAAAAAAAAAAAAAAAAAGTTGAGCCAGTTGTCACTCCTGCAGACAATTTAGCCACGAGGGGAGCCTGAGGGCCTGCAGCACAGCTTGTCTTCCGCCCCAGCCAGGCAACCTTTGGATAAGGGGCCCTTTCTGGGGTGTCTTTGTGGCAGAAGGGCAAAAGAAGTGCAGCCAAGTGACATCTGCTGTTGCTATTAACCCTGGGACAAGTGGTAGCCAGGCCCAGGCGGAACTGGTGGAAACCGGTCTCCAGAGATCTGTTTATCCTCTGGGCCTGGAAGAGCAGCATTTTGACCAGCAGCAAGCAGCTGTAGCTGGGGGAAGGGAAGAGATGGGTTTCTGCCTTCTTCCTGCCCCAGGGGCTCGCTCAATGGTGCTGCCCTGGGTCCCAGTGTGTGCTCAGGTCCATCAGGACGCCAGCGCTTGCCAGCAACGCGCTTCCACTCGAGGGGGAACGCCTGGCTGCCACTTGTCTGTACACTTCCTTCCTAGTTTTTGTTCCCAATGGCCCAGTATGTACTTTAGAGCCTTTCTTCTGCCCAGATACAATGTGTGATTATCCAGATAGTTCTCCACCTCTAGCAGCACCAGCTCCATGCACAAATAGCTTGCAAAATGCCGTCTGTAATTGGCGGGAGACTTCTGACTTCATCCTTCTCTGGCCCCTTTCAACGATTTAAACCCAACCCTTTCCTTCAGCTTTGAGAGTGATTTCAGAGACGTGGCCTGCCACCTTGTGGCAGAAATCACTACCATAGCTTTGCCGCCACACAAAAGGCAACGTGGGGGGGCGGTCAGTGGGGTGGTGTGGGGGGCGCTTGGCCAACCTTCTGACAGTATTTATCTCTCAGCCAAGCAATGTATTTTTCTGGACACACATCCCTCAATTTTTATTACTATTTCCTGGGGAAATGCTAACAGAACAAATAAACCAAACCAAACTCAGTGCCATCCAGTCGGATCCTACTCATAGTGACCCCTGCTTGAGTTTCCAAGGCAGTATCGCTACGGAGGAAGATTGCCCAGTCTTCCTTCTGAGGAGTGGGTGGTGGGTTTGAACCACCAACCTTCTGGTTAACAGTCAAGTACCTTAGGTACTACGCCACCAGAGCTCCTACAGAACAAATATTGGCCTCAAAATTGAGAATTCAAGATAGTGGTTTTCCAGTATCATTCCGCTAAAGAGCTTAACCAACACTTGCTTTGTCTGTTTCCATTTTAAAGAAAGGAAAATGTGCTTTTCCTCTCACCATCTCCCTTTCCCAGGCTAATTTACACCGACAAATATACAGAAAGAATTCACAAGACACTGTACTATGAAGTGAATGGGATATGTTTATTTTCCCTCATACACTCCCACTATGGCCATCAAGTTAATTCTGACTCATAGTGACCCTGTAAGACAAAGTAGAACTGTCGCATAGCATTTCTAAAGCTGTAATCTTTACAGAAGCAGACTGCCTCATAGTTCTCCTGCAGAGCGGCTAGTGGGTTCGAACCGCTAACCTTTTGGTTAGCAGCTAAGCACTTAACCATTCTCCCACCAAGGCTCCTTTTTGAACTCATGCTAAATGTACCTATTTCAGGGAGAGAAGCCGTGCCACAGCAAACGCTCTTCCCAGCAGCTGCCAGTACTGTCACACGCACTGAACATTTGTGTGGCGCCCTGGGCAGGTCTGGACCAGAGGACACCAACACTAGAGCAGGGACCAGGCTGGCCAGCTGAGGTAGGCACAGCCAGAGGCGCCTGTTCCTGCCAAAACTTCTCCCCTAAGACATGTCAAAGCAATCCCACCCTGCCACCTGGAGCACAAGTCACACCTGATCACTTGGTTCCTCAGAAGTAGTTTTACTGGGCCCTGATGGTTTTCCTCAGGCAAGTCGGGGCAACTCACTGGGCACACTCCTGGGAAGAGGAGCTGCAGAGCTCCTAAGGCAGCCCTGGGGGAGGAATGCAGTCAAACCACACTGCCTGTGTTGTCCTCAGTGCCAACCCTACCCTTCATGGGTGTAGAAGGGGTACATCAAAGGAGTCCCACACTCGTCCCACCCACCCCTTCCCACAGTTACTTACAGACAGGATGATTACCACCTGCATCTATCCTGGGTGGCATCTGTCTCCAGGCAAGCATGCCCTGGTCGCAGGAGTCTGTGAGCAGAGCGACGGGGCTCTGCTACAGGGCTGCCATGAAGGACCCAAATAACCCCCCAGCGCTGTGGGCGAGAGCATCCGGGCTCTCATCCTCATAACCTCACTGCCCGTCCCGTGCAGGAATGCTCCGAGGCCTCTGCTCATAAGGCATCCAGGAGCACAGCCATCTCCCCAAGCAGTTTTTTCCTTCTACTCAGGAACCTGAGTTATCATTTAAATAAAACTTATATGAAGTAAGACTAGCAGGAGGGTGCAACTTTCCTGATGGATACAAAAAGTTAGACTGAAGAATGTAAAGCTAGGTTTCTGCCTATCTGAGAAGTCCTTGAAAAGACAGCTGAGGAGGTCTTGAGGAGGTCTTAAGAAGGTATGACACCACCTGATAAGCTCAGCCACTTCTACTGATCATCAAAAAGGGGAAAAATTGTGTTACACATAAACAGTGGGTGTTTACATCAAGGGCTTGAACAAACCATCAGGGGTTGGGATATCCACGCCAAAAGAACAGCTAGCCACTGAAGGTCACGGCCAGCAGCACTTCGCTTCCTAAGTTAGTAATCTCTTAGCAATGTCCTTATTGTTAGGCCAATGGTTAAAAAACAGGCCATGGGATCCAGTGGCAACACTGACATAAAACTTTCCAGTGTAAGCCGCTGGTTCTGCACACACTGCCCAGAGGTTGTGTCCCACTGTCAATGAGAGAGTGTGACTTGGCCACTGCACCACAGCCCTAACTATGGTGTATGAGCTGTGCTCAATGCCTGCAAAGTACCCACCAGCTATTGAGGGGACAGTCCTCCCTCCCCAAGGAGCTGCCTTTGGTAACTTTCTAGGCACAAATATGCTTCTTGGTGAATAATTGTCAAAAATACGCAGGGTACGTACAGGCCATGTGGATCATCTACTTGTGGTGTCACAGGGAGCAAAAAAAAAAAAAGGCATGATTTGTACAATGTGAAAAGCGGGACCACCAGACGAGGAGACCTCAGAAGAATTCTGACTTCTGTTATTTTTAAGGATAAGCAGAAATTCACTCATTTCTTATTTTTCCAATAGCCATACTGGTAACATGCCTACCTCTTCTCTCCTGAAACAAGGCCTGGGAAGCCCAGAGAAAATGGTGAGTGAAGAAGAGGCTTCTACCGCTTACATCCTGCTCTACAGGTATAAACAATCGCTAACAACGTTTCATACATAACAACGTTCAATCCCTAACAACGTTTCCGGAGATGCAAGAAGCTAGAGACTCCATCAGATCGAGAAAGGATGTCCGTGTCCCCACTCAGGGGTAACTCCTGCCCCTGCTCAAGCGTTCTTCCCTTATCCGCAGTTGTCTTTTCCCTTCGAAAAGCAAGATGCTGGCAGCCATGGCTGAGTTCAGGCTGTCCACACCGGGTGCCACGGGGATCAGCAGTCTCCTGCCCCCAGTGCTCTCGGCCAACTGTAGGGACTCCAGGCTCACCCCGTGGGTCTCCCCACCTATTACCACAGCCGCAGGTGCCTCTGTCCACTCCAAGTCGTAGCTTTGGACCTCAACGTCAGGAAGCCAGTCTTTCTTGGCTCCAGTTTCTAGATCCTCCTCCTCCTCTTCATACTTATGAAACTTCAGGAATCGTCGGTCACATACCCAGCCATGGTCACTGGCTTTATTGGACATCTGGACCTGGCTGTAAAGGCCACAGTTGTCAGCCACGTAGACCCGGGTGTCAGCGGGCAGGTAGCTGGGTACTGCTTCCCATTCCACATTGCTTACAACAGGCACCTGGAAATGCGCACCCATACCCGCCCGCAGCACTTTGGGCTCCCAGACATCCACACAGCCTAGAAAATGAAAACACAGGATCAAATCAAGATCAGGAAAACTGTCACAGACTGGGGAGCTCTGGAGTGAGTCAGAATAATTCTGGATATAGGAAATGAAGCACAAAGTTACTCTGTTATAGCCTTGAGCAGAGACCTTCTGCACCAATGATGGCAGCATCCAGCAAAGGGACTGTATGATGAATTTCTGCCAGTGTTGCACACAGATTAGATTCATACCTCCAACATTCATTACACACATGTGCCAGATATTGTATGCAAAGAGAAATAGAGTCCCAAATTTCAAGAAGCTTATGGTACAGTGTGCAGTGAGGGTGGGAATGATATTTAAACAGGTGACTACAATATCAGTAATAACTGATGTAAAAGAAGCATGCACAGGGTAATAGAATATCCTCGTACAAAGCAGGAAAGTTATCTAGGAGAACATGGCCATGCTGGATCTTGAAGGATAATAAAAGCTTGCCAGAGAAAGGTCCAGGCAGAGGACAAAGTTAAGACCGAGTCCAAACTACATCAAATAATGAGTGAGAGTGTGAGAAAGATCAGATGGGAGGCAAGCAGGAGCTCTGGTAGCACAGTGCCTAAGGCACTTGACTGCTCACCAGAAGGCTGGCGGTTCAAACCCAGCAGGCACTCCTCAGAAGGAAGGTTGGGCAATCTACTTCCGTAGTGATACTGCCTCGGCAACAGAAGGAGGGGGTGCTATGAGTTGGGTCCAACTTGACGGCACATAACAACGACAGGGATGCTAGGCCAAGGAGTTTCGGACTTTTTTCCAAAGACAATATAATTCCATTGAAGGCTTTTAAGTAAAGGAGTGACAGAATTTGATTTCTGTTTTAGATGACTCATCTGGCTTCAATGGGGAATCTGAAATGGACCAAGGGAGCCAACAGAGATGGGGAAATTAGTTAGCAGGCAATTGCAATAATCCAGGGAGAAATGATGAGAACAAGTACCAAGACAAGACTCTTGTCATTCACATACATACACTCTCCCACACACAGTCTAAGGCTAGGAGGAAATGGTCCACAGAAGAGCCTATTCTTTTACAGTATAGTCAGGCACTAGACCCACCCACTTCTAAACTTTAGCAGAATGGCAGACACCTGGCGGTGTCCCAGGACACACCAGGTGCAGGCGGGGAGAGATGGCACCACCAGCATCTCATCCTGACTGTACCACATACCCACCATCCTCCCTTAACTCCTCACTACAAGTTATCTAAAAAATTAGTTTGCCAAACTTAAGGCTAGATCAACTTAGGCAAACCAGATTTAAAAAGGAGGAAAAGATAAGGGTGGAGTGGTAACACTGCCTACACATACCCCAACCATGGTTTCTTCCAGTCACTGTAGGGAACCAGAGACAGGAGTAGGGCTGTGTGCCAAAAGGTGGGGCAACAAGACCAGAAGGGTGGCCTAGACCTCTGAGGGGAACCATCCAGCCTGATCTCGCTGCTGGTGGGGAAGGGACAAGATGAGGTCTACCCCTTCGCGTCCTTGATACTAGGCACCACCCTAAGTGTTGCTTACCCTTTCTTCCCTACAGTAGTCACCAGTATCGATATGAAAACCACTGTCTGAATTATATAGATACTTCCAAAACCACACCTGCTCTCAGAGTACTCAACAATGGGGGAGGGCATTTAAGTAGGTACTGATGATAGAACCCTAGCACCCAGTTATCATGCCGACAGAGAAACGTATGCCAACAAGGTGTGACTACGGAAGTGTTGAAAGGAGCAATTTAGGCAAGTCTAAGCAATAGGTGCCACTCTATGTTTACATTTAATGGTAACTTGGGTGTTTCTGATGAGTAATACTTTTCCTCCTACTCTCCCCACAAGTTGTAATAGGTATTGCAGGCATGTCCCAACTGTTAGGCAAGTCTGTTTAGAATCAAACCTATTAATCCCCCTTTATGATGACAGGCAACAGAAATGTAATGAGGCTAACTGGAGTATGGGTGTGAAACCCATCCTGAGGCTAAGGGAAATGGATCATAATTTCATAATCATACCCTGTTGGCACCATCCTTTTCAGAGGGTTCACAGAACGTCAAGAGTTAGGAAGGTCTCACGTACTCAACAATTTGGGAACTCAAGATCATTAAATGGAAGACCTGAAACCAAGTGTTAAAACTGGCGGCACCTACCATTTTCTCTTGATTCATTTAAAATTCTTTAATAATCTAGCAAGTCCCAAAATATAATATATATATTTTTTTAAATCACTGTTTACTGAATTATTATGTGCCAGGCACAGTGCTAAGTGCTTTATGTGTATCATATCACTCAATCTTCCAAACAACCCTGTAAGGTCAACTGCATTATCATTCCCACTTTACAGATGAGGAAACTGATGCTCAGAATATTGCTCATGGTCATATGGTGAGTAAGGGGCAGATCTAAGATTCGCCCCAGATGTGCCTGCCCACCGTCCCGGCTCATTTAGAAATGTCCAAACCACCTAGCAACAGGTGCTCTTACCTTTGGTAAGTAATACCTTGCTGCAGCCTGCCCCAGCAGCGGATCTCAGAATCGTCCCTAGGTTCCCAGGGTCACGGAGATTGTCACAAATCAACAACAAGGGCAGTGAATGGCGAAGGTGAGTTTCCGGATATGTCATCTTAACATGGTCAGGTTTGGCAAAAATCCCTGAGAAAATAAAAATAGAGCCTGGTGGAACCACTGAGACTATGGCCCCTAGCTGCCCTTCAGGTCTGGAATTGAACCCACACCTGTGGTTTCTAGCCAAACAAAGTACAGGCATGTGAGTTAAACATTTACCTCAAGTAGACACATGCCTTGGAGAGAGCAATCATGGGAGAAAGAAGGGCTGCTTATGCACAGGGAGACAGCTCAGGTGGCAGGAGAGTATGGAGGGATGGACACTGGGAAGAGGTAACTATGGGGAGGAAGTGGGGGGGAGCTGTTGCACTGTGGTAAACTGTGGTCAATGACATGCAACAAAGTATATGTGAACTGCTGTATGGAAAGTGAATTTGCTCTGTAAATCTTCACCCAAATTAAAAAAAAAAAAGTGAAAAAAAAAAAAATCCCTGAGAAAATAAAACAGGAGGGTCACCTGTCTGATGTGGGCATGGGAAATAATTTGACTTTTCATTTTATATTCTTTATGTATTCTGATGAGGTTGTGAGGAAATGGAAGGCTAAATCTTTTGGTAAACGTTTGCTTAATTTAATTTGACATAAAAGATTGAAAAAGTGACCTGAAAAACTTAAGGATTACTTCATCAAAGAAGACATTCAGGTGGCCAACAAATATATGAAGAGATGCTCACAATCATTAGCCACTAGAAAGATGCAAATCAAAACAAGGCATTATCATCTCACTCTGGCAACAATACCAGTGATCAAAAACACAGAAAACAACAAATGCTGGTGAGGGTGTGGGGAGACTGGAACTCTCATACAGTGCTAATGGCACTGTAAAATGATAGAACCACTGTGGAAATCAGTATGGCACTTCCTTACAAAGTTAGAAATAGAGATACTATAGGATCCAGCAATCCCACTACCAGGGATATATCCAGAGAAGTAAGAGCTGTGACATGAATAGATATACATACACCCACGTTCATCACAACATTATTCATAATAGCATAAAGATGAAAACAACCTAAGTGCCCATCAACAGATGAATGGATAAACTATAGTACATATACATAAAGGAATACTATGCAACATTAAGGAATAATGATGAATCCATGAAACATCTAACAACATGAATGAACCTAGAGGACATTATGCTCAGCAAAATAAGAAGACAGATATTGCATGAGACCACTACTATAAAAAGTCAATGAAAGGTTTATATACACAAGAAACATTCTTTGACAGTTACTAGGGATGGGAGGGGGAGGGAGGAAAAGTCAGGACCAGACAGTAGACATGCGTTAACTTGGGTGAACGGAAAGGCAATACACAACAAGGTGAAGGTCAGCAAAACATGACCAAAGCAAAGGAAGACATAGGGAAGTACATAAACATAAAAGGCAGAATAGTAAATACTATTACATACACAATCCTGTAATAATAATAAGTTAGTAATGACAACTAATAATTTATAAGTGGATACATAGGTACATATGTAAGCTAAACAGGTGCGGGATGGGAATATACTCACAAGCATGTATAAGTTTGGCAGAGGCTATTTCTACATACATATTTGTACATGCTGCAAATATATCCAAATATAAGGACATTATGCTGAGTGAAATAAGTCAATCACAGAAGGACAAATATAGTATTAGTCCGTTATTGTAAAAAGTCAAGGAAAGGTTTATACATGGAAGGAAATTTTCTTTGCTGGTTACCAGGCATGGGAGGGGAGGGGAGGGAACACTGCTAGATAGGTAGACACAAGTATTGATTTGGGTGAAGAGAAGGGCAATGTACCAAATGTGAGTGATCAACAATGTGGCACTGAGGAAGAGGAAGACATAGAGAGGTACTTGAGAGGTACAGACAACAAAGACGAACCGTTTTGCACATACAGTACTGTGTTGTCAGTGATGCCAAACATTGATCTATGGGTGTATAGATGGGTGGACAAGCTGAATTACTAGGTATGTCTATGCAGAGGGAAGTGTGCCCATAACCATGTATAGGGTTGGCAGACAATGTTTCTAAAACTGTATTTGTATGTTCTGTAAGAATTCCCAGGTATATAGTAGAGCTGACAAGGGACAAGGTTGTAGTCATTTCTTGGCCACAGACAGCTACCTAGAGGGAATGAGTAGTTGGACCTGTGGGCTCAAGACCATAGTCACAGGGGACACCAAACTCAATTGGCATAACATACTATACAAAAACATTGTCCCACATCCTACTTTGGTGAATAGTGATTTGAGATCTTAAAAGCTTGCAACCAGCCATCTAGATGCAATGATGGTTCTCTCCTCTTCCAGAGCAAAGAAAAATGAAGAAAACCAAAGACACATGGAAACAATTAGTCCAAGCAACTGGTACACCATGTGATCCTCAACCTATATGACTGTGAGACCAGAAGAACTAGATGGTGCCCAGCTACCACTGTCATCCACTCAGTGGGGGATGAGTTCAGGAGACCCTGGATAGAATGGGAAATCAATATAGAACAAAACTCAAAATCATTAAAAAAAAATAAGGACCAGGTTTGCTGGTCTGATAGAGCCTAGTGGAACCCCTGAGACTATGGCCTCTAGCTGCCTTTCAGATCTGGAATTGAACCCACTCCTGTGGCTTCCAGCCAAACAAAGGACAGGCATAAGAGCTTAACATTTACATTAGGTAGATACACTCCTTGGAGAGATCAATCATGGGAGAACAGAAGGGCTGTGTACGCACAGGGAGACAGCTCGGAGGCAGGAGTGCATGGAAGGGAAGGACACGGGGAAGAGGTAACTATGGGGAGGAAGCGGGAAGGGAACTGTTGCAGTCAATGTCAGGAGACAAAGTGTATGTGAACTGCTGTATGGAAAATTCATTTGCTCTGTAAACTTTCACCCAAAGCACAATAAAAATTAAAAAAAAAAAAATAATCCAAGTATATAATGGGCAAGGTTATGGAAACTTCTCAGCCATAACCAAACACCTTGAGGGACTGAGTCCCTGGACTTGAGGGCTCAGGACAGTAGTCTCAGGGGACATCTAGGTTAACTGGCATAACACAGGCCATAAAGACAATGTTCTACAAACTACTTGGGTAAGTAGTGACTGGAGTTTTAAAAGTTTGTGACTAGTCATCTAAAATACAACTATTGGGGAGGCGGGGCAAGATGGCGGACTAGGCAGAAGGATTGCACAGACCCTCTTCAACAAAGAAAAGGGAAACCAATTAACACAGACACAGAAGATAATCTT
>NW_006921629.1:9414143-9426937 GCF_000298275.1 Orycteropus afer afer
AGGTAACTATGGGGAGGAAGTGGGAGGGGAGCTGCTGCATTGTAAATTTTGGTCAATGACATGAGACAAAGTATATGTGAACTTCTGTATGAAAAGTGAATTTACTCTGTAAATCTTCACCCAAATCCTAATAAAAAAAAAAATACAACTATTGGTCTCTTCACATGTAGCAAATAAGACTGAAGAAAATCAGACACAAGCAAACAAACAGTCCAAAGGAATAACAGACCACACCAACCACAGCCTCCACTAGCCGGAGACCAGAAGTACTAGATCGTGCCTAGCCACTGCTACTGACTGATCTCACTGGAACCACAATAGAAAGTCCTGGATAACGTGGGAGAAAAATGTAAAACAAAATCCAGAATCATAAAAAAGGCAAGACTTACTGAGCTGATAGAGACCAGTGGAACCCCTAAGACTATGGCCCTTATACACACCTGGAACGGCACCCACTCCCAGAGATCACCTTTCAGCCAAACAATAGATAGGCCTATAAAGTGAACAATAACATCTGTGAGGAACATACTCCTCAGAGCCATCAACCATATGAGACCAAAAGGGGGAGGAAAAATGGGCGAATGGAAATGGGGACTCCAGGAAGGAAGCAGAAAAAGTGCTGTTACGTTGATGGGACGGCAACTAATAGCACAAAACGTGTATAAATTGTTGAATGGGAAAGTAATTTGCTTTGTAAACTTTCACCAAATCACAGTAAATTCTTTCTTTCTATTTTTTTTTTTTTAAAACAAAACACTTAAGGTTTAAGGAAGAGTGGCTATTTCTAGTGATTGTAAAAAGCTATTATATAAATAGTGGCAAAATCTGGCTTCAGTTTCCACTGGAAATATTGTAAGATATGTGTGTTTAAGAACTGTATTTTTCTGAGTGTCGTAAGGTAATCACATTTTGAATTTAGTTTAAATAAAATTTGTTGTGCTAAGACAACAACAAATAATTCCAAGTCAACAATAGACTCAAACATACCAAACACTGTGAGGATTGTGCAGGCCCTAGCAACCGTTTTGTTCTGTTTTATATAAGGTTCCAAGAGTGAGAGCCAACTCCAGGGCAACTAACATCAACCCCTAGTGACACACCATGTAACCACTGACCCATTATTCCTTGTGGTGTTACCAGGTCGGACCAGTCCTTGATATCTTCAAATTTCACCTTAATGAGGCTGACACCTTTCAGCTTATCCATGGGCAGCTCTTTTATGTATTCCAGACGGCTAAAGAAGAAAGCCTTTGGCACAGCGCCAGCCTTGAGAGCGTCGGCAATCAACCTACGACCTTCCAGTAGAATCTTCCCTTTCTTTTCACGAAAGGGTCTGGACTTAACTATTGTCATTACACTGCTATAGATGGAAACAAAAAACACAAGTCATTACTAACACCCTTGTTATCAAGACATACCTAGTTCTGTAACAGTCACAGAGTTGCACAAAAACAGAAATAAACGAATTCCAAGGGAGACACTTACTCTGCCTTCCGTACATAAGGGAAAAAACCTCTGGTACTACTGAGAGAGAGTTTATCAGTAAGAAAAGGAGGTTAGGGTCTGAGCCTAGGCGGGAAGAGAAATGGAAATACTGGACAAACTTTAGGAACACATCACCTCAGCCTCTTGTCCCCGGGAAAAGCTCGCTCGTAGCGAAGCCCTGACTCTTCCCAAGCGCTGGGCGTAGGATTTGAAGGCACCTGAAGCGGCTGCTTCGGTTGCTGTTCCTGGGGACCGGCCTCAGATTCCTCCTTCCGGCGCTGCTTCCCAGAACTGGGCTTCTGTTCTACAACCTGTCCGGATGGAAACACCACTTTCACCGGGCTCCTCCGCAGCGCCCGGACCCAGCGCCTGGGACCGACGTCCCGAGTCTGAAGCACTAGCAGCAACGGTCGCATGCCCCATCCCACGCCGTTCACCAGCGCCGCCATCTTCCCGTGTCGTGAGCTACGTCATGTGAGCGCGCCGGGGGCGAGCAACGGTGTCACTACCCGGGTTGCAAATGTGCAAATAGCGCGGCGCTGTACGTGTGACGGAACCTGTGCGTGGGAGTCATGGGTGTTCGTCGGGCGCTGCACTTCGTGTTCAAAGTGGGAAATCGCTTCCAGACGGCGCATTTCTATCGTGATGTCCTGGGGATGAAGGTGCAGAGGGGCCCTAGAAGGGGCTGGAGCGCGAGGGCGGAGCTGGCCGCTGAGCCACACCTGTATGAGGAAGCTTCATTGAGAGGGTGCCGGAACTCAAACAAAGGATTCCCCACTGGCCCCCTCGGATTTTCAGCTTCAGGAAGCATTGCGGGTCGTTGGTTGGATGTGATGGTCTTTGAAAGGGGGCTAACACTTACTAGACGTCAACTATGTTCTTTCATTTAAGTTTAGTCACACTTATGTATTGCGCTCCTGCCCGTGTCGAGCTTACAGTGTAGTAGGAGACAGTAAGCAAAAAGTTACATAAGATTTTTCCAAGGGAGAAAAGCTCAGTCTCTTCCGGTTTGGGGCCTTTCGGTTTAGAAATCCGCTTATTCAAAGTTCCGCTTCTATCACGGCTGGTTTGAAAGGTCTCTTTTGGATGACTCAGGCTCTTTTCGACAGTCCAGATTTAAGTATGAGGTCAGAACCCATTCATTCCCCATATTCCAAGCGGCCTCTTTCCAGCCCTGAGAAGCTGTGACTGCAGCGGTGACTGGTCTGGAAAACGCAGGTGGAAGTGACTCGAGTCCCCTGGTCAGCCGGAAGTAAGGGACACGCCAGTAAGGGAAGTCTTTAGAGGAGCAGGAGTGCAGGTTAGTTAAGAGGCATGTGCAAAACGAGTTTTCTGAATTCATCAGTCTTTTTCATTTTTTTAAAGTAACTAGATAAGAATGAGGAGCTCTGGTAGCATAGTGGCTAAAGCACTTGACTGCTAAGCAGAAGGCTGGCGGTTCAAACCCACCAGCCACTCCTCGGAAGGAAGGTTAGGCAATCCTACTTCCGTAGTGATACTGCCTCGGAAACCCAAGGAGGGGTCGCTATGAGTCGGGCCGACTCGACAGCACATAACAACACAACAACAACAGATAATAATGACCTTGATACCTGGCCTCTATTAGAGCTCTTGACCTGGGAGTGGAATGGGAATGGGATTTGTACATAACAGTAATAAGGCCGACCTTGATAAAGGATAGCTGAAAACCACGAAGTGCTCCCTTACTGTAGTTCCTCCTTGTTCAGAGCGTTGTGGAGACTAAACAACTCCTTTTGCTTGTAAAGTCAGTACTTGACACACATTACGCGGTGTATGGGAATCCCTGGGTGACGCAAACAGTTAAGAGTTTAGCTACTAAGCAAAGGTTGGCAATTTAAATCCACCCAGCAGGACCTTGGAAGAAATACCTGGTGATCTACTTCCCAAAGATCATAAAACTCCAAACTCGCTGTCATCGAGTCGATTCCAACTCATAGCAACCCTCACTGTGTTTCTGAGGCTGTAGATCTTTACAGAAGTAAATTGTCCCATCTTTCTTCCATGGAGCAGCTGATGGGTTTGAACCACCAACTTTCTGGTTAGTAGTCAAATGCCTTAGGCACTGTACCACCAGAGCTCCTTCTTCAAAGACCATACAGCCATTGAAAATCCTATGGAGTGCAGTTGTATTCTGAACACATGGGAACATCATGAGTCACAATCTCTTTGAGACAACTTTTTTTTTCTTTCTGTGTTTTGTAAGTGTCATATAGTGTGTTATAAAAACTGAGCAGAAGGAGAGATTTAACTCCAACCTGGAGAGTCAGGAAGTAATTCGTAGAAACCCTGCATTTGAGTTGAACCTCTGAAGGTAGGATTTCCACAGACCAAGATTAGAGGGAGAAGTTATCCCATAAAAAACTCAATAGTCAAATGTAAAGATAAGGCATGTTGAGAAAACACCACTAGTTTTATTTGCCTTTAGCTTAGGTCATAATGTTGAAGTTGAGGGGTAGAATTACCAGAGCAAATAGGTTGAAACTAGTTCTGATGGTATCTTTAATGCTATGCAATTTGAATTTGAATTTTATGCCACAGTACAGAGCTCTCTTACATTTTCAAATAGGGCAGAGATATGATCAGAGCTGTGTTTTAAGAATGTGATCCTATAGTGGTATTAAGGATTGTTATTGTTGTTATGTACTGTCGAGTTGGACCCAACTCGTAGCAACCCCTCCATGGGTTTCCGAGGAAGTATCACTATGGAAGTAGATTGTCCAGCCTTCCTTCTGAGGAGTGGCTGGTGGGTTTGAACCACCAGCCTTCTGGTTAGCAATCAAGTGCCTTAGGCACCATGCTACCGGAGATGATTTTTGTATAGTCTGTGAGAGAAATGATGGGATCTAGAACTGGAGCAGTAATTGAGGGGATCAAAAGGAAAAACAGAAACTAACATACTGAGACCGACTGTAGACTTGGTTCTGTGTTAGATGCTTTAATAAGTTAACCTTTTTTGCAACATATTAGGAGATTGAGACACAGATCCCAGGCAGCTAACTCAGGGTTATGCAGCTACTAAGTGAAGCCAGAATTCCATTTCAGATCTCTCTAATGCTGAGGCCACACTCTTCCTGCTACAGGGCCCTGCTTTCTAGTCTAAGTAGATTTCACAACTTACTTGGTTGCTTAGCTTATCCTTGTGTTCAGGCTATTCTTTACCTGTACTGCTTCTAGTCTGGAAAAAATATAAAGCTCATGTTCTTTTGGTTTTTTGGTTCATAAGTAAAGTTTGTAAGTGATGATATCTGTATTTTTACATTTTAGTTTGTGCTGAATATGCTGTGTACAAAACTGGTAGCACTGACTATTTATTCTAACTCCCTCACCAGATTCTGCGGCATGAGGAATTTGAAGAAGGCTGCAAAGCTGCATGTAATGGGTATGACGCCTTGCTTCTTTAAATCTCCTTTAGGCTTTGAATAATCCTGGAGAATCTAGAAGGCAGTTTCTCAAAGTGAGTATAAGGCAGTGGAATAGTGTAGGACAATAAATTAGAGAGGCAGTTTCAAGAATACAAATACATCTGTTCTCGGGATGAAACTGTTTTTTGAATAACTCTTAAGCTAGTAGCCAGGTCAAGCTGGAAGATTCCAAGGGAATTGCATGCTTGTTGATTGATATTTAAAAAAAAAAAAATAAAGGTCAGAATAGAGAGCTATCTTTAAAGGCTTCTGTCTCATGCTTTACAGAAAAGGTAAATGAAGCTTTCCCTGGGACGCATTCCCTCGGGGGGCCTTGGAAACCTGTTGTGAGGGAGCCCACAAGCACTCAGAGGAAGCATTGTCCACAGCTGCTCTCAGCACCCTTTGGGGTCATCTCGTCCTTATGGGGACTCACAAGACTGAGGGGAGCGGGGAGGCTCTGCCTATTTCTTTGCCCAGTAGTTGCTTGGGGAAGGCCCGAGGCAGATTTTACCTGTGGTCACAGGCTTCATTTACTTCCATTTCTCTAGGCCTTACGATGGAAAATGGAGTAAAACAATGGTGGGGTTTGGGCCTGAAGATGATCATTTTGTTGCAGAACTGACTTACAATTATGGCATTGGAGACTACAAACTTGGCAATGACTTCATGGTAACTATCATTTTATTCTTACAGATTTTTGACTAACTTCTGTTGAGGTCACAGGTACAGCTTTGGCTGTGATGACTCTTGAGTGCTTTGGGTACAATTTAGTGATTGTTTTTATGATGTTTTTCTGTTAGAAAAAACAAAGGACTACTTGAGCATCCCTGGCTTGGAACTGGCTTCAGGATAAAATATCCTCTCCCAGGGTTTAGAATCAAGCATAAGACTGGGAGACTGCTTTGAAGGAGACAAGATTCCTCTAGGGGAGTGACCGAATTCTGGGAGGTGACGGAGGCAGGGACATAGGTCTGGTCAGGTCCTGAGCACCACCAGGGAACATTTGCTCTCTAGTGGACATTACGGCTTGCCTGGCTGGGCTGTTATGACCAGTCCCATTCAGAGACAAATCTGAGAAGGTTTTAAGGATAAAGGCATTATATGCACTCCATTTATTCAGGAAAGAGTTATTACCTATTGTAGTAATAATACCTGCTGTTTATTGAGAAGTTACTGTGTGCTAAATATAATGTCACCAGGCCCAAGTATTTAGCAAGAAAGGAATAACTAAGTTTTACTCAGAATCTGCTAAGTAAAATGTACCTCAGGCTACATGTGTTATTTTGGGTCATATGGATCTCACTATACCTATTACCTCATCTGTAAAATAATAATGACTTGTAGATGAAAGTTTTTTAAGTACAATACTTTTACAAATATTTGTAAAAGTATTTTTAAGTGGAAAGAACTGTTCAGTATTAATGTATTAGTATACTTGCTTTTTCTCTTTTTTTCCCCTTCACTCTCCATGTCTGTTGTTGTTGTTGTTGTTGTGTGCCGTCAAGTCAGACCCGACCATAGTGACCCCTCCTTGGGTTTCCAAGGCAGTATCACTACGGAAGTAGATTGCCCCATCTTCCTTCGGAGGAGTGGCTGGTGGGTTTGAACCACCAGCCTTCTGGTTAGCAGTCAAGTACCTTAGCCACTATGCTACCAGAGCTCCCTCCATGTCTATCATTAATTTATTCCCTTAACGGATACTTAATGTGACTTACTATGTGCCATACACCTTTTTAGTCCCTAAGGTACAACAGAGAATGAAGCATGTTCCCCGACCTTAAGAAGCTTCCTGTCTGGTGGGGGAAATAAGAGACAATGAGAGTACACTGTGATTAAGTGCTAAGATCAGAATAAGAACACCGGGGTCTGGGAACCCATAGGAGATACCCCTGGAGAGGTCAGAGTTCAGGGAACGCTTCCCAAAGTAACATCTAAGCTGGGTGAGGGGTCTGAGTGGAAGGGTAAGATGAGGGTCCTTATCCTGTGCAAAGGCCTTGGGGGTGAAAAAGGGTGTGGCGCTCAGAACAGGGAGGAACACATGGCAGTTCTTGTGTGAGGAGGGGAAGGAATAGAGTGGAGCCTGGAGAATTAAGCCGGGCCTCCATCACACAGGGCTTTGAGGTCATGTTAGAGAGTTTAGACTTTGGTTAGAAGTCCTTGAGAGGTGCAAAGTTTAAAACATTCAGCTGCTAACCAAAAGGTTGGTGATTTGAACCCACCAGCCACTCTGAAGGAGAAAGATGAGACAATCTGCTTCTATAAAGATTTACTGCCTTGCAGCATTGAGGATGAGAAAGACAGAGAGAGTTACATGGGCAGTACAAACAACAAATATGAACCCCTTTGTAAATACAATACTGAGTTGTTAATGAAAGCAAACATGGGTATAGGGACGGATAGATGGGTGAACAAGCTAAACAATTATGTATGTCTAAATGGAGAGTGTATCCAAGATCATATACAGGGTTGGCAGACAATGGGCCTCTCGAAGAGTATGAAGGGATGGACACTGGGAGGAGGTAACTATGGGGAGGAAGTGGGAGGGGAGCTGCTGCATTGTAAATTTTGGTCAATGACATGAGACAAAGTATATGTGAACTGCTGTATGAAAAGTCAATTTACTCTGTAAATCTTCACCCAAATCCTAAAAAAAAAAAAAGATTTACTGCCTTGGAAACCTGTGGGGCAGTTCTGCTTTGGCCTTAGGGTTGCTATGAGGCCAAATTGACTGGTTTGGGTTTGTTTGTTTGTTTGAGGAGGTGCAAATCATTACCGGTAATGTGCTCAGCTGCTAATCAAAAGGTTGTAGGTTTGATTCCACCCAGAAAGGCCTGGCTATCTACTTCCCAAAAATTAGCTTTTGAAAACCCCATGGAATACAGTTCTCTGGCACATATGGGGTTGTCATGAGTTGAAGCCAACTTGACAACAACTGGCTTACTGGTAGACTTTATTTAAAAAACAGAGTGAAGCCATTTTTAGTTTTAAGCAGGGGAGTAATGTGGTATTTATGGAATGCAAGGATGGGCCTGGCTAGCACGTGGAGATTGGATTGGATGGGAACAAAATTGGAAGTGAGGAAACAAGTTCAAAGGATAAATACAGAAGGAGACTAGGGGTCCTTTAATGAAGGTGAAATGGAGAAGTGACAATGGAGAGAAGTGGATGGATTTGAGAGCTGCTTATGAGTTAAAGTTGATAGGATTTGGTGATTGAGTGTAGGGGGCAGTTCCTGTGTGCTTCTCTTTCTCTTTCCTTACTCGCCAAAGTTAAATTAAAAAAAAAAAAAACCTCATTGCTGTTGAGTTGAATCCAACCCATAGCGACAACTCCTAAGAAGTAAAGTCCTAGTACCATCACCAGTGAACCACCCAAGTTAAACGTTGGCGGTACTACAGGTGCTGGAAGTCAATTGTGTAGAGTAGCTTGGTTGCTCCCCAATGTCTTCCTAAGAGCTTTTGGTAGTGAAATATCCCCGATGAATGGGTACCCCTCTGTGCTCAGTTTCCGAGACAAAAGGAAAAAGATTAATTAAATAAAACTCCCATATATATAATTTCACATGATATAAAGAACTATTTTGTCACATGGAACTGCTGTGAGTCAAAAATCAACCCGATGGCACCCAGCAATGACAACATACACACACACACACACACACACAAATAACGTCTGTACATTAAAAAGAAAGAGATCAACAACATAATAGAAAAAGGGTGAAAAATACAAATAGTTCTCAGAAACGACACTAGAAATGTCTCTTAAACATTGAAAATAATGTTCAACTTCCACGTTACCAATTATCACCTATTAGATTTGTAAAAATCAAAAAGTGCGATAACATACAGTGTTAGGAAAGGTCAGAAAAGTGCTATTCTTAACATTACTAAAGAGTGTAAACTGAACCGCAATTAGGCAATATCAAAGTAAATAATGCATTTACCCTTTGACCCTGCAGTTGCACATCTAGGAGTTTACCTTACAAATATGTGAATTGAACTGTGTATTAAATTATTTATTAGAGTATTTACTCATGCAACAAATATTTATTTAGTGCCTATATATGCAGGCACTGTTCCGGACACAATTGTGAATGAAACAGACAAAAATCTCTGTCCAGGGGCTGACGGACCATAAACAATAAATAAATAAGTACATTTAATGGTATTTTAAAGGTGATAGTTGCTGTAGCAAAGGAATAGAACAGGGTGAGGGGGATTGGGAGTATGGGACAAATAACTAGATTTAATTTTAAATAGGGTGCTGAGAGTGGGCATCAGCAAGAAGGTGACATTTGAGCAAAGGTTTGAAGGAAAGAAGGGAGTTAGCCATGTGGATATTCCCAGAGGTAATGTCTAATCTGGGTGAGTGGAGTTGGTGTGGACATTGCAGGCTGAGATAAACTCACTTCACCTAAAGCTTCTTATCTCATCTTTCAAGTTGCTGTTATCATTTGATCCCATATAGATAGCTCTTAAAAGAGCATAATGCTCGAGCCATTCTTTATTATTTAAACTAAATTATTGTTTGGTTTTAGGAAGATTTCAGGGATATTTTTGGGTTTACAGTTAAGATTATTTTAGGGCAATATTTCAAGAGTTCTTCCAGCCTCTATGGCTCTAGAAAGTCTGGATTCCATGAGAATTTGAAATTCTATTCTGCATTTCTCCCCTTTTGACCAGGATTCATCAAAGCATTCAGTAATGGTAGCTGGACACCATCCAGTTCTGGTCTTAAGGCAAAGGAGGCAATAACCTGAATGCATTTTGAAGAGATAGCAGAAATCTTTGATTCTAGTCTTATGAGATCGTGAGCAGAGAACCCATTTGAGCCATGCTGAACTTCTGACCTACAGAACTGTGAGCTAAGTAGTAGGTATTATTTTATGAAAGCCCCCTTCCCCAAACTTCAAAAAATTTTAAATTGATTTGATATGGAGAAGTCTGTGCTTTGGAAATCTCAGAAATAGACTTTTACCTAGACCTGGTAGGGAAGGCTTCCCAGAAGAACCAAAGAATGCATGGGAGTTGGTCAAACGCAGGAGGAATATTCTGTGCAGAGGCAACAGCATTCTAAAAGGCGAAAAGCAAAGTGCAGGGAACTTGGAAAACCATTCATCCAACTGGAGCATAGAGTTTAGAATGGGAAGACATACAAAATGAAGTGAAAGAGAAGTATGTGACAGACCCACAAGAGCTTATATGTTGAGTTTGGGATTTCTCCAGAGGGCAATGATGAGATAACAAAGAATTCTAAGCTTGGTGTGTAGAGTGATTAACTGTGGGTTTGGGAGACTTGACTCTGGCTGCAGAATGGATGATGCTCTGGCAGAACTGCAGGCACAGAGGCTGTTATCTAAGCTGGTGGTGAGCTGGCTTGATCCCAGAAGACATAAGTGTATATTTTTAAGTACTTTGATTAAATTTAGAGAATATTTTATTTTAAAACAAAACCAAACATCTTACCGGCGTGGGCTTTAGAGGGCCAATGTAAGATCAAAATTTCCCTGGTAGATCTTCAAAATTAATAGAGTTTCTCTTTGGTATTAACTGGAGTAAACTTCACTGATAAAGTTTTAATTTCCTCTCTGTGGTTCATGAACGTTTGAATCTTTACAGGGGAAAAATATGTCTGAAGCCTACTTTAAAATCACTAGAAGAAAATTTTGAACGCCAGTGAAATTTTAGGTAACTGAACTACAGGCAGCGGGATTTTGCCTGATCATCTCGCTCTAAAAAAGATCTGTTGTGGTTGCATGTGGTAACGCTTTGGTGATGTTATTGTTTACCCTAGGGTATCACACTCGCTTCTAGCCAGGCTGTCAGCAATGCCAAGAATGTGGAGTGGCCGCTCAGAGAAGTTGCGGAAGGTGTTTTTGAAACTGAGGCTCCAGGAGGATATAAATTCTTTTTGCAGAATCACACTCTCCCTCAGTCAGGTAATTATCCTGGGGCTACTAAAAGCTTGGTCTAAAGACATCTTGATGGAAGGAGAGAAGGAGCCAGATTCTTTCCTTCTGCACGGTCTTTTTATATCAAAATGTCATGTCCTTCCCACGCCATTGTTTTTATCTGTTCTCTGAGAAATGATAGTTTCATCTTGCAACTTTGGTGCATAACTGTAGGCATCTAGATAGTTCTCTTCTACTTGTAATGTGTCTATTTAGGATACTTCCTACTATAAATGATAGAAAACCCAACTCAAACTAGTTTAAACAGTAAAAAAATGTTCTAACTCAGAGCAGGAATTCAGTGGTGGAGAAAGTTCAAGGTTAGTTGGTTCAGCAATGGCATCAAGAGCCCCTGTTTTCTCTTTCTACTTTCCTAGAGCTGTTCCCTGTGGTTGTAGGAGGGTTCCCAGTAGCAGTTAGGACTATGTGCTGTCAAACTCACATCTGGTAAGAGAGGGAGAGACTGACTTCCTGTTGTCCTCTTTTTAAAATCAGAGCAAAACTTTCCTAGAATTTTGTACCAGCTTTCAAGGTCATATTTGATTCATTTTCCTGCTTTTGAACCAATCATTGGCAAGAGAAATAGGATTGTCCTTAGACCAGTCAGTCACACCCCTGGAGCTGAGGTCATTTTCCCAAACGACAGTGCTGGTACTCAGTGAGTAAGAGATGTAAGTCAGGAGATGACCACGCTCGCAGCCACAGGACCCAGGAAACTTGACATTGCATGTTTTGTTTACTGCAGAGGCATCCTTACCATAGGGGTACAAGTATCCCCTGCTTTTCAAAAGTTTGATTCACAACACTGCACTTTTATGAAAGCTGCACGCCAAGCAGGGACAGTGGCATGACAACCTCCTTCCCGGACACTACACTCAGCATCAAGCCGCCATAGCTTTGAACTGTTTGAACTGTGTCTGTGAACACTTTGTGTTAGTGTTATTTTAGGTCTTAGGTGTTACTTAATATGACGTGGTAGGTGACTTTTTAGCTCTGGGAATGCTCAAAAATGTTTTCCATAGAAACTAACGGTAATTGCTTTATGCCATTTTGGCTTGCAAAAGGTTCCGTAACAATGTTTTACTTTCAGAAAGCAGGAGAAACCTGTATTTAATTCCTGCAAATTCTGCTGCCTGCCCTGCCAAAACAAAAGCAAAAATAATAATAATACTGTGGAATAGCAAGGGCAGTTCTGCCTGCCATCTCACCTAGTGACTAGGTGGACCTGAAATAAGAGATGTGTGTTGTCACTGGTCAGCCTCAGGTCCCACATGTCCCTCACGCTGAATCTGACTTAATACTGTGTCTTTTTCATCTGGTGCTCAGCAAGACACAGCAACCCATTCCAGCGTGGGACTTTCTGAGAGGTGGAATTTATATACTTGGCCGGTGATTTAAGGGATTTTTATGGTTATTTTTCTTGATGGGTGATTGTCATATTACATACTGACTTTAACACTTGACACCTACAACTAATTCCACTGTAATTTTTTTTTCTTAGTCTTAGTGGTGTTTCGGCACTTGAAATAGGAGGAGGGGATGGGAATTACTGTGTAAGGGGTGTTGTGTGTTTGGGGTGATGAAAACTTTTGGAAGCAGATGGTGGTGATGGTTGTGCAGCATGGAGAATGACATTCACATGTCATTGAATTGTACACTTAAAAATGGTTAAAATGGCTCACTTTTTTGTCATATATATTTTACCACAATAAAATTTTTTAAAAATACTTAAAACATTAGTGAACCCAAAATCATTTGGAGGCAAAAAAAAAAAAAAGAAGGTGGGGACCAGGTTTACTGGTCCAATAGAGCCTGGTGTAACCACTGAGACTATGGCCTCTAGCTGCCCTTCAGGTCTGGAATTGAACCCACAACTGTGGTTTCCAGCCAAACCAAGTACAGGCATGTGAGTTAAACATTTACCTCAAGTAGAC